>NC_142064.1:28222500-28565000 GCF_059756535.1 Pantherophis guttatus
GCGCAGGCTGATTGAAGAAAGAGGTTCAAACGGTGGAGCAGTCAATGTCTGTAACACTAATGTAAGGTCCCATGTAGGGTAGCGATGAATTGGCGGGGGCCGCAGATTGGTGACTCCCTGTAGAAAGGAACGGATCCTGGGATCCTGCGCCAAGGGAACACGATTATCTCCAGACAGGACAGTGGCCAGAGCCGCCACCTGACGACGAAGGGTAGCAGCGGCTAGTCCTTTAGAAAACCCCCCATGTAAAAAACGTAGAATGTCCGGAACAGTTGCCGTCGTAGGGTCAACGTGATTTGAACTACACCAGTTCGCAAATGCAGTCCAGGAAGCGTCATAAATGCGAACTGTCGAGGGCCGCCTAGCGGCCTGAATGATGGAAATGACATCTTCCGATAAATGGTCCTTGAACAGCTTTATGCGCTCAAATGCCACACGGCTAATCGGAGCCATTCTGGTTCCGGGTGGCGTATGGCCCCTTGAGTCAGGACGACCTTGTCGGGTGGAAGCCTCCACGGTGGTTCGATTGACAGGTTCCTGAGGTCGGCGAACCACTCTCGACGAGGCCAATATGGCGCCACTAGCAGTAGATTCGCCCGTTCCTGAATTACTTTTCGGATCACCTTGGAGATGATAGGTAGTGGAGGAAAGGCATAAAGGAGCCCCCGGGGCCATGGACTCCGAAGAGCATCCAAGCCCTCCGCCGCTGGCGACGGGTAACGGGAAAAGAACCTCGGCAATTGGGTGTTGAGGGCTGTCGCAAACAGGTCTACCACCGGCAGGCCGAACCTCGTCGCCAGGTCCTGGAACAGTCCGGGGTCCAGACGCCACTCGGCGTGATCTATCTGATCCCTGCTTAGCCAATCTGCTTCCCGATTCACAGCCCCGGAGATATGTTCGGCCCTGATTGATAGGAGATGAAGCTCCGCCCACGACAGAAGTCTCTCCGCCTCCTGCATCAGAGTCCAAGAGCGGGTCCCCCCTTGCTTGTTGATGTGGGCCTTGGTGGCCACATTGTCTGTCAGGATCAACAGGTCTTGGCGATACACAAGATGTTTGAAGTGTAGCAGAGCGAACCTGACCGCTCTGAGCTCTAGCCAATTTATATTGTGCAGTTTTTCTGTTGACGACCAGACTCCTTGGGCTAGCTGGGAGTTGAGATGTGCCCCCCATCCTCGCAGACTCGCGTCCGTGGTTAGAACTAGCCTTGTCGGTTCTAGGAAGGGGGAGCCCCTGTTGAGAGCCGGAGACAACCACCATCGTAGGGAAAGCCGAACCGGAGCCGGAACAGTCACTTTGAAGAGAGATTCCGCCCGACCCTGTTTTTGGAAGGGTAGCAGGAACCATTGAAGGCGACGCAGATGGAAACGTGCCCAAGGTACAATGTCTATGCACGATATTAGTTTTCCCAGAAGCTGGGAAAGTGTCAGAAGAGGTACGGTCCGGTTCAGTAATATGTGAGATACCAGGTGTTGAATGCTGGCTCTTCTGTCGGGAGACAGGAGGACAACGCACCGACTCGAATCTATCGTTGCTCCAAGATGCAGAATACGAGTCGTGGGGGAGAGATGACTTTTGTTGAAGTTCAAAGTGAACCCGTGGTCTTGAAGGGTCTGAACTACTAACTCCCGGTCTCGAATTGCCAGTGCGGTTGATGATGACAGGATCAAAATGTCGTCGAGGTAGCATGCCAGACGAACAGGCACCTCCCTGAGCGACGCCGCAACTGCTGCCAACAACTTTGTAAAAGTCCTCGGGGCGGACGAAAGGCCAAACGGCATTGCCCGATACTGAAAGTGGTGATTTCCAAATGCAAACCTGAGGTACTTCCTGTGCGACTGGTGGATGGGGACGTGCAGGTACGCCTCCTTTAGATCTACAGATTGCATCAGATCTCCCCGCCGGATGCAACCGAGCAAAGACTTGAGGGAATGCATTTTGAACCGACGGTATAAGATGTGTTGATTGAGACGTCGTAGATTCAAAATGCCTCTCCATTCGCCCGAGCTCTTCGGTACCAGGAACAGCGTTGAGTAGAAGCCGGTTTGGAGCTGATTCACAGGAACCTGTTCTATAGCTTGTATCTGTAAAAGATGTTGAATCTCGAGAGATAGCAAAAGTCGTTTTTCCGGTTGGGGCGGCCAAGGACAATGAATGTAAGAGTCCCGAGGAATGGACGTGAATTCCAAGCTTAAACCGTTGGTGACAGTTTGGACAATCCAGGCATCTGAGGTGGTAAGCGGCCACAGGTGGGAAAAGGCCTGGAGTTTCCCACCGATTGGAACCCGGGACGGTGAGTCACTTGCCCCTTCTGGCGTAGCGTGCAGAAGAAGAAGACCTGAAAGGACGTCTGGTGTTGGCTTGTCGGCGCCCACGGTCTCGAAAGGACGCCCGATCGGAAGCTGGCTGGTACTGGAACTGAGATGGTCTGTAATAAGAGGCGCTCCCAGCGCCTTGCTCCTGACGAAAGGGCTGCCGGTTATAAGGCACGTAGCGCCTATCCTGGCGTCGAAAAGAGGTGGGCAGAACCTTCTTTTTATCCCGGTTCTCGACCAGAACGGGATCCAGGGAGGAACCAAACAAGGCCGGTCCTTTGTATGGAGCCGCAGTCAGACGCCACTTGGACTTGGCGTCAGCTCTCCAGTTACGGAGCCACAGAAGACGTCGTGAGGAGACCGTTGAGGCTAGAGCACGAGATGCAAATTTTACGGCGTCCAGGGACGCGTCAGCTGAATATTCAGCCGCTGCTATCAGTTTAGCCAGATCTTGCTGCAAACGCGCGTCCTCGGGTGGAAGTCTTTCCCTTAGTTGACGCAACCACACCAGCGATGCCCGGTTAAAAAAGGAAGAAGAAGTGGAGGCACGGATGGCCCATGCTGTTGCCTGGTGCGTCTTACGAAAAGCCATCTCAGCCCGCTTATCTTCAAACTTGAGGCCATCCCCTGCTTCACCTACCAGAACGGAGGAAGACGTGAGACTAGCCACCGGTTCATCAATCGTAGGTAACTGCAGAAGATCATCCAGCACAGGAGCCGAAGCGTAGAGCTTTCGATCGAACGAATTTGGGCCAGAAAGCGAAGCGGGGTGGTCCCATGGCTTTTGAATGACCTGGCAGAAAAGGTCAGGACACGGCACAAAGTCATCATCAGGTTGAGGCAGATTAAACAAATTGCTGTTTGGGCCAGGAGGGACAGAGGCAGAGGCCAGATTTGTGTTGTTGTCCATATTAGTGGCAGCTTTCGCTTTGCGTAGCAGAGAACGAAATAAAGATGGCTTAAACAGCCCAGGAAAGGCTGGCTTGTCCTGGACCTCCTCCTCATCATCAGACATCTCAAAGTCCTCCAGGACATCATCCTCCCGGGCAGGATCAGGCCTGAGGCCATAAGAAACAGACTGCTGCTGTCCACAAGGAGGCTGCATATGACATGAATTGGCAGGAACACAGACTGGAGTTGGAAAGGCACCAGTGGCCTGCTGTAACCCCACTTGGAAAATATGGGACATCGCCTGAGTGAAAAATGATTGAAAATCCACAGGCTGAACAAAGGCAGGGCCCGCTTCAGGGCGGAGACCAGCTGCAGTGGGGGTGAACGTGGCTTCAGGAGCAGGCCGAGAAGCCTGAGACAATTGGCTAACAACACTAGAGGACCTTGACCTAGCCCTGACACCAGATTGGTTAGTCTGAGATGAAGGTAGCCCCTGAGAGGTGGAAGGACCATCCACACACAAGTCACTAGAGATGAGACCTTCATCAAGGGAGAGTCCTGGGTTACCAGACTCTTCCTGGCCTACATTTTCAGCCACTGGCTCCAACTGTTGTTTTGCTTTGGCAAATTGTTTTTCTAGGGCATTGTGCCTACGCTGGGCATCTTTATCAGACTTAGAAGACCTGGTGGATCTAGCAGGCCTAGAAGATTTAGCCTTCTTCCCCTTGACCTGTTTAGGGGAGGGTGCTGGAGAAGGAGAAGGACTCATGTCCAGGTCAGAGGAAAGGGCAACTGCCTCCATATCATCCATAATACCAACCCGTTCACAAAATCCAATATTTATTAATAATCAAAAGACAATGAATGAATTTCAATAATTAAACTTATGATAATTAATATTTAAATTTTCTTTCTTTTCCTTTTTCCTTTTTTTTTTTTTTTTTTTTTTTTATGAAAAAGCCACAATTAATAGGCAGGGAAAAAATCTTCCTCCAAAAGGAATTAGACCAGAGTAATTAATCAGGGATGTTTACAGGTTTTTTTTTTTTTTTTTTAAATTATTTAATAAGGCAAAGCAAGTACTTCCCTGAACAGCTCCAGGCACTTCCTCTCCAGACGGGTGGTAGATGCAGGTATAGTCTGGACAGCGTCCACACCTGCCAACAAACCAACGACCCTGGAAACCAAAGCCCAGGTCGTGGTGGCAATAAAGCAGCTGGAATCAGCGGGCGTCCGACAGCTCACAAAATGGCGTCCCGCGATGGCATCCACAAATGAGTCGCAAGCCAGGCGAAACAAAGCGCCTACGGCTGGACCGAAGCTGCTCTCAATTCGGCTCAAAACAGAATAAAACAGAAAGGGGAGTTTGCCAGCCGGCAGGGACTCCAGCCGAGAGGAGCTATTAGCGCCGAAAAACTCCGCAGTCCCTCGACAATATAGATAGCGGCAAATGGCGGGAAAAAGGAGATCGAATAAACCGCCAGTAAAGCCAAGCCGCTAACGGCGGCCGGAGCCCCGAACCGCCGTTACGAACCTGCAAGCCTCTCCAATTAAAGGCAGGCAAAGTTTAGGATTCCAAAACAAAAATAAAGTAAAGAAAAAATAACACAAACTTAAGGATAAATAATTAATAAAGTACAGAGAATAGACACCCTAATGCTCTTGCAAATGGCTGAGTGAAAAGACTGAGGAAGGAAGCAGGAAGCAGGGCGTATCCAGCTCCAGAGGGTTTGATTGACACCCAGCCATGCAAATAGGAGTGAGCAGTACCCATGTTAAGGAGTGTCTGAACAGCGAGGAGGAAAAGGCCAATGCTCAACTGAGGCACAGCAGGAGGAAATTATCTGAGGAACATGGATAATATTCAACAGACAGGCAAGTAGATAAAGTTTCATTCTGAGATAAAAATGATCTGGTCCATTAGGCAACAACTCCTAGTGATCACAGCTTCAACTGTTTAACCAAAGAGCAAACTGCGTCAATTTATAGATAAATTCTGAAATTCAAGGAAGGAAGTACAAGGGAGGGGAGGCCCAGAGGAAATCCTCAGATTATAATGCTGAAATCCACAGGAAAATGTGCCAACATGTTCATATCCACAGAGATGAAAAATGTGCTTCCCTTGGCAAAAAAAAGTCAGTTCAGTTCACATTTTTTCATAAGCTTGTTTACATTAGGAAAATATTTCTCTTCAGAGTAAGATTTTAAACACTGAAATTAATATTATACACTGTAAAAATAGCTCAATGTGATGGTTAACCTAAAATGTTGCTCAATAATTTCTTGCATGTGTAGTGAACCAACAGATATTCACTGCATGATCTATATTATAATTGTGGCTGTAGTTCAGATCACCTATAGGTGTTATCAAGACTAAAATGCTACATAGTTTAAAACATCCAGTCAAGCACAGTACTCTCAAGGAAACATGGAGTCATTTGCAAATGAGGATGCAGATCAACTTGAAGATCAAGCTTCCCCACAAATCGGATGAGGCTGTGTCCTATCTTTACCATTACATCAGTCCATAATTTTCCTAAGTGGTAATGTCAAACCTTTCTTCAAAAAAGAATTTCCCATTTCAAGCAGTGATGGTCCCAGCCGAATGATTACTGTTTTACTCTGCTGTTACAATGGTGTAGTCTGGGCTACCACTTAGGAGAGGACGCATTTGAGTCACTCCATCTCCCATTTTCCCAGTGTGGCAGCAAAAAACATCACTTCAAGGAGGGCCCAAACACAAACAAGCATAAAAAGCTTGGTAGTTGCTTACTGTAAATGTTGGTAGAGTTTAGTCTAATTTCCAGCATATTTTCTTCCATACCTCCCTTTGTTATTTTTGTGATAAATCTGTGTAACATGAAAAGAGTAATAGATGACAAGGGAGATAAAATCAAAGATAAATAGATAATTGATAAAGTTTAAGATATTAAGAATTAAGAAAAGGGTCAAGAGACTAAGAATTAGATAGAACTGTGCTTTATAAAGTGTAATAAGAATAAAGTGGTATAGAATTTGAAATCAAGATTTGTGGTGATAAAATTGTAAGGTAAATAATTACAATTAATAAATAAACAAGAGGTTAGAATATTGTTAAAAAATTCTTTTGGGATACTGATGGAAAAAGATATAAGGTAAAGAAGAACAAGATATGATTAAGATTGATTAATAGAAATAAAAATGAGTGAGTTAATTTGAAATTAAAACTGTATTGATATAATAGATTTGTTTAGATGATGATGTTAGAATTTATATTAAAACTTGTTCTTATAGGTTTTGAACTTTTACTGTAGAGCTTTGACTAAAAAATTTTCTATGTTTTGATTTTGAATTTTAAAAGATATAATGGGAAATTGTGAATGGAGCCTTTTTAAAATGTAAGCAATTGTACCTATTCATGACCGGATCGAGACTTCGCTCTCGAAAGAGATGTATTTTAAGTGTTATGTTGGAAAAAATAAAAAATATTTTTGAAAAAAAAAATGTTGGTAGAGTAACTTTTTATTGTTGTTACAGAAATGGGGGTGGGGGGGGAGAGGTGAAATAAAGGAGAAAGGAGAAAGCATTTTTCATTGGCCAACAAAGAAATACTAATGGATGAGACACCACTGGGCTCATCTATTGGCTAGGTTAGGAAAGATAGATGCTGCTTGGCTATTGGCCCACAAGCCAACACTATTGATTTATTTGCAAACATGTCCTTTCCCTTAGCCCAGTATGTTTCAATCTTGGTAACTTTTAAGATGGGTACCAGAAGTCCCCCATCAGTTGGATTCCACACATCTTAAAGTCACCAAGGATGAAAAACACTGCCTTAGTCTCTCTACATACCTACTGAATATAACAGTATTCAGTTATATTCAGTTGCTCCACTGCTTTGTTTCAGTTGTGGAATCAGACATTTTGGGTAATGGAAAGGCTAATGGTAATGGAAAGTACTTCCTTGGAAAGTACTCTTGGACTCAACTGACAATACTGGAGTTTAGAAGGATCTGCATATAGTTTATATGAATTTCCATCAGAAGAACAGAGCTAATATTATTGTCAATTAAACACCAAACAGCCCCAATCAATCAGTCATCTCTCCTGGGCTCTTCGTTATGTGTTGGATTCTAAATTCCATAATCCCCAGAGAACACATCTGCAGCACACCACATTAAGTTAGGCTACACTAAATAATATTTTCCTATACAGACTTCAAACACTAGCAGTAGAGTTTCCTTTTCTGTTGCAATTAGAAACAAAAGAGCTTTGCTTTCTGAAATACAGTATGTTGATGGTAAACAAAGCAAAAGTCATGCAAGAAAAATGACATTACACCATCAAGATACAGGCAGGAAAAATACAACAAAATCCTTTTGTTCAAAGTTCCATAAAGAAGTATGCAAATTTCTTCAAGCTAGATAGTTAATGAAAGACAAGAGAAAGTCCAGTTCCCTCTTGAAAAAAGTACCTTTGGGACAACCATGACCTGGATGACTGAGAATCTCCATAGACACCTCCAAAAGCTGTTTCAGAACATGAAGGTGTAACACCTTTAAGCAATATGTTAAAGCAGTTGTGTTTTTTTCCTGGCAATACATAATCCAGGGAAATAGCATGATTAGTCATGTTGTAGGCAGGCATCAGATTCATGCTACAACATGAATTTATTAGCTATTGAATCCAAAGCACTGTACAGCCCTATGGCTATTGTAGGAGGGGAATGTACTTCCCCTTCCTTAAAATATCAAATATTCTCTGAACTTCCCAAGTGTGTAAATGATTTACCAAGTCAAACATAATATAAACCAGCCATATAGACAATGAGCAGCTTTTATCTTTGAAGTCAAAGCAATATAAGGCTTAACAAATAACTAAACAGTAACAAACTGTGCCCTAGGTGGCTGTATAATTCCTGTATTAGCATCCAAAAATATTGCTAAGAGGTTATACACCTGTGATGGCGAATCTATGGCACGCATGCCAGAGGTGGCACACAGAGCTTTCTCTAGGGGCACGTGTGCCGTCACCAGCTGCTCTTCTGGTTTCCGGTGCGCGCATGCATGCCAGCTAGCTGGTCTTCACACTCACCAGAGCACCGGAAACTCGAAGACCAGCTGGCCGGTGTGCATGTGTGCGCCGACCAGCTGGTCTTCAGGTTTTTGGTACGCGTTCCGGTTTGGGCACTCGGTGCCAAAAAGGTTTGCCATCACTGTTACATACTGTAAAGGACAATTTGCCAGCTATTCTATAAAAGAAGAAAACAGATCTGCAAGCACCAATGAGTATCTTTGTGGACAAGATGCCAACTTGATTCAGCTCTATTAAAAATATATCAAATTATATCCTCACAACGGCTAAAATAAAACTTCCCGCATTAGAAAGTATCAACTATGGATGAATCTAGCTCCATTTTATCTCTCCAACTTGGCAGCAATTCTCAAACACTATAGGCCAAATCTAATTGCTAACACTATTTTATTAGCTAAAATGGGGATTGATCCTACCATCAACTCAATGCCAACCCTAAGTACATTTACTGAATAGGAACTTGATCCATGTTTGTGTAGCTTGGTCATTTCACAGCTATTGCTTTGAAGTGTTGTCTGATGGACCAAAAACAAATCATAAGCAATAAAAGAGGCTACAGTGGAAGAGAGGGAACAATAGAATTCCATATAAATGCAGCAGAAAAATAATTCAAAATAACCCAAATCTGTTTAAGGGGGGGGGGTTCTATCAATATCAAAGCAACAGAATGTGATGAAATCGTTCAAAAAGCAATTTAGAGTGTGCCACTTCTCAATTATTCACCTAGTGCAGAATTTTTCACATGGATTTCAATTACTAGAATTCCTATTGGCTAAGGAATTTTGGGAGTTGAAATCCATATGTCTTAAACCTTGCCAAGGTTGGGAAACACTGACCAAGAGTAAATCCACAAATCAAAACATTTTTACAAACTGACATTCTGTATTACAGTTAACAATAGAGCAAACAGGCGAATATACATGTCCCAGGATAATGTTGCAGGTTCCAATGTGGGTCAGTCACCGGGACCAAAAGTTTTGTCTTCCAAGCTTTCGGACTCATGCTGGAGCCCATCTTCAAAAAGAGAGAAGTTCCCTGAAGATGGGCTCCAGCACAAGTCCGAAAGCTCTGAAGACAGAACAGACCCAGATTGGATCCTGCAATGCTGAAAAACTGTAGGTATTATTTCTCAGATGGAAAATGACTTTTTTAACAAATAAATTGTTTTCCAATTCATATAGAGTCTCAGATGAGAAATTCAACATTTAAAAAATGGATTGACCCTAAATCAGATAGCAAAGTGTGAGTGACTGAGAGAGGGCCTCCCAATCCAGGAGAATAACTGGTGCAAAACATGGAGTTGAGCAAGGCTCACATTGCTACAACTTGCACCTGAGTCCAGGAGGAACTCCAGATTATGCACCAGGTCTATCTGGAGCAGTGAGACCCCACCCAAGACCAAAGATGAAAAAGTCCCATATACAAAGGAGCCCCCATCCACACCACAATGTCACTACAATTTACCAGGATTCAATTGAAGCCTATTGTTCCCCATCCAGACTCCCATAGCCTCCAGGCATTGTGAAAGAGTGTCCCCAGTATCACTTAGGAGGCATCACCAGGACAGAGATATATAACTGGGTATCACCAGCATATGGATGGTATCTCATCCAGTGATTTTATGTTGATGGACTACTGTAATGCTCTCTACATGGGGGCTCCCCTTGAGGAGCACCCAGAGGCTCCAACTGGTCCAGAATGCAGCCGCGCGGGTAGTTATGGGAGCTACATGGCGCTCCCATGTAACACCTCTCCTGCGCAAGCTGCACTGGCTCCCGGTGGTCTTCCGGGTGCGCTTCAAGGTATTGGTTATCACCTTTAGAGCGCTCCATGGCTTAGGACCTGGGTACCTATGAGACCTTCTGCCTTCTGTCACCGGTAGCCTCTCACCGGCCAGTACGCTCCCACAGAGAGGGGCTCCTCAGGGTGCCGTCGGTCAAACTGTCTACTGGCGGCCCCCAGGGGGAGAGCCTTCTCTGTGGGGGCACCTGCCCTTTGGAACGAGCTCCCCCCAGAGATATGGAGGATCCCGGATTTACGCACTTTCCACCGTGCCCTCAAGACTTTTTTATTCCAACAAGCTGGGCTGGCCTAACTCTTTTTAATTGCTTAATTTTAATTTGCTTTTAAAAAGGGGGTGTTTTAATTAGTATGGGCCAAATTTGTTTAAAATGTTTTAAATTGTTTTTAAATTTTATATTGTATGTGTTTTATCTTTGGCTGTTCACTGCCCTAAGTCCTTCAGGAGAAGGGCGGTATATAAATCCAAATAAACCTAAACCTAAACCTAAACCTTGATATTAAAAAGGAGAGTCCTGAGCTCTGCAGCACCTCACAAAAAGGGGATTGTAGGCTGGACCTCTCATTCCTTATCAACATCGATTGTCCCAGACTTGAAGGAAGGAAGAGAGCCAGTTTCTCTAGTGTTTAAAACACCAGGCTACAAACCAGGATATTGAGTTCTAGTCTTACATTAAGAGGCATGAAAGTTGACTGGGTGATCTTGGGGCAGTCACACTCTTTCAGTCCAATTCACCAAACAGGATTGTTGGGGAGGGGGGACAGGAGGAGGAAGAAGGAATATTAGGCATGTTAGCTGCCTGGTGCTCACTGGGCCAAAGCTGGACTGAAAGAACTCCAGATGATCCATTTCATCCAGAATCTTCTGAAGTTCTAATGCCATCACCTTCTCAACCATCTTCTTCTAAAAAAGGAAGATGGGAGATTAGATGAAAATTGTCCAGAACTGTAGAGTCCAGCAATGGCTTCTTGAGAGGGTCCACCCACACATCCTTAAGCGGAGTCAAGAACATCTCTTCCATTAAGGAATAATTCACCATCATTCAAACCTATTCATATGTCACCTCCAGAGGGCCTTCACTAACCAGAAACTAATTCCTTACTTATCAGCTATGAAAAGATTAAGGGCTCTCATCATAACATATGCTATTTTATTCCTATGTTATTTATTTGATTACTAGGGATAATTGCGAAGTTAATGATTATATATCCACTGATTATTTTTCCCACTGTTGATGATAATGCTATCTACCTATAACTAAGTTGGTAGAAATTTTGCTGCATTGAAATATGCTGCCCACATTGGGTCAACTACCTTTCTCTGAGAAAATAATTGTGTTTATAAGCCATGACGATTCCTGACATTCAAACACCTAGACAAATGCTTAAAACCATTTGATTACAGGTAATCCTCGACTTACAACCATTTATTTAGCAACTGTCTGAAGTTACAATAGCACTGAAAAAAGTTATTTATGATAGTTCTCACACTTATGACCATTGCAGCATTCCCATAGTCATGTGGTCAAAATTCAGTTACTTGGCAAATGGCATGTATTTATAATGGTTGCAGAGTCCTGAGGTCCTGAGTTTGTCATTTCCAACTTTCCTAGGGAGCTTCTGACAAGCAAAGTCAATGGGAGAAGCCAGAATCGCTTAACAACTAGGTGATTCATTTAACTACAGTGATTCACTTAACAGCCGTGGCAAAAAAAAGGTCATAAAATGGGGTGTGATTCACTTAACAGATGCCTTGCTAAGCAATGAAAATTTGGGCTCAATTGCGGTCATAAGTCGAGGACTACTGTATCCCGGAATTTAGCAAAGAGAGAGAACGCCTTCAAATTAGACTTGATTCCTGGCAATTACACAGACAAGATTATGCAGTTTTCAGAACTGATTTGCCAGCATCGTTTTCCTAGGATTAGGAGGGAGTGGCTTGCCCAAGGTCACCCAACTGGCTTTTCTGCCTAAGGTAGAAGTAGAACTCGGGCTTTCCCGCTTCTAGTCCCAAGCTTTAATTATTCCTTTGCAAACAAAGGAGAATTATGGCTATAATAATCATTACTTAGGGTAGATAAGAATTTCCACTAACAAAGGAAGAGCCCATTGTTGTTCTTGGCAGGAACACTACAGATGTGCATGGCCAAACAGGGAGAAATGATGGCTTGTCAATCAGGAAGCCATAACTTGCAATTTACCGGTACCTCTTTTTGTTTCATTATGAGATAGGTCTCATGATTCCTCCTTGGAAAATATTTATGTAAGATTGTAAAAGGGCCTATAAAGATTATCAAAGTAAAGAGATTTCTTTGTTGCCTGCCATAAGCAAGGTACACTAATCAATCAATAAGGAAGTTCTCTTGCTTAATTCAATGCAACACTTCCCCTAAAGGCATGTTTTGTTTTGATATGATTCAGTTAAGAAGAGAACCTAGGAATAATGGAGCCACTGAAATCTTAACAAGAGTGGGAAAGCAGACGGCTGCTAGCAACACGGCTATGATTTTCCTTTTCAGCCAAAGAGCCTAAGCCCTCAGTACTTGTAGATTTTCTTAGCGCTGAAAGGCAAATGCAAAAAAAAAAAAAGTGAGGAACTGCTGGATTTTATACCTGTTAAGAGAATCCCTCCTAAATGACAACTCTCTTCAAAGCCAGTGTATGATCAGCTTTGTGAACCTTGCAAAATATTATGCATCACTGGGCAATAAATCAAATATATCATTGGAATGTCCTAAGAGGTCAACTCTCTGCAAATTGCAGGATTCATTACACTAGAGGACTATCCAGCCTTTCAAAACCTCCAGAGAAAGGGGAAAATCACTGCATACAGTAACTTATTCCATTGATTGACAGCTCTTTCTTTAAATAATCCTTCCTAATGTCTAATTTGTATTACATCCTTTTAGTCCCATTAGTTCTGGTCTTACCTTCTGGACCAAGTGAGAATAAGTCTGAAGACGTGAAAGCCCACTTGAAATAGCTATTATGCCTCCTCTCAACTTTCTCTTCTGCAAGCTAAACATTCCTAGGTAGTCCTTCTCTGGACTTGCTCCAGGTTATCAACATCTTTTTTAAACTGTGGTGTGCAGAACTGAACACAATATCCAAGTGAGGTTGTCTGACCAAGGAAGAGAAGAGAGAAATAATCACTTTCCTTGTTCTCGTCATAACACAATAAACCCTCAATGTAATGGACCAATGGGGGAAAAGCAGAATATCCATCAGATCCAAATAGCACTCATAAAACAATGTATGGCATCTCACAGATGCGTATTTTAATAATTTTATACATGCAGTGATGGTATTTTTTTCCATGTGTATTTTTCATATACTGCACATATATACATAACAAATAAATTTACACATGGAAAGAAGCATACAATATATGATCAGATTTTGTCTGTTGCAGCTGACATCCACTAAACTGATATCTATTTACTATATTTCTTTTTGTTATACTTGTCTTATCACAAGCTGTACCTGTGAAACTTTAAAAATTTGACATATTTCTTAGCCTTGTAATTTTATACATAAGATCCCAGAAGCTTACGATTCATAAATTAACAAAGATGATGTTGTCATTCGTTCAATGAGGAATGGGATACTGTATTACTCACCTACAAACACAGAGAAATGTCAATTCTGCATTACATCAGAGTAGAAGTCATAGGATCAAAGCAGTGACTTGAAAAAGAAAAAAAATACTCCAGCATTTTCATCTAATCCAGTTTTTCTCAACTTCAGCAACATTAAGATATGGGGACTTTAACTCGCAGAATTCTGCGAATTGAAATCCATACATCTAATGTTGCTGGTTGAGAAACATTGGCTTTCCTGAAGTATCTGTTTGTCGGAATGGTAACTTCATATTTTTCCAATAGCCATGAAAGAAAATGAATGATGACAATTTTAATTAAATTCTGCATTTGTAACTTGTATGATCTTGTATGAAATAAACCCCACAGAACCTAACAGCAGAAACCACACAAAAGACACAATTTAGTATGCTGCTTCCCAATTCTCTCTTCCTAAATCTTTTCACAATCTGAATCACCATTTATTATGCATACATTTGAGTATACAAATTATGATTTGCCCCAAATGTACTATTTTAATCACTTTATAACTAAGAGCCATACTGATTCAGTTCTAGTTTAGCATTATTTTTGGTACTAGAGTTACAGGAAGCGGTCAAAAATCTGAACAGCTATTGAACTTAAATTACTCACAGCTTTGGAATTAAATATGAATAAAGCCAAATGAAAAATCTAATACTTGAACTGCTCTATCCACTAGGAAGAAAATTATTTAGAACAATGAAAAGAGATATACTTAGGGGGTATATGTGCTTCAAAAAAATCTGGAAATTGCATCAGGTTTTCATTAAAGCAGGCATGACTTTTTTCTATCTGAGACTGAAAAAGATTGTTGGTTTAAGAGTCTCATGAGATTTTTTACACTGCATTACAGATGTAATTTATCCTTTCTGAAGCTTACCCAGAAGCTCAAAAGAGGTGTAACTTTAATTATAAATACTATAATTTTCTTATTAAATTCTATCTATCCATCTATCCATCTATCCATCTATCCATCTATCCATCTATCCATCCATCCATCCATCCATCCATCCATCCATCCATCCATCCATCCATCTATCTATCTATCTATCTATCTATCTATCTATCTATCTATCTATTATCTATCTATCTAATCTCCCATTCCCTTTCTGCAGTTGAAGTTCTGTAGTTCTACATTTAGGAACTATGACTCTAAATGCTTATGAGGTTTATGTTTTCTTCTCAAAAATGCAGATCAAATTATCTAATCAGCAAAATCTGTCAAGATGATGATCTAGTTTATAAAGAGATTACAACTGAGGAAAATATATTCAACGCACAATGATCCTGAACGTCTCATTTTAAATCCTCAATTTATTATTTCTGCAATCCATATATCATAAATTATGAAACTTTCATTACTGAGATAGAAAATTTCTAGACATTTTAAAGCCATGGTGAAAAAAACTGTAGGTTGGGATAAGGGGTTAAATTAGGGAAATTTCAAATGTATCCAATATTTGTCTTACTCTCTATACCTCTAAGTTTATTTTTGCTCTTTTATTAACATTCTATGTTTTCTTTGTTTATGCATCAAAGTTTTAGGTTGCCCAATTCCAGAATGACTCTTGGTAGCTTCTCAATTAAAAAGAACTGTCTCATATTGGGAAAGAGAATTGCCCAGAGGAAATAAGTAAAAAAGAATGCTCCATCCATCCCTCAATTTCAAAGGGCTTTAGCCTTCACTGACCCAAGGCTTGGAGGAAGAGTCCAATTATTAAATCTTGTTTAAAGAGGAATACGTTGGGATTATAAATAACTGGGAGATGCTGTTCCAAAGGGCAGGTACTTCCAGAGGAGGACTGCTTCCTACGTTAAGTTAGATGACATTGTTGAAACAAGCCTTCTCTGTTAATCAAACAGGATGGACAAATCCTACAGGAAATAAGATAGCTCTGATATCTAGGACTTCTAAGACTTTAAAGATAATAATCAGACTCTTCAATTGCACCTGGAAGCTTATTGATAACCACTGCAGCTACCAGAGCAGGTCTCATACATGGGTGTAGTAAGGTAAATAAATAAATAAATAAATAAATAATTTTATTTCTATACCGCCCTTCTCCCAAAGGACTCAGGGCGGTGTACAGCCTATTAAAAGCACAAAGACAGACATCAGTTAAAAATAATTAAAATTATTAAATAATTTCGGCTCAGATTTAAAACCCCCAAAATTTAAAACACCCAATTTAAAAATCATTACATTGATAGCCCGGCTTGGCGGAACAGCAGGGTCTTGAGGGCACAGCGAAATACACGGAGATCTTACGCATTTCCGGGGGCAGTTCATTCCACAGGGCAGGGGCTCCCACAGAGAAGGCCCTCCCCCTGGGTGTCACCAGCCGACATAACTTGGCTGATGGCACCCTGAGACCCTCTCTGTGGGAGCGAACTGGCTGGTGGGAGGCTGTTGGTGGCAGAAGTCGGTCTCGAAGGTACCCGGGTCCTATGCCATGGAGCGCTTTAAAGACCTTGAATCGCACCTGGAAGACCACTGGGAGCCAGTGCAGCTCGCGCAGGAGAGGTGTCACATGGGCACAACGGGTTGCGCCCATAACCACCCGCGCGGCCGCATTCTGGACCAGTTTCAAGGGGAGCCCCATGTAGAGAGCATTACAATAGTCCAGCCGGGAGGTGACAAGGGCGTGAATGACCGTGCGCAAGGCGTCCTGGTCCAGAAAGGGCTGCAACTGGCGAATCAGGCGAACCTGATAAAAAGCCCCCCTGGCCACGGCCATCATATGCTCTTCTAAAGACAGCCGTGTGTCCAGGATTGCAAGCCCTCTCTGTGGGGGGCAGAGATTCACCCCCAATAGTCCGCGATGGCACCAGCTGACTAGGTATGCCCATCACTGTTCATGCATTTGAATTTTTGATCAAGTGCACATTCTGAGTGATCCTCAAGGGAGCTTCATGTACAGCAATTTCAATATTGCTACAAGGTAACCAAGATATATCTGACTATACAAAGAGTCTCCAAGTCCAAGAATGAATACAACTGGTGTACAAGTCTGCAAGCTACCATCTGCTTTCAAACAGGTATGAGAATCCAGGAAAATCCCAGGCTTCACAGAGTCCCAGTACAACCCCATTCAAAACCAGATGCAGAACCTGCAAGAATCACATATCTGCAAGAACCCACTGCCACTTCACCTTGCTTGAATCCTTCACCCCCACCAAAACTAACTTGGTTCATTCGTACAATTATCAGATTTGGCATATTCGTACGTGAAAGTATAATTTAGTTAGATATCTACAACGGAAGCATTGAACTTCAGTCAGGGAGCAGATCTATTAGATAAGCAACAATACACAAACACATAAGCAAATAATATACTGAATTATTCCTCCTTTGGTACAAATGGCCATGCTGCTTAGCAGCAGCCATGCATGTTGCTCTAACATCTAGTGTCATACAGTACAGAACTATTTGTCCTCTGGTGTAGTGGTCCTAGTGCTCTGACACACTACATAAATGTCATCCTATTACATCTTACTGCAAACTAATAAAAACTTCGGAGAAGTAAGGAACAATTAGACTATCCTGTCTTACCTGCATCCATTTCTCCAAAATAAAATATTTCACTGGAAGTCTTTATTCTTTCCAAAATTTTTCAAATGGGAAGGCAGAAAAGACTTTTAAAACACTGTGAGTTTTTTTTCCTGAGCCATTACATAACTAATTCTGCAATGTTATTCAGTATGTTCATCCAAGAAACATCAGTGCTGGGATGCTGATCACCAGCAATTATTTGAATATCATTAAATCAGAACTTTATGCATTCCTTTTAACTTCATTGTTGCTTAGGCCATAATAAAATGCTCAGTGTTTGAGATTTCACAATATATTTGTAGCTCTGACTGCAACAGGAAACCATGGCTGTTCTCTCATCAACTTAGATCCTATAATTTATTAAAGTGCACACTGCGTAAACAGTGGTTTATATCTTCTAAAATATTCCCTCTTGGGTCAAATATATTAGATTTAATAATAAATATATTGACAGCTTCTGCCAACCTAGCAGTTGGAAAGCCTGTAAAATATGCAAGTAGAAAAATCAGGACCACCTTTGGTGGGAAGGTAACAGCGTTCTCTGCGCCTCTGGCATTTAGTCATGCCGGCCACATGACCACGGAGATGGTCACCTAACAAACATAATCTTGCTGACATCTTTAAAATATTACATCATACTAAAGATATATTTTTAACTTTATTCCAGTTTCTTTATACAGAGTTATTAACTTGGAAGAAGAATGTTTCTTCATCTATTCAAGAACTGTTTCACACTAAAACTGATCAATTGATTCTTTAATTATCTAATTAAAGATAATTATTTACCACATCACCCAACAAAGTATTATCTATTAAAGAGCTGTTGAGAAAATTACTATTTGCAGCTGTTATCCTATATTTAAATAGATTTCATAGAAACATTCATTCTTTGCTAAACTTATACAGCATGAGACTTTCTCATCCTTTCTATAGAAGCAAATTTTCAGTTACTCTAAAGCAATTATTTTGTTGGTCCAAAATCCAATTATCTTCTATTTAATGGATTTGAAATAGCATAAATGAAATAAATCTCCATCAAGGCTTTTTTAAATCTATTAGATGAGTCTAACAGAGGATGGTGGTCCACCATCACTACACTGCCCTTAGCTGTAATACAAATATTTAGCAACAACCAAAGTTAATAGTTCAGTATTACATTCACTCAAGAAAATGTCAATCTAAAACTAGATGCTTTGCAGTAACAAAGTTTAAGGTAAGAGAAAATTAAGCTTATACTTTGCCAAATACACATTTTAATTACATTGTGATCATTCTTCATATTGCAAAAATGAAAAAGAACTGCTGTCAACAAATAAATACTGGCACAGTGTATATATATATATGTTTTGTAATCTAACCCTAAAAGAAGCTATAGAGTCACCCATTAAAAAATCCATTAAAGGCTGTATTGTAGCATATCAGTGTGCAACTTTGTCAATTATTTATCCCTTTACATTAAAGTATGTTCATATGAGAGGAAATGAAACTGCTTTCTTTCTAAACTCAGTTTGCTAAATGTACATCAATCTTCCCGTCTGATACCCATCAAATGCAATTGACTTCACCTGATGTTTGATGTGGATCCCAATACACCTGGGGGGCACCAGGTTGAAGAAGCAAGCACAAAATGCAGCTGTGATTTTTCCATCTACCAGCTGGTTGTGGTTTCTCTCTCTCTCTCTCTCTCTCAACTCTTTCTCTGTACACCACTCATTCAAGCCATTTGTTATATTAGCCAACTTGAATAAAACCCTGATTTAAGCAGAATTCCAGTGACCAAGTTTATCTAGGTGAGAGATGGGGGGGAGGGGTATTTGACGCCAAGCTAGCCAGTAAGCAAGCAGATGAACAGATGAACGCAAAGAAAGCAGCGACAACAGCAGAAGCAGACAAACCTAAAAAATGAAGGGGAAAAAATGCTGCATTTATTAACCCTTTTCCAACGCCCTCCCCAAGCTTTTTTCGGCAAAGCCAGAGATGCGAGGCAAAGATTAGCCTGTCAACATGCAGGAGGGAAGCGAGCTACCCCAGATACACATTCGCTGCATATGTACGTAGAGGCATATAAAATAAGAGCGTGGGGGATAAAACCTTTTCCCGTCCCAGAGATTCATTCAGACGACCGTCTCCCCATTTATTGCCTTCACCCAAACACGTACATATATATATATATATATATATATATATATGCCTCGTGGATCCCCGGGGGTAACCGCAGGAACAGAAGCGGAGGAATTGCCTCAAAAGCCGGCCAGGGCAGCCCCCAGCAGCCACAACAGGGGCGCGTCGGGTGGGTAAACCGACAAGTGCGCAGCGGTGGCGCATCGCCTCACCCTGAGGTGCCCAGGCGCCTCCCCTTCCTCCCCGGATCCCCCACGCTGCGGAACCCGAGGCATACCTAGGACCACACAGACCACGTCCAGCACCACATAAGGGAGCCGCGTCTTGTCAAACATCTCGGGGCTGAGGTGGTGGCGGCGCCGCCCTCAAGCGAGAGACTCGGTGGGGACCAGAGCGGCGGAGAAACGGGCTAGAAGCCCCAGCTCAGCCGCCTCCAGCAGCCACAGGGCCAGCCGAGGCGGGCGGGGAAGGGAAACAACAAAAAAAAAAAACCGGGGTAGCCCGAGCGCTCAGCTTCTCCGCCCAATGGCGCTGCCTGACACCCGAAGCGCCGCCACTAATGCGGCTCGCGGGAGGATGGGCCGCGCTTTAAGGAGGGGGAGGGCCCGAAACCACGAACGAAGGAGGGCAGGGGAAGAGGCAGACTCCGCCCCCTTTGGCGCGCACCCGCCGCGTGCCCAGAAACCCGACTGCCTCCCGCCCGCCCAATTGTTGAACTGAGGTAGCTCTCCCCCCCAGGTACGTCATAACTATTTGCTCCGCCCACGTCCTGTTTTCTGACCCTCGAAGGCCAATCGGCGCTCTCATTCGCTGCGGCGAAATTCCAAGCACGGACGCGGATCCTGGCCACGCCCCTCCCCCGGACGGACCGGGTCGCCTTCATTCATTCGCTCCCGCGAGCGGCGTTTGGTTGCTTTATATTTCTTTTCTGGGTTTTTTTTTTTTTTTTTTTTTGCCCTGTTTGCTGGAAGAGGTCACGAGAAGGCACTGATTTTCAATCTCTCCTGCTGCATTTTTAGCTTGTGTGTTTTTAATTACCTCGCTAGATCCGTTTAAACTTGAGAAAGGGCGACGGGGGCGGGGGGAAAGAGGCTTTTCCACGTGGAGGGGGTAAACGGAGTAGAAAGTAATTATTAACAGATGGTTTCGCGAAATATTAGGCACTCTTGCAAAGTTACTTAAACAAGTCTAGGCAGATTTTTAAAAGATCTGGAAAGCTGGGTTAGTCTGTTGCAAAACAAAAACAAAGACGGTATTTCAAAATCATTACTAGACACAAGAACAGTTTTATCCCGAACGCCATCACCCTGCTAAACAAATAATTCCCTCAGCATTGTGAAACTATTCACTAAATCTGCATTACTATTAATCTCATCACCCATTTCTTTCCACTTAATGACTGTATGACTGTAACTTTGTTGCTTGTATCCTTACAATTTATATTGATATTGTTTCCTGATTGCTTACTTGTACCCTATGACTATCATTAAATGTTGTACCTTATGATTCTTGACAAATGTATCTTGTTTTTTATGTACACTGAGAGCATATGCACCAAGACAAATTCCTTGTGTGTCCAATCACACTTGGCCAATTAAAAATTCTATTTTATTACTATCCTTGTTTGCTCAGAAGTTAATGTGCTGTGTGGGTTTCCTAGGTGAATGAAACTAGGATTGGTTTCTAACAACTGTGTCAAAAGGAATAAATATCTATCCAATATCTTGAAGAAATACAGAATGAAGAGCAAATAAAGAATTCAGCTTTAATTGTGTGCAGAGTTACCAAAGTCATCTTGCAAAATAATACTTCAAAGATCTGGAAAAGCTGTATTAAAAGGTGAATGGAATGTGAATTAAGTATTCCTTTTAAAATGTTTTTTATCTCTCTTTTATTGTCTAGATCTCTGAGGGCTCATGGAACTGGTTAGAGAATGCAATTCACCCATCTATAATATAGCTTAATTTTAACCAATAGAAAATTGCATTACAGCTCTGTAGAAGACTGTTCCACATGGTTGGTTAGATCTGAAGAAATATATTTTGAACAATATCAAAAGATACGGGGTTTTTTTGCATAACTCATGTGATGAATGGAATGTAATTATATAACCTCATCATGACAGATGAATAATTACCGTATTTTTCAGACTATAAGATGCACTTCTTTCCCCAAAAAAAGAGGATGAAAATCTGGGTGCATTTTATAGTCTGAATGTAGCCTCGCCCACCCCCACCCTTTGGCCTCTGCTCCCAGCAATTTACCTCCTTGCAGCAAGCAGCAAACAGTTCGTTTCAGTTTCAGCACAGCCTGATTAGTACAAGCAGTTGATTGTCGGTTGGATTAGACTCCCAACCCTCAGTTGTTTCAGACTGTAGGGATTCCCATTGCCTATTGCCACGCAGGCCTCCTGCAATCAGGCAAATTGCTGGGAGGCAGATTTTTTTTTTCTTGTGCTAATCAGGCTGAAAATGAAACTAAAGCAGGCTGTTTTCTGCAAGGCAAATTACTGGGAGGCAGAGGCAGAGTTATTGTGAGTGTTTTATGAGCTTTGTTTTCTTCTTTCTGTCCTTTTGTTGTAAAATTTCTGTCTAGAATCAAAAATTAGCTGAAATTTAAAAAGTATTTCACTAACTTAATTAAAATGTTACTTGAAGGAAAATAAAGAAAAATAAAGAAAATAAAGAGAGGGGAAAAAAGCATTACATCTAACATTGCGTGCTGAATAACTTACTGATTCTGATTACAATACCGATCTATGCAAAGAAAAAAACTTAAAACAGTTCCAAACTGGTAAAATTTCATATTATTTCCCATATCCATGCACTAGCGTATATCTTGTTTTCCTCCCCCAAAAAGGTAGGTACGTCTTATAGTCCGGAGCGTCTTATACTCCGAAAAATACGGTATCTTGATAGATCTATACTATACTATTTTAATGAACTTTATTTTAAAATATTTATTTGATGATTAAAAACTCTGTCATGTATATATTATTTATTACCATGTTTCCCCGAAAATAAGACCCTGTCTTATATTTTTTTGAACCCTGAAATAAGCACTTGGCCTTATTGCCATGCACTCAAAAGCCTGATTGGGCTTATTATCAGGGATGTTTTATTTTGGGGGAAACAGGGTATTATTAAATATTTCACTATTTGAAATTTCTATATTTCTACTAATTGAAACAGAAGTTGTAGAAAAGAACTAACTTGACTAGCAATAAGACACTTAGTTTGTTACTAAGTTTGTTACATACCTAGTAACTTACAACAAACACTTAGTTTGTTACATACCTACTATAGCTCACAATTCATTGAACACTTCCAATCTTGTGCTGGTTTCATAGAACTCCACCTAACTGAGTTTCTCTGCATCTGTTAATATGCTTCTTGACTTGCCTGCCAGTGAGTTCTGCCCTAACAAACATATATGAAAAAATATACAGCTTATTTTAGATATGTCTCTTTGCTTAATGGGGAGCTTAATTTTTGATAGATTATATAAAACAAAACAAATTTAAGCCAGCAGTGGAGAAACCAGCCAACATAAAGGATCAGACATATTTTGAAGAAACAGTGAAACATGGAAAATAAGTCATCAGGATTGGCCTATTAACATACCAGTTTAAAAGGGACTAAGCACTTTGGGATTTTAATTGCAAGTGACCAACTAAGCTGTGGTACAAAGGAAGATTAAATTGGAAAGCCCAAATTGAAGAACCCATGACAAATCAAAAGCTTACCAAGTGTTACTTTAATCTGCTAAATCTAAAAAAGAAAAGCTAATAGGTTCATCTGGAAAAAGCTTTAAATCAATATATAGTACAAGTGTCAGACCTGTAATGTGAAAATATATTTCTGGTAACTGTCTTCTTGAACAGAGTTCCCCAACATATCTAGCTTTGTGGACCAGCGGGGGGGGGGAGAAGATGGTTCCACGTGGGGGGCTAGCATGCAGGTGCACCTGCTGCTTACACCAATGGAGCACTCATGCGCTTGCCCACTGCTTGTGCAAATGACATCTACACATGCATGCACTTGCCGGCCATTTCCACGGCCTGGTTGCAATCCCCTCACAGCCCACTAGTGGGGCACAACCCAGAGGTTGGGGACCACTGTTCTTTAAAACATTTGCTTCATTGGTTCAGTCAGAATCTGGGATAACACAATTAGAAATAGTAGTAGCTTTATTATATACTTACAGCTATGAGCACAATAGATATAGAATAAAGTAACTGTTCAAATAATAATACATTGCAGTTATTTATAACGTAATATAAAGTCCAAATTTAATATGCCATTTCTAAATTATTGTATTACAGTACAATTTAGAGATAAATTGAGTTGCTGATTACATTTACTAGGTGATAAAAACATAACTGTCTATAATGGCTTAAAAGGAGGTAAGTAAAATTAACTTACAGGGTTTGGGATGATAACAAGACATAGGTGGGATCAAGTCATTTTTTTTTCCTCCAATGGTGGTAGAACATGTAAAAATGATAGCTTTTTAAAAATTAAAACTATTTTAAAGTTTATAGCACATCTTTCCCAGGAAATGAATGATGAGAAAAAAATTGAACTAATATTAACTGAAGGAGACTTAATGGATTACAGGAATAACTGGCCTTTTGCAGCATTAAATCAAGTTTTCCAATTAATTTTTTGCAAGCCAAAACTGAGCTTAAGAGTATTGAGTTTGACAGTGTTGTGCGCTCTTAAAGAACCTTTGATTGCAGTGACCGACTTAGATTGGATCTTGCAACATTATCCTGGGACACGTATATCTGCCTTCATTCACCCTTAAAAGAGACCAAAATTTGAACAGTATTATTTTGCTAATGTGTTTTTAAGAATGATTTTCATGTATTTATTTGTATCCTGAATTTCCTCTTATGAGAAGATTCTTTTATTTTACCCCAGTAATAACAAACTTGTGGCAGTAGTTGGGATCACAGAAAGTGACTGTCTCAGTGTTATACACTGACTTTCTATGGCTGAGAATCACAGTGGGTTTGAATCTTAAATATAGCTTAATGAAACTATATGTGGCCTGTCAGCCTCTGGCCCCTCTAGCAGCCAAATCAGAGGAAGAGGAGAAGGCATGGGAGTCAGGGTCAGCATCAAGGCAACCTGAGAGCTCCAAGAGGGAAGAGGTAATGGAGCTGACACACAAAGAGAGAGAGGCGGAGCTTGGGCCATCCATTAGCCCTCAGATGGAGAGTCAACAGCCTCCAGGTCTGGAGGTAGCTGATGAGGAAGAGGAGGAACAGTTGGGTCTAGTGCCTGACACACGGATGCGCAGAAGGCAGAGGCGAGGAGAGCAATGGAAATTGTTGGGCCCATCCTTGGGAATGAGGAGCCACCGCTGCTAGTGAAGCCCCAACTAGCTGTGGGGATAAAAGGCAGGGTGCGGAGATGAATAGATGTGACAGACAACTATTCATCTTCCGGGCGGGCAGACTTGTTAGCCTGCGTTGAGAGAGAAACGTTTTGCCGGGGCTGCTGGCACTCCTAATAAAAGAATCTTTGAGTTAACTTCAGAGGGTTTGTTGTGTTTGGGGAGCTGGATCTGAACCAGTGGTGGGATTCAGTTGGTTCTCTCCGGATCACACAAACTGGTAGCAGTGACTGTGGGAGTCTCCGCCCACCCACCCGGATGTAATGCAAGACTACTGCACATGCGCAGAAGTCCGTGCGCATGTGCAGAGGTGGTGCATGCGAGTGAAGTGAGCACACGCACACACACACTCACATTTGCAAACCGGTAGGGAAGGTAAGTGAATCCCACCTCTGATCAGAACATTATATTTCTTTTTTTTTATTATTTATTTAATTTATATGCCGCCCTTCTCCGGAGACTCAGGGCAGCTTACAATGCGTTAAGCAATAGCCTTCATACTTTTGTATATTTAAAATCAGCTTATTGCCCCCACAAACTGGGTCCTCAATTTACCTACCTTAGAAAGGATGGAAGGCTGAGTCAACCTTGAGCCTGGTGAGATTCGAACTTACAGTAATTGCAGACAGCTGGTGTTAATCACAATGCTATCAGTCTGCTGAGCCACCAGGCCCTGGTTTTTCTTAAAGCCTAGCAATCATCTGCAATTACTGCAGTGCAAACGGACATCAGAAAGCAATACAATCTGATGCATAACCCAGTGGACCCCTTTTTTCCTGCATTTCATCTCGTTTACGTTGCCAACGGTTACTGTTCCTAACATTAAATTCTGATGTAGACATTGCTTCCATGCAGTAGATTTAATCTTGTGTAAAGGATACAGCCAAGTCGATGTATATTTACTTAGAGCTAAACTTTACTGGGTTTAATCATGTTCCTCGAAGGATTACAGCTGGGCTCTGTCTGCTACTTTGCCATAAATGATGTATGGGGGAAAAAATGTCAGGACTTGCTGTGGATTTTCATGATGTGTTTACCGTACTACCAAGATGTATTCTAAATTTATTATATGCAAAGGCACTATTATTTGTATTTTTCTTGAAAATCAAGATTAATCTCTCTGTAAAATACAACAAATGATCACAAAATTATCATTAATTTAACTATCCTTAGCCACAAAAATGATGACAACACAAAATGTCAAAAAGCTACAAAATGGAAAGTTACTAGAGGTTAATTAGCTTCAATGTACAGGTACATAATGTTGCAGTCAGACAGATCCACTAATTGTCAGAATTATGTGTTTGATACTTAAAAGTTTTTGAATTTCCAGTTATATTCCTATCATTGGTAACAATTGTGATTAGTTCAAGAGATCTCATACAGGCTGTCACTTTCATACAAAGGTTAAGGGTGAATGTATTTTGAGTCTTTTAAATACTAATTGAAGGCCCTAAAATAGAAATGGCAACTCTTAATAAGAAGTTAGGAAATAAACAACTCCATTATGAGCAGAAACCAAGCCTGAAGGGAAGATTGGAGAATACCAGTTTACTGAAAATGCAATGACTTTAGAACCAAACTGATTCATCAAAACGGAAATGAATTGTCCTAAGGCAAGCAAGATAATCAGAAGAGATAAGAGGATCTGTATGAACACAGCATAGCATAAATGTCTTGTGCCTGCAAAAGGAATGTTAGGGTTTGGTTCTTACATTAATATACATTAATAGTGTATATGTGATTTGAACAGAATAGGTGATAATGCTATTCTTGCTTTTAGCTCAACAGACAGAAGCACTGTAATTTAACACCAGCTGTCTGCAATTAAAGTAAGATCGAATCTCGCCAGGCTCAAGGTTGACTCAGCCTTCCATCCTTTCTAAGGTAGGTAAATTGAGGACCCAGTTTGTGGGGGCAATAAGCTGACTTTGTATAAATATACAAAAGTATGAAGGCTATTGCTTAACGCATTGTAAGCTGCCCTGAGTCTCCGGAGAAAGGCGGCATATAAATCAAATTAAAAAAAAAAAGTCTCCCCCCTTCCCTCCTTTATTTTGGCTTACTATTGATTGAAAACAATAAAAGGCAGGCAGGCAGGCAGGCAGGCAGGTAGGTAAATAAAGTGTCATCAAGTCTGTGATGACTCTTAGCAACCACATTATTAGATTTTCTTCTAACCTGGTCTTCAGGTCTTCCAATTATGCACAATTGTCATTGTAATTGAGTTCATCCACCTTGATCATCTTCTTCTTATCTTATATAAAATCTAAACAAAACTGCATCAACCTTCACAGCAGCTACTTCATGTAAGATACATTGCAAACCATTTTTTAAACATATGTGTGATTGACTTAAGAAATCCTAGGCAGGAGTGTCTTTGAAGACCACACAGAAGTTTCAATTAATCTAGAGTGCAGTAGCCAGGTGTTGGTATATACCCTGTTTTCCCAAAAATAAGACCCAAAAATAAGCCCTAGCGTGATTTTTCAGGATGCTCATAATATAGGCTGTACCCCAAAAATAAGCCAGACGGACACATTTAGTACTTTATTTCCCTGAAAATAAGACCTAACCAGAAAATAAGCCCTAATGCGTCTTTTGGAGCTAAACTTAATATAAGACCAGGGGTGAAATGCTCCCGGTTTGGACTGGATCGGGCGATCCGGTAGCGATTGTGGCAGGTGGTTCAGAGAACCGGTAGCGATGGCGTCACGAGGCTCCGCCCACCCGCCTGGGTGTCGTTACTTCTTGCTTTTAAAAGGTAAAAAAAAGGCTCTGACGATCGTGCGCCACAGCTGTGATCGTCAGAGCCTCTTCTTTTTACCTTTTAAAATCATTTTTTTACATTTTTTTACTATTTGCCCGAATAGGTTGTAAAAAAATGCTTTAAAAAAGAAAAAAAAAGTTGGCCACGCCCACCGAGTCACATTAAACCCCACCACCACCAAGACATGCCCACAGAACCGGTAGTAACAAATGTTACATTTCACCACTGTATAAGACCCAGTGTTATTTCCAGGGAAACACAGGTATTTGACAAAATATCACATCTAATTCTGGGTTTTATCTTCGATATGTATCAGTATCTTAAAGTCCTGGTTTTATTTATTTATTATTTAAATTTATAAGGCTACCCAAGTCACAGCTCTGGCTTTAAAGGCCTACATAGCTTGGCACCAGGGTATTTCTAGGATGGCTTCCTTCTCTCAATTTTGACTTACCCAACTTTGACAAGACTACGAATAGTCCATGAACTTAATGGGATAAAAGTCTATAAACCAATGTTCTAGCACTCCCTAATCCTTGAAATCCAATCAACTCCTACCTTATTAGGCTTCAGGACATCATTAAAAAAGAATTGGTTAAAATGGTATTCAATTTATATATATATTACCATTTGTTTTTGGCTAGTTTATGATTTTATTAATGGTTAAAATGGGAGAATACTTATTATTATAACATAATTTTAATTGTAATGTGGACATTTTGTTATTGTGATTGCAACCTGCTAGGTGTCTCTCATTTAGAGTAGGCAAATAAATAAATAGAATAGTCTGCAGGCTTCTATGCTTAAACAATTTAGCAATGTTTACCTTCTAGTTTGGATTCTATAAAGAGAATTTAGAGATTACAATCAGTTCTTTCCCTTATGTGACCTGATCCACAACAGAATTTTAATCTCTAGGCTCCTGTTAATTCTTCACTTTAGTTAACATTTTCAAAGTTTTCCATTCTTCTACGTTTGTATGAATGCATTTATATTGGCATGACAAAGCTAGCAATCAATCTTCCAATATGATAACAAAACTAGCTAATTAGTTCCCACCAGGCTCAAAGATTTCGCTTTAAAATGTCATCCATGCTTACAAGAAAGAGTTGAGTAATGCACTGTCAGTATTCAGGGCAACAGCTCATAGCTAAACAGGTTCTAGCAGACAAGCAAGTCTAGCCATTAAGTGTTTCTTTGGGAATTTCTTATTCCGCCTTTGGTTATTTAGACTATAATGACCTGACTGTTTTAGGAATTCAAGTTCAGAATAATATTTTAGTTTGGATTACATTATTATATTATATGAGACCACAGAGGCAGAGGTTAAAAAAAGCATGTGTTCACTGTGACTGCTGATTCTATGGCTTAATTATTAAAATAAAATTGCTAAAATAATTATTTAAGTATTTTCAATAGTCATAAATGACTCTTTTGCTTTTCTTTAACCTCAATATTTAAGCAATGTGGGGTTCTGAAACAATGACTGACTTCGGATGGGACACTGAATAATAGGCCTGGTTCACACAATATATTAAACTACAAGTGACTAGATCCAACCCTAACTAAATAGACCCTTAGAATCAACTTCTTTTGTAGCCACATAGGTCTCTGCAATGCATTTCATGCTGAGGAAGCTGACCTATATAGAAGATCTTAAAGAAACTTGTAATTGATAATTTTAATTTATTGTGGATTTTAATCTTTTTGATTTTAATTTGGGTTTACACACAGAATGTAAACTACCAAAAAGTATCAGGAGTCACAATGTAATACATGTAATAGAAAAACAAATACATACAAGTAGTCCTTGGGTTATTATGGCATTTGGGATCAGGATTGCTGTCACTAATCAACTTGGTTGTGAAGCACAATGTCATGTGATCACATTGCTTAGTGACAGTCGCATTTGCCATCATAACTCCAAGACGCATGGGTCAGGTCATTGAGTGGGAAACAGTAGAAGTCCAAGTAAGGAGCATGCAGATGCTATAGGGGGATGGGGAAGCCCAGGCAGGGGTGAAATCTAAAATTTGTTACTACCGGTTCTATGGGCGTGGCTTGGTGGGTAGGCGTGGCCAACTTTTTTTTTTTTTAACTTTTAAAAGCGGTTTAAGAGGTTGCAGAAAAATTGCTTTTAGAAGCCTCTGACGATCAGGCAACTCAGCTGGGATCACGAGAGGCTTTTAAAGGCATTTTTTTTCTTACAACCTCTTTGGCTGAAGAGGTTGCGGAAAAAAAATGCTTTTAGAAGCCTCTTGACAATCTCAGCTGAGCCGCACGATCATCAGAGGCTTTTTTTTTTTACTTTTAAAAGCATTTTTTTCAACCGAAGAGGTTGTAGAAAAAATGCTTTTAAAAGTAAAAAAACAGCCTCTGATGATCGCACAGCTCAGCTGGGCATGGGGGAGGGAGGCGCAGGGATTTTTGCTACCGGTTCTCCGAACCACCCGCCGCCATTGCTACCAGATCAGACGATCCAGTCCGAACTGGGAGCATTTCACCCCTGGGCCAAGGAGACCCTATGTAGGCTGCACTTGAGTTGGGGAACAAGGTGCTGAGACGAAGCACAAATGCAGAAAGGTCAAAGAAAGGAAAATGTGGGTTGGTGCGAGTGTAGGGAAGCCAAGGGAAGGACCATATGGATATATGCACAGGTACATCACAACTCCTTTATTGTGTTATAAAACAGCAGGTTCATTTTCAGCCAAATGTAGTTATTGTAGAACCTAACTTGTATTAATCATCTAGGCATATTAATTTAATAGTATTTCCTGGGGAAAATTCTTCATAATTCTTCCATCAGAAAGAGGAGGTGGTTACATGCCATGAAGTCATTGTTAACTCTTAGCAACTACATAGATTGATTTTCTTCCATCAGGGTTTGGTTGAATAATGTGACAAGAATCTTATAGACAAAACTGGTTGCTGGATGCACCCCAACAAATTTCTCTGTTTATGTTTGTGTTCATGCTCTGCTTCTAATCTTACTTACAGAATTACTGAGTGATTTATGTGGCTGAAGGACTCAAACTTGAGTTTCCTTCAGTTCTAGTCCCAGACCTTACCATTAGATGTAAATACAGAATTATATCTACTCAGTCTTTCTGAAAGGTTATTCTTAATACTAAGTTTCTTTTAAGTAAAATGTACTCTCCTGAAACTTAAACCTTTAAACTCTAATCCTATCATTTGATAACTGTTTTACGCAATTCATCCTGGAGATTAGGAAATGTTGAGCAAAAATACCCAATGACGGGTTTTCTTACTATACAGGTCATTTGACAACAAAACACACAGCTTTCATGTGTAAGACATGCTGTGGCAATAACTCCACAGTTGATCTATGGGCATATGACTGCAAATCTTGCACAACGATTGGTTGTTTTTTTTTAATCATGAGTTTGAACCATACATTTAGTATTGTAGAGAAAGGAAAAATCAAAGGGATTGGAAGATTATTCTTTTATAAGTGACTCCAATGGACCTTTTAAAATAATTCCCTCTTTAAAATAAACTCATTGATTGCATTCATACATCCACATATGTACAGGAATGTAACTGTGAGACTCATTTCTGTGGCTGTTCACAGTTGTGCAACTTAATAGGTATGTAGCGGAAATTTCTACTAAAATTCTACCTTCCTGTCACAAATACCCATACTCCCTTCTGCAGAGTTGTTTGAAGTAGTCTTCTTCACTTCTAAAAGAGCAACTACTCTTTTTTTTAAAAAAAATGTAATTTTAAGCAACCATTGTTTGATAGAATTTGTTTTATTTTTATATTTTGCTCTCTTAGTGGCATTGTACTTATTCCACAGCTTCTCTTCCCTCTGTTGTTTACACAAAGATACTTTAAAACCACATCTCAATAAACCTTACTGGACAATACATAATACATGGAATCAACTTAAAAGCCTACTACCAAGCAATCAGAGGGCGATTGGGGTGAGAGTGAACTCAAAAAGATGGGTTGGAGAGACAATTATCACAATGCTAGGTTAGCTGTTGAAACTGAATTTCATACACACACATACACGTGCGTGTATATTGTGTGTTTGTATATCTAGAATAGCAGCAGTAGAAATATCAGACATCAAAAATTCTATCGATGAAGACCCATAGAAAGTGCATAAGAAATATATCATGGCCATGCCATCTCCACAGGATTGTTGTGTGGTAAAACAAAGAGAAGGAGAGAGTAAAGACTATTTCATTACTCTGAGCTGCCTGAGGAGAGGAACATTAGATGTAGTACCTGGGATAGCTTTACATGGTTGTGCCTGCCTGAAATGATTACTTAATTACGGACTTACTTAATACAATATTTTGGTTACAAGACTCTGTTCCATACAGTATTATGAGCAGAGTGACTAACTAACTAATGGACATGTGATTGCAGAATAAAGGAAGCTGATCATGCAAGATGTTCTAGGAAACAAGCAACACTGTAGAAAAGAAAAAGATATTTTAATTGTTCCCTAATATCCCAGAAATGTTACAAGGTCAGTTTCATTTAGTTGTGGGAATAATAACAACTTGCTGGTATCCTTACGATTTATACTGACTGTTCCCTAATATGATTTGATTGCTTATTTGTTCCCTATGACTATCATTAAGTGTTGCACCTTATGATTCTTGACGAATGTATCTTTTCTTTTATGTACACCAAGAGCGTATGCACCAAGACAAATTCCTTGTGTGTCCAATCACACTTGGCCAATAAAGAATTCTGTTCTGTTCTGTTCTGTTCTGTTCTGTTCTATTCTATTCTATTCTATTCTATTCTATTCTATTCTATTCTATTCTATTCTATTCTATTCTATTCTATTCTATTCTCAGAATTTTTAAGACTCTTCTTATACAAGCGGAGTTTACAGATGACCCTTGACTTAGAACTATTCATTTAGTGACCATTTGAAGTTACAATGGCATCGAAAAAATGACTTAGGGCTGGTTCTCGCACTTAGGACTGGCAGCCACATGTATTTACAACAATTGCAGCATTCTGTGGTATTTGCAACTTTCTCATCTGGCTTCCAATAAGCAAAGTCAATGGGAAAAGCTGCATTTCTTTAAGGACCATATGATTCACATAACAACTGCAGTGATTTGGTTAACAAACATGGCAAAAAGGATGTAGATTTGGGTGTGGTTCATTTAACAATCACCTTGCTTAGCAATGAAAATTCTAATACCAATTCTGTTCATAGGTTGAGGATTACCTGTACAAGAAGCAAACAGACAGAAGGTAGGAGATCTCCTGAAAGCACCTTAGCATATGCTTCTGTGCTGACATGGCACCAATGGGGTTCATGACTTTTTCTGGCCAAGGGCCAAATTTAGAGTCCCAAGGCTGAAAATTAATGAGTCAATATAAATTTTATCAGTTTCTTTTAATCTACAATTAAATAAAAAATAGTTAATACTCTTCCTTTTGTTATATTAAAACCTGCCATTTAATATAATGGCACCTCCAATAATTTAGAATAAATTATTGGAGGTGTCTATTCTCAAGGCTTTCAAAGATTGCATCCAGATCTGGGGCTGCAGTTGGAACAGCCCTACATCAAACCATAGTTTGTTTAACGAAGCTTTGCTGAATAAAGCAAAGCACTCTTATACCAGGCTAAGCCAAACCTTGAGTTATGAACTACAACAACTGAGTTCATGAACAGCTGAAACCAAACAATTCATATTATAACTTAGTACAATATGGAAAATAGCCATTCTCTCTTCATTACTTGTAGGTGGAGGAGCAGTTACAGCTAGAAGAGGAATTATAGTTAATGTATATAGAAGGCATCAGTTTGGAGAAACTTTTTATATAATAATATGTGTGACATTCCTTACTTTCAGAATCTAACCAACAGTTCTAATTTCAGAGTATGATGCTTCTTTCACAATAGTAATGTTATCTAATGCAAAGTACTAGATTGAGACACAAGAAGTCACACCATCTGTGACATACAGTGATAATTTTTATATGCCACATTTAACAAGGTAACATATTTGGATCTAACATATTGAACAAATCTGGGCCTTATGTTTATCTGAGAGTTAACTCAATGAACATCAGCATCCCACGTTGTCCAAACATGAAAAAGATTATTATTGTGACATTCTCTCTTCTAACTTTGGGAGAAGTGATCATTTTTAATAGGCATTCATAGCATATTCTAGAGTCATCCAATCATCATTGGGCCAAAATAATGTAATGAGAATGAACTTAATTAGTAAACTAAGGTTTGTACAACTTTGTGTGTGTTGCGTTCTTTGGGGTTCATAGCTGGGGCAGAACAGGTAGTCCCAAAATAAACTAAGCATGTCTGGTGAACATACCCAATCTTACACTAACTCTAAGCTGCATTCACAGATGTCAGACAGAACTCCTTCTTAGCCTTCCTTGGAAATGCCAAAAGTTGAAACTCTGGCATACAAAGCATATGCTCTATCACTGAACAATGGCACTTCCTCTATGGTTAATTCCTGATTACTCAGCTGCAGTTCCTCTGCAATTCCATATCTAAATGATTGCAATAAATATGTTGATAGTAATTTAAGAAACAGCACCTCTTAAAATCTTGTGAGAAATTACTTTGGGAAAGTAATGTCACTTAAGGTTCCTATCTTTTAATTAGATAGTTCCTGTTTTTTACATTTATTTTTATCCCACTATACAATAGAAGTCAAACATTTTGGCCTGAAGCCTTGTAAACAGAAGTTATGTTACAAGATAAATTAGTCAGGATGTAATAAATCCTTTCCATTACATAAGAAAGGGTTATTTCCCAGCAATAATATGTTCAAGTTCAGAAACGGATGCTGAAGCTTTTGTCATTCTTGCTTTTTCAAGGAAAGGGGAGATTATGCATGCCTAATTTTTGTCTTTCCAAATGCAAGTTGAAGGCACAGGACATTGCCAGAAAGAAAGAAAAATGTGACTACTTATTGAATTTATCTATAGCCTCATATTTGTAACATCTCCATGATCATCATGAAAAGATATCACTGCTGGAGTTGTTTCCAAACACTACATGTCAGCTTTCATCAAGTAAGGTTTTTTTTCTTTCCACGCTGCTCTCTACTTAGCAGAATATAGGATCTTCCAGGACTTTTGCAATAATGCCTAAATAAAAATAAATATTTTAATTAAACTCAGCTTTATCCAGATGGTGTGATTCAAGATGTGCTTTATGTATGTTTGCTGTCAGGCCTGAAAGCTTTCATACAAAAGCTTTCAAGAGCACGAAGTACTAACCACATTTTAGCTTAGTATGTTGTGTGGACCAAGCCCATGTATTTAGTTTGTGATTTAGGTATATTTAAGTACATGAACTCAGGAAAGTGGGTTAATTCAGTAACCCATAATCTAACTTAATCATGGTTAAATGTACTGTGAGAACTCAGCCTGCATACACAACAAAGAAATAACTCCCTCAACACAGGGGTGGGATTCAGCCGGTTCAGACCAGTTCAGGCAAACCACTTGTTATGATTTTGGGCAGTTCGGAGAACCGGTAAAACCAACCACCAGCTAGCCCTGCCCACTCCACCCCGCCGTATATATTATCTTCCCTTCGCCACATGATCCAGCTAATCTCCATGCATCTCCATGCCTCACCTGCTCTGCTCACCAAAGGTAAGCATGCCACCCACTCGCCCTTCACCTCAGGTCAGGGCCCAGGGACACGGCATTCCCCAGCTCCGGCCTTGCCCCAGAGCCACCACCTGCTTGCTGCTCGCCTTGGCCGGGTGGGGGATAATGCGTCATTCTCCAGTTCCGGCCTTGCCCCGGAGCCACCGCCCACCTGCTGCCGCCCCCCTCTGGCCTCAAACTACGTCCGGGTTCTTCTTACCTAAAGTGCTGCATGGAGATCTTGCAGCCATCCCTTGCCAAGGCTCACTTGCGGAGATGCTTCATGTGATCTCCGAGTTAGCAGCTGTTTCTTTCTGCTGCTGCTCTTGCTGGGAGAGAGAGCGTCTCTTGTGCAATTTAGCAGCTGTGAGCTGCCGCTTTCTTCTAAGTCCCATCCGCAAAATGCGCAGAACAGAGAAGTAGCATTCAACATGGTGGCTGCTTTTCTGTGCTGCACGCTTTCTGGATGGTCTTAGAGGAAAGTGGCAGCTCACAGCTGCTAAATTGCACAAGAGACACTCTCTCTCCCAGCAAGAGCAGCAGCGGAGACAAGCAACCATTGCCCCGGAGAACAGAGATGGAGCAGAGCAGGCCCCGAAAGGCTGCTCAGTTGACCCTCACCGCGTGGTGAAAGCCATGCGTGCGCGCAAGCACGCACACTCACATTTTTGGCGAACCGGTTAAGTGGGTTGAATCCCACCACTGCCTCAACATACCAGCTTTCTACATCTACTTGTCATTGTATTTTATACTGAATGTTATTTTCTCTAAAGTTTCTTTACTCAGGGAAATTCCATCGTAATCTGGAATTATACTCTTTGTAATTAAAATAGCAGCCTTCTCTAATATATTGAGGTATTTTAAGAATATTAAGCCACTTGGGCCACTTGAGATAATTTGTGACCTAGGATGACTGTCCAATCTTAATTTGAAGTTGTGTATTTCAGCAAGATCAAAGATGCGTGAAATCTGAAATAGGAATGCAATCTGATATGTTAGCACTCTAGGACAGTGTTTCTCAACCTTAGCAACTTTAAGATTGTGGCCTTCAAATTCCAGAATTCCTCATCCAGCATTGCTGGCTGGGAAATTCTGGAAATTGAAGTGTACATATCTTAAAGTTGCCAAGGTTGCGAAATACTGCTCTAAAATCAGGACTCAGGTCTAACAAGCCAGATCAAAACCACAAGAATACCAAAGCTTCTTTTAGAATTTGTTGCTCAAGGAAGTTTCTACTGAGGTAGAAAGCTCTTATTATATTATTATCTGTCAGGAGGAGCAAGCAGTAGGGATAAAGTAGTCTAAGGAAAGACTGGCAATGCATGGTTCTCCAGCTCATTGACTTCTAGTTCTAGAGTTCTCAACATGACCAGTGGAAAGCGTACAGCTAAGTGTGAATCCAGCTAATTAAGCTGTAATTAAAGAAGTATAATGTTCAAGCCAACCAATCGGGGTGGGTTCTAAATTTTTTACTACCAGTTCTGTGGGCATGGCTTATTTTGTGGGCATGGCTTGATAGTCATGTGATAGTGGGCATGGCTTGATGGTCATGTGACTGGGTAGGCATGGCCAACTCAATGTCACTCACGTCAAGGGATGCCTCGCTTGGCCCCTCCCCTCCCAGTCATTCCTTATCACACCCAGCCTCAACCTATCTATAGTTCTGTAAAAATGTTGTTCATGTTTTTTCAACTTTATTATCTACATACTATAGATGCACTTTCATGGACCACTGAAAGGAGGAAATGGCTCACATGCTTTGCCCAAGAGTGTGATAGCAACAGGCTTTTAAGGGGCTGCCAGAAAGAAGGGGGGGGGCAATGTATTTTCCAAAGCACCAGAAGACAAAACAAGAAGCAATGGATGGAAACTGAACAAAGAGAGAAGCAACCTAAAACTAAGGAGAAACTTCATGACAGTGTGAACCAATATAGGTGCAGAAATATTTCAGTCATAATTTCACATATAAAATAGCTATTCATGTAATACAACCTGCATATTGTTCAAAACAGTCATTAGTATTATGGCTGATGTTTGACAGCAAGTCTAAAAGTCAAAGATTACAAGAGTGCTTCTTTCTCTCTATGTATACAAAACATCACATACCAGGAATAGCATATTAAGATGGACTAATGCAGTGGGGGGTTTCAAAATTTTTTACTAGTGGTTCTGTGGGTGTGGCTTGGTGGGCATGGTGTGGCGTGTGTGACAGGGAAGGATACTGCAAAATCCCCATTCTCTCTCCACCCCACTAAACTGCTCTGGGAAGAAATCAAACTCCCCTCCCTTAATTTCCCCAAATAAAATATTACTCATAAGAAAAGGGTCCCAGAAAAGCAAGGAAAAATCAAGCTGCTAACAAGGAACCTGCCTGATACTCATTCCACATTCCTGCCAGCTGCATAAAGGAAACTTTGTAAGAAGAAAACAGGTGCTTAGAGAGAATAGAAACTGGAAGCCGGAAGTTTGGCTCCATTTACAAGCAGGCAGAAAACTCATTCAAGACAGGATATTTCACAATGAAAATCGCCCAAATCTTTTTAGAAACACAAAGCCCATGTTGCACAAACCCCAAAACTTCAAAAACATAGAACCATATAAGAATCCCTCCTCTTATCCAGTTTGTTGTTCAGCTAACCCAGAAACAAACTGCTGAATGTCACTGCACTTCTGCAAGCAAAAACCTCCTTCCAGCAGCTGCTTCTTGGCTTGTCAATTTAAAGCGACAGCGTCTTTTCCCCCCCCCCCCTTCTTCTTTGCCAAGTGATCTCCTGGCTGAGAAGCGAGTCCTGATTTTTTCCTTCTAGCCAATCAGTTGGGAGGCTTCTTGGCTTCTCAATTTAAAGCCACGGTATCTTGTTTTTTCCCCCCTCTTCTTTGTCAAGTGAGCCCCCGGATTTTTTCCTTCTAGCCTACCAGGCAGCAATAGATTGGGGGTGGGGCCAGGCACATGTGGTATTTACCGGTTCTCCAAACTACTCAAAATTTCCACTACCAGTTCACAAGAACCGGGGAGAACCGGTAGCAACCCACCACCGCAACCAATGTGTATACTTAGATGTGCAAACACAACATTTGAAATTTGATTGGATTATATTGTCTTTAGCTGTAGTACTAATAAAGGCAATAGATATTTTGATATCCAGAGACTGATTCCAGAAAAGCCAAATTTTTATCCTGCAAATAGTGCAGCAGTAGTGTGTGTGTGTGTGTGTGTGTGTGTATGAGCTGAATGTCAAAAAATGATTGTTTCTTTCTTTTTTGTCTTGTGCAAGTCTAATACAGTATTCCAGCAATTTTTCCAAATCCTCATAATGACCCTGTGTGCTTTTAGTGTTTTGGAAGTTTTCTGTGACAAGATAAATATTCAATAAGACGTCCCAATCCATCTGCATACCAGGCAGCACATCTGTGGCTCTTGGAAGCAGAATCCGTCTTTTGTCCAGATGGTCCTTGGCCTCCTAATATTGCTTCCAAGGTTTGCAAGACTTTGTGCTGACTTCAGATGATGCATCTCCAGCTGACAGAAGCAACATGTAGTATTATCGTAGAAAATCACCCATTCACTCTCTCTTAATGTCTGAAGCTGATAAAAAAAACTGGGAACAAGGCTGACATAATGACTTATTAATATACTGTTGCTGCTGAACAAAACAGAGGAGATGAAGCATATCAAAAGGATGAGAAGAGATTGTTAGTTTTGAGGCAATTCCTAGAATTGGTGATTAGTTTATCACTTCTTGCATAGTTCCAAAATACTGCTATTCATATGCTTATGTAAATTCTTTAAGCATGTATTCATTTTAAATAACTTAATGCCAAGAATTAACGTTGTTATATATCTTTTTTTAAAAAAATCCAAATTGTTTGAAACAAAATCCACAGGGTTTTTTCTCAAAAAATAAAAACTTCTGTTGACAATCTAGGCAATTTTAGCTATAATGTGTAAAAAGTTAAACGCTAACAAAGATCAGAGGCATCTGTATTCTATTCAGTCCCTGAATTGTGAGTCTCCATGGCCTGCTATTTGCCAACTTTTGACTGGATTCATATGACACAGCCATTGTTTGTTGCACAAGCCAGAAGTTCACACAAGGCACTAAGCTGCAAATTGCGGTTCATTAAAAAAAAAAAAAAAGCTGGATTTATGGAACACAATTAGTCAGAATGAAACAAATCACATCATGGCTTTGAATGATGTGTGAACAGCTCAAAGTCAGACAAGCTCTATTATATCTTTATGAGTAAATAAGCATGAGCTCATGGTGAGTTTCTAGTAGAAACACAAGGTATAAATCTAACATGTACACATAAAACTTCACTTTTTATTTAAAAATCAGTGCTTAGAGCAGGGCTGTCAAACTCGTGGCCCATTGGCTGGATATGTCACGCGCTGGCCACACCCATGCCCGGTTGAGCAAAGTCCCGATAAGTCACGTGATGCCACTGTGACAATATGAGTTTGACACCCCTGGCTTAGAGGAATTAATGTTATAAAATGCAAAACAATAATAAAAGGTGACTCAAATTAAAAGCACTTAAGCAAATACAAATAACTCAAAAAATTTATTTATTTTATTTTTATTTTATTTTATTCGGCTTATATGCCGCCCTATCTCCCAATGGACTCAGGGCGGCTCACAATAATAAAAACACAAGCCACAATACAAAATAAAATCTAAAATCTAAAAAATTTAAAATTTAACCCTTAAACCCCCCCATCAGACCAGGCCAAGCAATTTAAAAAGCCAAGTTTTTAATTCACGATGGAAGGTGCGAAGGTCAGGCGCTAATCGGAGCTCCAAGGGAAGTTGATTCCAGAGGGTGGGCGCACCCACTGAGAAGGCTCTATCCCTGGGGGCCGCCAGCCGGCACAGTCTAGCCAACGGCACTCTGAGCAGGCCCTCTCTATGGGCGCGAACCGGGCGATGGGATATCGTTGCTGGCTGTAGGTGGTCTGCCAAATATCCTGGACCTAAGCCATGTAGGGCTTTATAGGTCATCACCAGCACCTTGAAATTAATTAAAATTATTAATAAATTTATTTAATAAAATCCAATCACAGGATTGGAAAAGGTCAGTTTACATTCTAATTCCAAAGAAAGGCAATGCCGAAAAATGTTCAAACTATTGCACCATTGCACTCATTTCACATGCTAGTAAAGTTATGCTTAAAATCCTACAAGCTAGGCTCCAGCAGTATGTGGATTGAGAACTATCAGAACTACAGGCAGGATTTCGAAGAGGCAGAAGAACTAGAGATCAAATTGCCAACATACACTGGATCATGGAGAAAGATAGGGAGTTCCAGAAAAACATCTACTTCTGCTTCATTGATTATGCTAAAGCCTTTGATTGTGTGGATCACAACAAGTTGTGGCAAATTCTTAAAGAGATGGGAGTACCAGACCATCTTATTTGTCTCTTGAGAAACCTATATGAGGGTCAAGAAGCAAGAGTGACAACTGGACATAGAACCACTGATTGGTTCAAAATTAGGAAAGGAGTCCAGCAAGGCTGTATACTGTCACCCTGCCTATTTAACTTACATGCAGAGCACATCATGAGAAAGGTAGGGCTAGATAAATCAAAAATTGGAATTAATATTGCCGGGAGAAATATCAACACCTCAGATATACAGATGATACCACTCTAATGACAAAAAGTGAAAAGGAACTAAAGAGCCTCTTGAGGTGGGTGAAGAAGGAAAGTGCAAAAGTTGGCTTGAAACTCAACATTAAGAAAACTAAGATCATGGTATCCGGCCCTTTCAATTCCTGGCAAATAGATGGGAAAGAAATGGAGGTAATGACAGATTTTATTTTCCTGGGCTCCAAGATCACCACAGATTGGGACTGCAGCCAAGAAATTAAAAGACGCTTGCTCCTGGGGAGGAAAGCTATGGCAAATCTAGATAGCTTACTAAAAGGCAGAGACATCACCTTGCCAACAAAAGTGTATATAGTCAAGGCTATGGTTTTCCCAGTTGCAATGTATGGCTGTGAAAGTTGAACCATAAGAAAAGCTGAGCACCAAAGAATTGAGGCCTTTGAACTATGGTGCTGGAGAAGACTCCTGCGAGTCCCTTGGACTGCAAGGTGATCAAACCAGTCAGTTCTAGAGGAGATCAACCCTGACTGCTCTTTAGAACGCCAGATCCTGAAGATGAAACTGAAATACTTTGGCCACCTAATGAGAAGGAAGGACTCACTGGAAAAGAGCTAAATGCTGAGAAAGATTGAGGGCAAAAGAAGAAGGGGACGACAGAGAACGAGGTGGCTGGATGGAGTCACTGAAGCAGTAGGCATGAGCTTAAATGGGCTCCGGAGGATGGTAGAGGACAGGAAGGCCTGGAGGAATGTTGTCCATGGGGTCGCGATGGGTTGGACACGACTTTGCAACTAACAACAACAACAACAAAATGAAAATTGCACAAAAGTCAAAACCTACCTTGCTGGAGAGTAAAAGAACTAATGTAAAAAGAGGACTGAATTGGAACTCACCCCATGAACGCACAACTATCTAGATCCCGATTTGCCCTCTCTACTCCCCTCAGAGTTTTCAATGAATTAAATGATGGAATATGTTGAGTACATGGGAGTAGTTGTGTATGTCTGCTTAAGCATAGCCTTGGAGTTGATGAAAACTCATAAACTAATTAAGGAGGTTAACAAAGAATTATGTCTGTGCTCTTTCATTTGCTCTTTCAGACTTCTGTACAAGATCCTGGAAGTGTTGGTAACTCACTGAAAGGGATCCAGGTGTTCCCTGCATAAACTCTTGACCATTGAAGAAGACTGCATTTCCAGCAGCCTCAAAATATCTTATTCTTAAACTGTTCCTAAGCCATGTAGCATTGTAAGGAGGAGAGCTCTTAACATGTGTCTCAGTCAGTGGTACAAGGAAGACACTTTCTTTGCCTTCTCTTTTGTCTATATTGTCCATATTGTGTGTGTGTGTACACAAACACACATACACACACACTCCCCAGTTTTCCAACAAGTGGCAAGTTTTATGCCCTCTGTCCATAAATTATGGTGTAGTATGGTATCCAATTTGGTATAGTGGGTAAGGTATAGGCTAGAAACTAGAAGGGTATGGGTTCCAGTCCTGCTTTAGATAGAAATAGCAATAGCACTTAAGAGTTAGATACAGCTTCATAGTGCTTTACAGCACCCTCTGAGCAGTTTATAGAAGCAGGGTATTGCCCCACCAATCTGGGTCCCCATTTTACCAACCTCGGAAGAATGGAAGGCCGAGTCTGCATTCTAACCACTACATCACCACGGTTCACAAAGCCAGCTTCTGAAATCTCACCAAGAAAATTGCAGAGACTAGCCTAGACAGTTGCCAGGAGTCAAAAACTAACTCAAAGGCTTATGATATATGGTATCATATGGGGTATGGTATTCTAAATGGTATGGCATTATGTAATAATAAAGTACTGTAGGGCTGTAGATATCCATCCTCTCAACAATGGCTATGGAATCCAAGTGAAACTTTCCTTATAATAAGGACAATGTTAGATATTAGTATTTTTGGTTAGATAGCAATAACAATAGCACTTAGATTTATTGACCGCTTCACAGTGCTTTAAAGCCCCCTCTAAGGAGTTTAGAGTCAACATATTGCTCCCAACAATCTGAATCCTCATTTTACCAACCTTGGAAGGATGGAAGGCTAAGTCAACCTTGAGCCGGTGGGATTCGAACTGCCAAATTCCAGGCAGCCGGCAGACAGCAGAAGTAGCCTGCAGTACTGCATTCTAACTACTGCGCCAACATGGCTCACAGACAGAAAGATAGTGATATTTCTTACTCCTGTACCGTCAATACAAGATACTCAAAGATGTGCTAGTTGGAGATGATTATGATAAGGCTCAAATCTCATCTTGCTTGCAGAAATCCCCTTTCCAACTTGATGAAGGAAAAAGGAGAAACTGAAGAAAATGTTTTTAAAAATTAAGTAGCATTGTTATTAAAATCGTATCAAGAACCCATTCCAAGTTCTCCTAGGATGATATGCACAACAGGCCACTGTGTGCATGGAAAATTTACTTGCATATCTAAGAAATAACCTATGTATGTAAATAAATACACTACTGTGGCATTTTCTATTTCATTCGTATCACCTAAAATGTTTTTGAAAAGGCAAACAGCAGCAGATGTCAAAAAAAAAACCCCGTTCCACTCACTATCCTTTTCTTAAATATACTGTATCCAGTATGATTTACACTGAAAATATTATACCTATCTGGAGTCTATTCTTATTGTTTGGTTTTATAAATCCAAAGTACCTGTCAACCTGCAAAACAACTTCAACTGAAACCATGCTTACTTCGTTTCTTGGTTGCCATTTAAGGGGGGTGGGATGGGGGAACTTAGGAATGTTCTGCCTTAGCTGGCTAGTCATAACATCTACCAGCTGGCATGTCATCGGATACCTGTTGGAGCCGGGTGGGAACCTACGACTGGACTGATTGGCCCATGTGACCTGAGAGACCTAGTGGGTGGGGAAATCCTATTCTTTTAATGATCCCCATGCGCAGGAATAATTTAGAGCTAGCTTCAACTTTCTAAGTGCCGATACTCAATAAAGGGATTCTTGAACCCAAGCCAAGCTTCAGAGTCCTGACTTCCCGGAACCATGACAGTAACTTTAGTTAAAAGGTATTAGCACATAAAATATTTCCATATATTATGTGAACAATTCGATAATCATTTTTATAAAACAAGAATGGTATTAACTTTATATAGTACTCTATTTAAAGGCAGGGCAATAATTTAAAACAAACAGCAAAACAGACAATATGACATATTACTACAGGATTAGCTGGTATCTGAACTGTATTGCTTCATCAAAGAAAGATTTGTGAATTAAATCAGAATAATTCATTAACTGAGGTAATAAAATATACTTGTTAGCTGGCATGACATTACACACTAAACCATAATTTACTGTCCACAGTGGCAAGAGTCACACTGTGTAAATGAAAAAAAAAAAAAACACATAATGGTTTAACACGATAGGAATCCTACACTACAGAACAAGTAGGGTTGGGTTCACCCATGTTAAGCTATGTCGTTTGCTTGTTTTTGACTCAGCACAATGTATGAACTATGGCATAGTGCAGTGATGGTTAACCTTTTTGGTGCTGGGTGCCCAAAGCAAGTGAGTGCTCGCGTGAATACATGCGTGTGTTCCCAAAGCCCCAAAATACAATGCGAGGGCCCCCCATGCATACACCCGCCCCACACATGTGCGCATGCCCCCATGCATGTGCAAGTGTCCCCTGCGCATGCGGCCCCCCCCCGATTTGGCTTCCTGGTTGGTGCAGGAGGCTTTCCAGGCCCAAAATGGGGCACTGGGGTGCCACGTGAGGCCCCGATGACCTGTTTTGGGCCTGGAAAGCCTCCTGCACCAACCTGCACCCCCCTACGCGCATGCTCCCCAGCATGCGTGGCAGAGATGTGAAGATCAACTGGCTGGTGGGAGGCGCACATGCATGCGCGGTGGAGCTGGGCTGGGGCAACAGCTGGTGTGCCTGCAGAGGCGGCCATAGGTTCGCCATCACTGGCATAGTGGCTGGTAAATCACAATTAATGGCTTAGTATAATGAAAGAACCAAGCAAAACAGTTTGGTGAACTGTGGTGACAACAACCAAACCATAATGCAATGTGTCAATCCAGATATTAAATTGGAGGGCATCTAGTCTATCTCTTTCTCAGTGTATCCAGTTTTTCAGACAGCTTTGCTAATGTCTCACTTTTCCTGCTTGTTTCCAGATATGAAGGCAGCCATAGGGCACTCAAGCAGACCAAGCAGGAAAAGCATGTGGAGCATTACTTTCAGCCTCTTAATAACAGCTCTGCTCCCGGTCACGTGACTATGAAGAGAGCAGAATTGAATGGAGGAGTCAACAACATTTGGAGCCGTGTTTAATTGCCTCTCCCACAGGAACACAACAGGGAAATTGTTTTCATTGTACTTACTGGAATTCTTGTCACTCTAACTTTTAGGAATCTGATTGCAGGGAAACTCATTCCTAGGATTATTTTAACTCTTATTGGTTGTTAGAGTGGTCTAATCAACAAAGTCCTAAATCAATTTATATAATTTCTTTTCAAAAGTATATTGGTTGGAAAAAATGGTACAGTACAGGACACAAAATATGTACTCTTGTAGTAGAGTATCAGCTGTTTCCAAGATGCATCAGAAGCTTTTGAGTCTTCCATGTAAAGAGAAAGTGCTTGGGTTATTTCTTTTTTTTTTTAATTTTTATTATAAACAAACATACATATACAGACGTAGACATTTAAACAAACTATACATAAACTAACTATACAGTAAAATCAAGTCATAGAGCTTGAACTTTGAAAATAGAGCTACTTCGGTAATTATATATCTATATATCTGTATATATTATCCTTCATCATGTATCAATGTTTATACAACGATATTTCATTTTATTTCCTTATTTTTGTATCATTGGGTGGTATTCCCTTATTTCGTGTTCTTTTTATCTAACCAGTTGTACCATTTTTGCCAAATTAAGTAATAATCTGAATCTTCTTTTCCCTGTATTTCTTTGGTAAGTTTGTCCATTTCCGCACATTCCATTGTTTTTTGTATTATTTTTTCTTCTGATGGCGTATCCTCCAGTTTCCACATTTGTGCGAAAGTGATTCTAGCTGCGGTCAGGATGTGTATTATCAAGTATTGTGTCTCTTTTTTATAGTCCTTTGTCAGTATTCTTAATAGGTATGTTTCCGGTCTGAGGGGCACTTTTTGGGTGGTGATTTCTTCCAGCTGATTTTGAATTGTTTTCCAAACTTTTTTGATTTTGGGCATGACCACCACATATGGTAGTAGGTCCCCTTCTGTGTTTTACACTTCCAACAGTTCTGATTAGTATTGGGGAACATCCTTGCCAGACGTGCAGGGGGGAGATGCCACCTATAAAACATCTTGTATGTATTTTCTTTGTAGGGCACGGACATTGTCAGCTTAGTATTTACTTTCCACATTTTCTCCCAATTTTCTAGGTTGATATTATATCCAAAATTTTTAGCCCAAATAATCATATTTTCCTTCACCACTTCTTCTTCCAATTTGTATTTTAATAGATAATTATATCTTTTAGTTATTAATTTATCGTCTGATTGCATTATAATTTTATCTAATTCATTTCTTTCTTTTTGTATTCCAAATTTTTTCATGTCAATTTTATATCTTGATTTTATCTGTAAATACGTCCACCAGTCAATGTCGGTGCCCTGTTGTCTCAATTCGTCTCTTGTTTTCATTTCTCCCTCTGTGTTCAACAATTCGTCATAGGTTTTCATCTTGTCTATATCCATTGTGTTCGGATAAATTTGGGCCTCCATGGTTGATAGCCATCTTGGGATTTTGTCGTAGTGTTTTCTCCTTATTTCGGTCCAAAGTTTTGCCAATGCTCCTCTGATATAGTGTCTCCTGAAGTGTTCATGTTGCCTGGGTTTTTCCTCCCATAAAAATGTGTGCCAGCCTTTCGATAGGTCAAATCCTTCTAATGCTAACGTTCGTTTATCTTCAAGTGTCATCCAATCTTTAATCCAAGTTAAAGCTGTTGCAATGTAGTAAGTTTGCCAATCTGGTAGTCCCAGGCCACCCCTTTCTCTAGTGTCCTGCAGGTGTTTCAGTTTAATCCTGGCTCTTTTTCCTTGCCATATATACTTTAATGTCATTTTATCAAGGTCTTTGAAATATGATTTTCCTGGATTTATCGGTATTGTTCTAAATAGGTATAATAATTTCGGTAAAATTGTCATTTTGATTGAAGCAATTTTGCCTAATAGTGATAGTCTCAATTTACTCCATGCCTCTAAGTCCTTTTGAATTTGTTTGGCCAATTTATTATAATTGTCTTCTTTAAGGGATGATACCTTATTGGTGAGCCAAATTCCTAGGTATTTTATTTTTGTTGTTGTTTGTATTTCTAACGTCTCTTCCAATTCTTTCTCCTGGATTTTTGTCAAATTTTTAGTTAGTAGTTTTGTTTTTTGTCTATTAATTTTCAATCCTGCCACTTCACCAAATTGTTCTATCTTCCTTAATAAATTCAATCCTGATTGTTTTGGTCGTCCTAAAATAAATACTACGTCGTCCGCAAATGCTTGTAATTTATACTCCTGGTTTTTTGTTCTTAATCCTTTTATTTCATTGTCATTCCTAATTTCATTCAACAGTGGTTCCAATGCTAATATATATAATATAGGAGAGAGGGGACATCCTTGTCTCACTCCCTTGGATATTTTAAATTGGTCTGTTCTCTCTCTGTTTATCCATATTTTTGCGGTTTGGTCGGAGTATATTGTTTTGATCATATTTAAAAATTTATCGCCGGTTCCCATTTTTCCTAATTGCAATGTTAAGAATCCCCAATTAAGGTTGTCAAACGCCTTCTGTGCGTCAAGGAAGAGTAAGGCCATTTTTTCATCCGATTTTTGCTCATAGTATTCCAGGATAATGATTATTGTTCTTGTGTTCTTATTGATTTGACTATTTGGAATGAATCCATTTTGGTCTGGATGGATGTAATCCACGATAATTCTCTTCATTCTCTGGGCCATGATTGATGTAAATAATTTATAATCTGCGTTTAGAAGCGATATGGGTCTGTAGTTTTTAGTTTGGGTGAGATCTGAGTCTTCTTTGGGTATCAATGTAATAATTGTCTCTATCCATGATTTAGGAATTTTGGCTTCTAAAATTGCTTCATTCAGGACTTGTAATAGAATATCATCTATTGGCTGGTGTAAATTTTGTAAAATTCCACTGGGATGCCATCTGGACCTGGTGTTTTATTGTTGTTCTGCTTCTTCTTTGCTTCAATTAATTCTGACATCGATATTGGTCTGTTCAAGAGTTCTCTTTGAGTTTCCTTTATTTCTTGAATGTTGGTTTTATTTATATACTCTTTTACTTTTTCCAATTGGATTTCTTCCTGTGCATATAGTTCCTGATAGAAGTTTCTTATGATTCGCTTTTTTTCCTCATTCATATGCTGCAATTGCCCTTGTTCGTCTTGTAGTTGATGTATTAGTCTTTTTTCCTTTTCTTTCTTTAGCTTATAGGCCAACCAACGTCCTGTTTTATTTGCGAATTCAAATTCGTTTTGTTTTGCCATTTTGATTTTCCTAGCTATTTCTGTTGTTGTTATTAGATTTATTTCATGTTTAATAAGATTTATTTTTTCCTTGATCTCTTTCCTGTCGGGTCTGTTCTGTAATTCTGCTTCCTGTTTTCCAAGATCAATCAATAAATAGTTTCTTCTTTGCTGTTTCTCTCTATTTTTCTTCGCCTTGAATGAAATTAGTCCTCTTATATATGCTTTTGTGGTGTCCTATAGGATTTGCAATGATGTTTGTTTCCTCTTGTTTATTTGAAAGAATATCTCCATCTCTTTCTTTATCATCTCTATGTATTCTTTATCTTTGATGATCTCTCTGTCCATCATCCATCTTCCTCTTTTTTGCTGGCCTTTCCAGACTATTGTTATAGGACTGTGATCTGCCCATACGTTCGGTGTAATTTCGATTTCTTTTATGTTTTCTCTTAGTTCTGCAGTCATCCAGGCCATGTCTAGTCTGGACCAGGACTGGTGGGGATTTGAGTAATATGTATACTGTTTTTTGGTTTTAATCAGTTCTCTCCAGGCATCTTTCAATTGTAACTCTTGAATCGTATCCTTAAAGGTGTCGGGTAGTGTCTTTTTCCTAGATTTATTTTTTTTATTACTTTGGTAATCATAATCCATATCAATGATCGCATTATAGTCCCCTATTATACATATATGTTCGTAATCTAATTCCTTAATTTTATTGTGTATTTTTTTTAAATATTCTTTTTGGTTCCCGTTCGGAGCATATATTGATATCAGTAACATGTTTCGGGCCTCCATCTTAATGTCTATCATTAATATCCTGCCTTCTCCATCTGTGTAGATTTGTTTTGCCTGAATATGACTTTTAATGTATACTGCAATGCCTCTTTTTTTTTGATCTGATAATGAGGTGAATAATGTTCCTAGTCTTCTGTTTTCTAGTAACTATTGATGTTGTTTTTTGATATGTACTTCTTGTAAGTTGATAATGTCTATGTCTAATTTTTGTAGTTTTTTGAAAGTATGTGTTCTTTTGGTTGGTAGATTAAGGCCGTTTATATTGATTGAAATTAATTTCAATTCTCGTCCCATTTTCCTTACTTTCTTTTTGTTAGTCTAAGTCTACTTGTGTTTCTTGTTACCATTTGTGTTTTCCCCCTGGCCCCTTCTCTCTCCATCTTCTCCCTTTCCCTAGACTCCTTCTCTTCCTTTTCTTTTTTTGTTTCCTCCGTAGAGTGTTCCTGGTTTGTGTTTTCCGAATCACGTCTAGTTTCCTGTTCTTCTTCTATTATAAAGTGAGTATCAAAAAATTCTTGTGCCTTCTCTATTGTGTCGATTTTATATTTTTTATCGTCCCAGGATATTAGAATTCCCTCTGGCACCAGCCAGCGGAACATTATTTTATGTTGATTCAGTAGGGTTGTCAAGAAATTGTAGTTTTTTCTGTGTTCTCTTATTCTTCTTGGGACTTGTTTTAGGGTTATTATTTCCTTTCCTTTATAACAAGGTTTTCCCTCTCTCATTAATGTGTAGATCTCTTCTTTTACAGTTTTGCGTGCAAATCTAACATGTATTTCTTTAGGTAATTTGTTCCTACGAGCGTAGTTCGTATGAACTCTATAAATTTCATCAATTTCCCTACTGATTTCATTTTTTTCCTTCTGGGTAATCTCTACTAATATATCCATCATCAGGTCCCTTAAGTCTTCTCCTTTTGTTTCTGCGATATTTTGAAACCGTAAAAAGAATGATGCCTTTTCTAATTCTAAGTGGGTAATCGACTCTTTGAGTTCTCTATTTAGCTCCATTTGGTTTTGTTCGATATTATCCATCTTTTTCTCGGTTAAGACCATTTTTGCTTCCCTGTTTTGAATTCGTTCTTCATTTTTAACTATGTTTTGTTGTATTCTCTCAATCTTGTCGTCCATTTTTTTTATATTATCATTTATTTGTCCTACTTCTGATTTCAGTTCCTCGTGGTTCTTTTTTGTTTCTTCATGATTATTCGCTATTGTTTCTTGGGTCTTGTTCATCCCCTCCTGAATCATGGCTAGTATAGACTGTATATTCTGTATATTGAGTGCAGTGGAAGCTTTTTCTTTGTCTGTAGTTAGCATCGTATCTATGGTTTTTTGTTGTGCAGGTGAAGATTGTGTAGGTGTTTGATTTGTTGTTAATTTTTTCCCTGTTTTAGTTATTGTTATTGAAGGTGTTGTCATCTTTGTTTTTTGTATTATTTTTTCCCAAATTTTCATACACTGATTTGGTTGAGGGTAAATTAATATGTTGATATTTAATAATTGAGTTATATAATCTTAATTATAATAATTCCACTTGAAATATCGTTATATAAGGATCGGGTTAATTAATTGAGAGGGGTTAGGGGGAAAATGCAGTGTTTTAACAATTAATTCTTCTGTTCTTTTTCCTATACAATATAATATAATTAATATTTATATACCAAGTTATATTAATGATAAATCACATTTGTATTCTTACTTTTCTATTTTCACAGTACTTAAATTCACTTTAACACTAAACAATATCTATATAACCTCTATGTAATAAGTCGATGGGATTTAAGATTCTCTATAAACAGTCTAAAATATTCTATTAAGTTGTGTCACAATTACCAGTATATACTGCTTGTATTAGCTATCACAATTATTATTCCTTAATAATATCTATAACAGTCTCTTTGCAATGTCTATGTTAATATCTAACCTTCTAATCAATACACAATATAATTCCCCTTAATCAATATATTACTGTAAAATCTATATACTTATTTCAGGGAATCGGTAAAAGGAAAAATATTATTAAGTCAGTTCTTTAGTATATATTATAATAACTTCAAGTTTTAGTATTAGTATTCTTTAAGCAGAGTTAAGTAAGTTTTAAGTTTGGATTTTATAAAGTAAATGAAATAACTATATTTTGATGACTTAATATCTAAAGTTCTCCACTATATCACTTCCAGACCAATTAGGATTACTTCCTTCTCCTTCTTTCTTCGTTCTTCAATTCGCCTTCTTTTCGCCCAGCTTTCACAGTTCTATTGCGATAGTCTCTATTAAATCTGTAATTCAATTGTTCCGGTTTTCCTATGTGGCAAGTTATATCTCCTTTACCAACAGAGTCAATGTATCTTCTGATGTCTCGTTACAAATCTCGTGTCTGTGGTTTTAACTTGTTGTTGCCGCTGGATACAAAGTGAAAGTTTTCTTCTCCGAATCCTCAGTCCACCATTCGCTGCTGTTCAGCTAATTTCCTTCCGCCCACAACGTTCTTAGTCTCAGTTCTTTGAGTTTCACTTTCTACAGTTACTCTCTTAATTAGTCTTTTTTTTTCTCTACCAAATCAAGATGTATTATTGTAAAGTTGTAATCCACCGCTTACTTGTAATCCTTTTTTTCTGTCGCTCGTTCCTTTCGCCTGTCAAATCTGCGTTGTCACTGTGGATATTAAGCTTCGCTCCGATCATTGTCTCTCGCCGCTTGCCTGATGATCTTGCTGCTGCTTTTAGAGTCCTATTCTCGCCAATGTCTTTAGATCCTTATGGTTATACCTTCGTATTTCAATTAACTTAGTCCTTACCGATGTTTCTCTTTATAATCTTCGCTTCCACACTTGTCGGTTGACAGCGGTCCGGCCAGCCAAGATGGCTGGTTTTTTCCCGGCTGGAGTTAGGGGTTTTCTCTGAACCTTCGGGGTGATTGCTGTCGCTCCAGGTCCTAGAGAATCCTCCTTTTTCTATCGACCTCTCCGTGGTCGATAGTGCCAAAAACGGCTTCCAATCAAGAATTTTGGAACTTCGGGGACAGAGCCTCGTTCCCCTCGTTCCTTACACACTGACGTCACCGCCGGAAGTCGTGCTTGGGTTATTTCTAATATTCATAATTCACATCTTCCATTGACCTCTAAGTGTTGGTGTCAACTCTGAATCAAACCTGGCTGAAGCCATCTTTTCATAGTTGCCACATACTTGGGAGTGGGAGAGTAGGTAGACTGTCTCACAGACAAAACAACGAGCTTTCCCATGGGAACCAAGGTTATCCCAACAGGTGGCAATTGAAGGACAGGAGTGACTGGGGAACCATCGACAGTTTTAATTGGATAATGTGACTTGGGAGACTGGGGGAGGGAAACATTTATTCTTTTAACTATACTTTTAAAGCAGGAAACCTCAGAGTTGGTTTTCACTAGCCGTGCCAATATGATGCATCCAATAAACATGTTCTTTGAGGGACCTGCCTGCCTTGGAGTTCTGATTTCTTTGGGTGCGTTACTTGGAATCCTGACATTTGGGCCATAAAGGAACAAAGTACTTACAGGATCATATCAAGTTCATTTAGCATAATTCATCAGTTACTCACTTTGTTGTTCAGTCTTAAACCCTGCTAGATGCTTGCACAGAAGTCACTTAACATGGATGGCATAAAACAGTACTGTAAGAAATGTATCAAATAGTACGTGCATCTGTGTGTATATATGCACATACAAACACACATACTGGTATGTTACCATTGTGTTTCTGCTTAAGAGCAAACTGCTTTTCCCACAGGGCAGACAGAAGAAAAGAGAAATTTGGTAGTTCTAAAGAACAGGCAATTACTCTTTAAAGCACCATTCACTAATCTGGTTATCAATCACCATCAATTTAGGATAGAGAATATTTAGTTCTCTCCTAAATCATAAGCCAAAATCGAATCAGAAATGCATATAACCTATTTCCCTCTGGAAGCCTAGAAATACAGCTTCTGTTTTTTCCCCCCACTCAGCCTTTCTAGTAGCTGAAACTGATGAGAGCACAAGTTTTACAACTGGAAGGCACCAAGTTGGGAAAAAAAGCTTATTCGTAATTAATTCTAAGAAATGGCTTTCTAGCTACTTTAGATCTAATTGTATTTTAATAAGTTAGGCCTTTGAAACTTAAAAAAAAAAAAAGCAAGATTTGAGGACAACAGTGGTTATCCTACTGAACCAGCATTCCAGCATAGTTACTAACTGAAATTGGGAGACTGAGGAACTTGTTCCACAATCTGTGAAATCTCATCATTTCTACCAGGATGTGTCCTAATTATTTTGAAACCTAAATTTACTCATAATTAGGGCTTTCTGCAGCTTAATCAAAGTTCTCAAAAGATAAGTATACAGAAATGCATTCCTAACAATGACAGAGTACTTGTTACAAGCTATCAGTCAGAGACCTTCACTGTAGTAACCCAGAGAGGAGTACACATAACTGTTTCTTACATGCATTTAAAATGAAAACAGAAACATTAAAATAAGTCCATTGCTCTTTCTTCTTCACAGATTTCCACATGCTTTTCACTTCAAACCACATTTTGTAACAAGACACTAAAGCCAACCCCAGGAAGCATATGCCAGGGGCATTAGACTGTTTGTCTCCATGTACTGGCACTATGTAGAAATGTTAGATGAAATGAGGAGTTACACTGGAGATGCATCAATCATGCTAATTCACTTTCTGTTCCACTTGAAGGATTTCTTGGTGATGGAAGAATAATGCTACGCAATGAAGGCTTAGGCTTCAAAGATTTCTGAAGGCAGATTTCCAAAGTGAGAAATCAAGAACATATACTGAAATGCCATTACATGCAAGAAGTATTTGAGGACACACCTTCTAAAGTCCAGCTTTTATAAAATATATCTCACTAGCTGGATTGGCAGTTGGAACAGAGGGGGAGGGGGAAGTAGAATGTCCCAACTCGCAGCATCCATTGGTATTCATCTGGCTAGCATCCTGTCAGCGTGAGAGAGTTGAGGGGTGTTTGGAAACTCAAACAGTATTTGCTGTGTGAGCAAGAAGGAGACAGGAAGCAGGCTGGGCGTGGCTTAGCTCAAGTGTTCTGTATTAAAGCTGCTTCCTGCTGTGAAAGAAAAACTGAAACTGAAATTCCTCTGCTTGTGTTTTGCATTTGGAACAGATTTCTTTTCAGGTGGGGAGGGGGAGTAGAACTCCTTAGCATCAGAGCATGTTAATAATAATATAGTTTATTAGATTTCTATACCGCCCTTCTCCCGAAGGACTCAGGGCGGTGTACAGCCATATTAAAACACATATTTATAAAATTTAAAACCAAATTAAAATCAATATATAAATATTGATATAGGAAATATATCAATATTTCCTAAGAAATATTAATGCTCTGATGGTTATTTCAAAAAATCCTTAACAAAGTATTTAATAATGCTATTTCATTCATTCAGATCTCGGATGTCTTCTGCTTGTGATCCCTTTATTTTTTTGAGCAGTGTATATAGATTAGCATTCAGTCTAGCATTTGAGGCTGATCCTCAAAGCATTACCCCAGGGCACTTTCTATGAAAGTGGACAACGGTTCTTTCAGCGGAAGTTTTTTTTTTAAAGGACTACATGGGAGAAAAGAACTTTTTCTCTTTTGAGTCTCCCCTGACATGCACAGGATAGGTCCTACAATGAAGCAGATCCAGACCTTGGTGGCAGACCCAGGATGAGTGGTGCTGAATTGAGGCCAAGCGCCTTCTCAAGCAAATATGCCATTAGGCTATATGCATGACATCTGAGCATGGTCTGCCTTCTCAGATGGCTACTCTGAAAGAACAGCTCTGAAGAAGTCCTCAAAGATGTTTTGTACTATAGATGTGGTAGTTTTCATGCCAGAAAATAAGCACCGAGAGGTTGTGCCCGGAGGAAATAAAAAGAAAGGACCTATACAGTGAGCATGATGGAAGTCCTAGGTATTGTGCTGGCTGCATCCTGCTGATGCATATGAAAATCCTGCTTACAATAATGTAAGCACAACCTCCCAGTCAATGAATCACAATGGGGTTTCCAAGGGTATATCCAAAGCAGTCCCACTATTTCCATATTTCATATTTATCACTTCTCTCTCTGATCAAGCTGTAGTAAAAGGTAAAGGTAAAGGTTCCCCTCGCACATATGTGCTAGTCGTTCCCGATTCTAGGGGGTGGTGCTCATCTCCATTTCAAAGCCGAAGAGCCAGCACTGTCCGAAGACGTCTCCATGGTCATGTGGTTGGCATGACTAAATGCCAAAGGCACATGGAACACTGTTATCTTCCCACCAAAGGTGATCCCTATTTTTCTACTTGCATTTTTTTCGTGCTTTCAAACTGCTAGGTTGGCAAAAGCTGGGACAAGTAATGGGAGCTCACCCCATTACATGGCACTAGGGATTCAAACCGCTGAACTGCCAACCTTTCGATCGACAAGCTCAGCGTCTTAGCTACTGAGCCACCGAGTCCCTTCAAGCTGTAGTAAGTGGAGTCTTATTTCCTTCTTGGTCAACCTGTTGTTAGATAAGTGCTGGAGACAGACAATTGGTACACCATTCCTAAGAGACAGTCAAATTGCCAAGGTAGAAAAGGCAGAGATCTTTAGCAAGATCACTAGGGGGGAGAATGGGACTTCCCCAAATTTAAACAAACCTGTTTAGGATTACTATATTGGTTTTTCGCTGCCAATATAGCCAGAAAGTACCAGTAACATGAAGCAGAATAGTTGAGCTGAAGTGGGAAAACAGCAAAGCTTTTCCTAATGATCCGCTTCATAGCTCTGGAGAAGTTGCAACCCTCAGAAGGCTGGAAGACAGACGGATGCATTGAGCGCACAAAGTGCTGATTCAGTGCAGATGGGGCTTTTACAAACGTAAAAAGCTACCCCTCCTCAAAGTGTAAGATTTAATAGCCATGATGCCAAGAGACAGGTAACACATGTCCAGAGTCAGCAAAAGGTAAGCATAGGTTTGTTCATCCCAGATTTGAGTCAAAACAGTAATTTGAAACCTCCCCAGAAAAGATAGAAAGTTTCATAACCACACTTTGCACTTTGGGGAGAGGCTTGGTACAGCAACGCAAGTCAACATTTTGAGCTCACTGTACAATTATTGATAGACTTTTTAGATTTAAAATGGGACATTTTAACACAGTTGTGCAAAATAGATACAGTCTATCTTGTATTAATTCTAGACCTTCCATGCCAAGTCTAAAGAAAATGGACAAAACATTCTCTTTGCGCAGGACATGTAAGAAAACCTCCCTTTCAGTCCAGATATTGTAGACCAGGGGTGTCAAACTCTATTTCATTGAGTTTCAACCCGCATCAGGGTTGTGTTTTGACCTTGGGGGGACTGAGTGGGCATGGCCAGCTCGCCATCACTCGTCTCAGGGGTGCCTATGGTGGCCTGTGTGCTCTGCCAGAGAAAACAGGCTCCTGAGCTCTATTTTTGGCTGTGACGGCCTCCTGCCACCCTCTGCCAGTGAAAACAGAGCTCGCGAGGACCGCATGCAGCCCTCCCAAGCTCCATTTTCGCTGGCAGAGGCACTGTGGACCAGTCCTTTGCTGTTTCCAGGGCGGCCTTGCGGGCCAGATCTAAGCACCCCACAGGCTGGATCCAGCCCAGGCCTTGAGTTTGACACCCCTGTTGTAGACAATTAGGAATATCACAAAATGTTAATGTTAGTGGTATTTCATGATTTAATATGTAATGCATTTCAACAGTAAAAGAATTCAAAACACTCTTCTTAACAGTAGCAATATATAGTTTTCCAGTTCAATAAAATCCCTTGTTTATTTGCCTCCAGTTTCTTAGATGGCTTTTTCCACATTAAAAAAAAAAGAAATTATAATTTATAAAAATAACTTAATAATTCCCAAATAATTTCCATTTCTATTTGAAGTTGCAGCAGAAATTCACTCAGTTCCTTCCATTTGCTTTGGTGCTTCATATTGCAAGATGCAGCCTCCATTTTTAAAAAAGTTTGTTTGTTATTGTTGGTTTTTTTAAGGCTGTTTTCTCTGAAACACGTTAAGATTGAAAGATGGCAATCTACAGATCTACTGCTGCATAACTTTTATAATACTGCAGGATACAATTTTTATAATACTGTTCAAGGTAATCTTTTGGTACTCCTGTACCTCTTGCAAAGAACGAACTCTGATATAAGATTGATTTTCAAATTAAAAATTGTGCCATCAGATTTGCCACTCCTAGAAGAATTATCAAAAAATGGCTGATTAGTGCAAACCATGTCAGCTGATTTTCCCGATGCAAAGAGATGATATAGATGATGGATGGGTATACAAATACAAAGGCGAGGCCACAGGTTGCTCCAGAATATCTGGAAGAAAACAACAAATGATTATATCTTTATTTTTTCAGACTACAATCTCTACATGTCTATTCAGTGACAGATCCCATATATAACAAACTATCTAGCCAGCATCATTTTATCCAGAAACTGCCATCCTAGGTAGTGTGGTTTAGTATGCTGAGCATGCCCAGAAAATTGGATTAACTCAGTGTCCACAGTTAAACTACCTATGAATAAGCATTGAAGACAGTCATAGTGTGGTTGGTTGGTTGGATAGTTAATTGATTTATATTTACTATTTAAAAAAAAATTACGCATTAGCCATCAAGATAAATCTTTCCCAATTTTAAGCAAAGTGAGCCTTAGTACATGGCCAAACCAGAGCAATTATTTCACTGTGTTTCATCACCTTACAACTTTTACTGCATGATGAACACCAGAATCACCCCACAAGACTACAAATGATATTGCTGTGAACACATTATAGCTACATTTGACTATTTAATAAAAGTAATTAAACATAAATTGACAATAGAGCTATACAGATTTTGCTTGAGTCAATAGAGTTTCTGCATGTACAAGTAAAGGTTATATTCGGGTCAGGAAGATTGTGCTACTATAAGACAAAATGAGCACTGTTCTTGTGTTTTACAAAATGGCAAGATATGTCATGGCCAAGAGAAGGGAACAAATTCTACAAGGTTGCTGGACATATGCAAGTTTTAGGCACACAGAGGACATCTGATGCAACAATTATCACATTTAATTGGAGAAAATGATTCTTTTATCCTTTAATTCAATAACATACCATATTTTTCGCAGTATAAGACGCACTCCCCCCCCCCCAAAAGACGGTGAAAATTTAGGTGTGTCTTATACATTGAATGTAGCCCCACAGCCAGCCCCCACCCTTTGGCCTCTGCCTCCCAGCAATTTACCTCCTTGCAGCAAACAGCCCGTTTCAGCTTTAGCATAGCCTGATTAGCAGAAGCAGTTGATTGTTGGTTAGATCGGCCTCCCGACCCTCAGCTGTTTCAGGCTGCAGGAATTGCCATTGCCTATTGTAGTGCGGGCCTCCGCTGTTTGCTGCAAGGAGGCAAATTGCTGGAAGGCAGATTTTTTTTTTCTTATGCTAATCAGGCTGTGCTGAAAACGAAAATGAAACTAAAGCAGGCTGTTTGCTGTTTGTTGCAAGGAGGCAAATTGCTGGGAGGCAGAGGCAGATTTTTTTTTCTTGTTTTCTTCCCCCAAAAAGGTAGGTGCATCTTATAGTCCGGAGCGTCTTATACTCCGAAACATACAGTAAATGCTGCACATTAGGGCTCCCACTGCAGTAGTTTTCTCCAATACCATAGTCTGCTGCATTAAGCAATAGCATTTATGTAGTGTTTAAACAACTTCACAATCATTCTTTTAATACTTCTTGAATGGGATGAGGGGAGCAATCACAAAAGCTGGATATCACAGGCTGTGAGACTGCAGCTTGCATCTGATATGAAGGGCCAGAGAAAATTTCTTCCTCTTTTTTTTTTTTTAAATAGTCCATATTTATATAAAGAACACCAGATGGGTTCATGGCAGAGTACTCCTTTTGAAGAGAGAAAAGGAACCAATCACAAACATTCCTTTGTGCATTCGGATGATTGCACAAAATTGCTTAGCCAAGGCCTGCTTATTTAAATCATTTGTTCTTTGTTTCTGTTGCTCGCAATAGAATGAATGGGTGGGAGTATGCGGTTAGATGTCCAAGACGTATTTAAAAAGAAACAGGATCCAAGATTTTTCACATGGAGAAAGTTCAGGTGAAATTGAAATTGTGAGAAAAACAACAGCACAAGGAAGGAGCAATGGGTACATTTTGCCACTTTAAGTCATTAATAAAACTAATGAAGGTGGGATAAAATCAAATAAATAAAATTGAAAGGGGAAAACACAAGGAGCTTTGAGAATAAAAGGAGATGCGGAAGATACTTATGATAAAAGTTTCCAAACTTTTTTTTAAAAAAATCAATTAATAAGACCTTATGTTGGGCAAAAATGTTAAACATTCACACGTGGCACATATCTAAAATGCAGTTTTAAAATGTGGAATTTTGGTAATAGTGTTTGTTATTACTACAAGGGAAAAGAAAATCATGGGGAAAAAAAGCTGATTTGAAGGAAGCCATTTTTAATATTCATAGCTACTTGATGGTAGCTGGGACTTCATTTATTTTATTTGCAAGTTTGGGGGTTTTTTTGCTTACAGAAAAAAGTAGGAATAATAAGGTGACAAACACTTTGGAATAAATTACAAAGCTGTATCGTTATATGCGATACTAAATACAATACTTTGTGTGAGAAGTAAATGAGATAGGGACAGGTAAGTAGTGGCATTCCAGATGTTGCAATTTCCACCTTCCTGTTCATTCTTGATACTTTATAGAACAGAATTAGGCAACGTTTTTTTTTTAGCACTCACAATTCTGTCATAATTGTCAATGACGTGTGAGTCAGAAGTATGTGGCATTTATAGGTGTCACCGGGATTTTCTTTCTTTCCCCTTTATTTTTAGTGAAGTTTATATTTCCCTTTTGCTTGTTTGATTATGGGAGTCACACTAGAGGTATGACTTCCGATTCTCCACCCATAGCCTGGAGTTATCCAGAAGTCTAGCATGATCTATACATACATCAGCATTATATAAGAATTATAATACGTTGTTTGGAGAGGATAGATCAACTGTTGCATCTGTGGGTTCATATGGGTAATTCAGATTTTTCAATGCCTCTAAATATGAAAGAAATTGAATCTGGATATTTTTTGCTGCAAAAAACAAATACTAGTGACTAAGAAAAGGCCAGAATGTACACTGTACTGAATTGTTCCATATAGGAAAAATACATTAAAAAGTGAAATTCTGAGGCTTATTTCACAATTTTACCACTTTAGTTTGCTGCATGCACGTGCCAGATATGAGAATCACCCACTATTTTGTTTAGATTTTACATGATGGTTAGCATAGTCCTGCCTCAATTTCAGCATAACAATCAATTCATATTTCAAGTGTACCTTATGATTCCCCCTATATTTGGATAAAATCTGGCCACCGCAACTCCGGTTCCTACAATGATAATGTTCGAAAGCAGCACGTGGAAAAAACTGTAAGAAAAGAGAAAAACCAAGCTATGTAACTCTATGTAAGAACAACCCCTTTTATTAGTTTCAAGAAGCTAATAAAAATCTTTCCATTTCTGTGACTCATCCACTAAAACCAATTACTTTTAGATGAAATGAGCTTGACATGTAGTGATTCTTCCAACAGCCAAATCCTAAATTGGTATTTTGAATACAATATAGTTATCTGAAATTCAGTTTTGTAAGGTTCTTTTTTATTTGCCATGCCAAAGTTCATAAAAGTATACTCATTTCTCTGTTTCTCTCACTCTCTTTATGCACACATACATATGAAAGTCATTCCATATACTCTAAAATGCCACCCATATACTCTATAAAGTATAATAAAATACTCTAAAACACATTCCCCACATGAAAAACAATATTTTGGATCCAGGAATGATCTGAGCTGCTCAACCAAACTAATGAATATCAGAAGAAGAATCTTTAGAGGAGTGGAAATCATAACATAAATATACGCACAAGCACATTTTAAAGATTTTGATAGATTAAATAAAGATTAAGGTTTGCAGGATTCACACCTAAAAACAATTTTCATTGAACCAATTCTTTAGAGATAGTGTAAACAGAAAAGGTTTTGCATCCTATCCCACCTTCTTAAATTTTCTAAGTAGAAAATTAAACTTGCAAGAGTTTTCACATTCTGAACAAGACCTATCTGTTAATACAAACATACCATCCCGTTTAAAAACTGATTCAGAAATTTCATACACTTAAAAATGGGATTCTTGCTATTTTAAACAAAGAAAGAAACCAGACACAAAAACAACTTGGACATTATGACTTATTATTTTTAAATATATTTATCCATATTGTTATTATACAAACAAGGAAAAAGAAAATCTAAAAATAGAGAAGAAAAGATTTGGGGTGCTACATAAATTTGTAAAATTAAATGATTGCCATTGTTTATATGGATACCCAGAATTTAATGAAACAGTTCAGAAACCCCTTTTCTTCCTTTGAGTTAGTGTTGACAAGTCTGTGCAGTGTTCTTCACAAGATTTCAGAAGCGGATTACCACTGCCTTACCTACAGTTCAGAGAATGAGATTAGCTCCAAATTACCTAGCTGGATCTGTAGCAAAGGGAGAACTGAAACAAGGGTCTCTTGGTTTCTAGCCTGATGCTTTATCACAACATCCAACTGGCTGTTTGAGAAAACATAGCATCTCTAAAATTGAGATAATGCTGAAGAGTGCACAAAGCCAGCGTAGGTGCCAGAACATGACTATAAATACACTTCCTTAGCCTCCACATCAGGAAGTAGATTCTTAGAGCTGGCGTTAGATGTAGCTGAAACTTTTGGAAAACTGACAGATCTCCACTTAGCATAATAACTTGGGATTAATGTTGTTGTTTTTTTAATTTGATTTATATGCTGCCCTTCTCCGGAGACTCAGGGCGGCTTACAATGTGTTAAGCAATAGCCTTCATACTTTTGTATATTTTATACAAAGTCAGCTTATTGCCCCCACAAACTGGGTCCTCAATTTACCTACCTTAGAAAGGATGGAAGGCTGAGTCAACCTTGAGCCTGGTGAGATTCGAACTTACAGTAATTGCAGACAGCTGGTGTTAAATCACAATGCTATCAGTCTGCTGAGCCACCAGGCCTGTGTGTTTCTAAACACACTAAGTTTCCAGGAAATTGTTACAGATCAGCAAATAAATTATTTCCATTGTCAACTCTTCAAATTGAACTAATAGTGGAAGCAAGTCTGTATTTTTATCTTGACTCTGAGAGATAAAATCTGGGTCTCAAGTCCCTTTTATAAAATATAGCGGCAGGTACTGTAAAAATAGCAAAAAAAATGTAATTATATCTGTATAATTGGGATCGTAAAAGAAAATGTTCAGACAACCCCTCCTGCTTGATCATCTCACAGCATTGTCTACTGTAATGCTTTCTACATCGGGCTGCCCTTTAAGGCCACCCAGAAACTTCATTTGGTCCAAAACACAGTAGCGTGAGTGATGGGTGTGCCTCACTTTCCTCATGTAATACCTCTGCTTCATAAACTGCACTGGTTACCAAGTTGCTTCTGGGTGTGATTTGTTACCTACAAAGCTGTACAGGCTATACTGCTTGGGTTCCTTTGATTAAACAATGCCACCTATTGGGATCCTTAAAAACTCACCTTCTCTGCCATAGTGTTTGCCCTCTCAAAGGAGAGGTTCCCCCAAGATCTGGATGGCCCCACCCTGCTGGTATTTCAAAGAGCCTTGAAGATCTTTGGTAAGGGTGAATGATGTTCCCTTCTGGGTAATATACGTTGCTCTGAGTGGTTGGCTGCTTTGCACCATCTTTTGTTCTTTGTTTTTATTATTATTTTATTGTTCTCTGTGTTTTTAAGTGTGAAAAGCCCAGAGTTGTTGGGCATCTGGCAATCTAAAAATATAATAATTAATAAAAATACATAAAATCTTACTAGGATCAGGATAACAAAATTCTCCCTGGAAGAAAAGCTGAATCTACTGTATCACTTTGAAATATTTTTTTCTAATTTTATGGTTCTATCTGTTTGTGTATATGTGCCTTTGGCACAGTGTTGACTCTTGATGACTACGTGGAGTTTTCTTGGCAACCGTTTTGGAATTGGTTTGCTATTGCCTGATTCCTGGGGTTGAGGAGAGTGACCGGCCAAAAGTCCCCAAGCTGCTTTGTGCCTAAGACAGGACTGGAACTCACAGTCTCCCAATTTCTAGCCTGGCACCTTAAGCAATGCACCACACTGGATTTCTCTCTCTAAATGTTTAGAGACTTTAATTTCTCCTTTATTAGCAGATAGTAATTACTGCCCTAGTCACCACATATTTTTTACAAATTTTAGTAACTAAAATTGTTTCATAATCACTAGATCACATTGAACAGAGAACTGTAACAATCTGTGGGCCTCTTATATTGATATTTGATTAAAACCTGGTGTTTGGTGGCAAAGAATACGGCAGTCTTGCTGAAACTAAATAGGTGTGAATTGAGTCAAAGCCTGGATAGGAAGCTATTCCATATACAAATACTCTGCTATTTCTTCTAAACATCCTGAGCAATGTAATAAAATCAAGAATATTGTCTGAGAACCCGTTTTTTCTAAAGGTTACTATCAACCAGAAGCACTTGTGATTCTTGCAGCTGTTTATGTAACCTTCTTTATCTGTCAGAAAACTCTTTGAAGAAAGGCCGATAAAACGTTCACCTTTGTGACTTATGATAAGGGTGACTCCTGAATTAGTAACCAAGACTTCTCCTTCTTCAAAAAAAAAAAAAAAAGAACTCATGTTAATTTGGCCAATTTTGGTTGGTTTTAGCTGCTCTTACTAGAGCATGCACTTTGTAGACAAGTAATAGGCTTGGGTGGAGAGCACACACACACACACACACACAAAACACATACACAAACACACACAAAGCCAAAAAACCATAATAAATCATGCATCGCACGTGCACATCACACCAAGCTGCAGTTGCAATCAATGTAATCAAGATGCCAAATTTTGGTTAATTGCTCTAAAATTATCAATGGCCCTGTTTACACATCATTTTAAACAAATAAACAAAAAAGAAATCAAACTAAAAACACCCCCCCACTCCCCCACCCTTTGAGACTGACATGAAGCTTGAATGAAAAGCTATCATAACCCAGAGGTGGGTTTCAGCAAGTTCTGACCAGTTCTGGAGAACTCGTAGCGAAAACTTTGAGTAGTTTGGAGAACCGATAAATACCACCTCTGACTGGCCCCACCCCCATCTATTCTCTGCCTCCCGAGTCCCAATTGGTTGGGAGGAAATGGGGATTTTGCAGTATCCTTCCCCTGGAGTGGGGTGGGAATGGAGATTTTACAATATCCTTCCCCAGCCATGCCCACCAAGCCATGCCCACCAAGCCATGCCATGCCACGCCCACCAAGCCACACCCACAGAACCGGTAGTGGCACTAACCACAATAGAAAGTTTGTTCCAACAGTGGCAAATGAGTAGTGACAGAACATTTCTATGACATGGGTGTGAAAACAAGAAATAGAACTAAGGTATGCCAAAAAGGAGTGGTTTACCTTGGATAAACATTTCCAAAGACATGTCCTAAAAACTGAACTCGTGCCAAGTAACCAAGCAGTGGATACACAGTCACCATCTGGAACAGCAGAAATATTCTTGCAAGAAATGACATCATGTCATTACTGGGGAAATTATCTAAAAAATTCTAACAAAAAGAAAAGTTAGTGATGCAAGTGAAATGGGGCTGTCGTTTCCTTCTACCTATATAGTCTATGTATATCAAGGATTCTAAAGCAAAGAAAATAAAGACATTTCTATATAGAGAATATTTAACACATCAACATATGTTATATGTTGAGCCTTAGTGGCGCAGTGGATTAAAACTGCTGTTAAAGGAGCACTTAGCTGCCAGCTGCCTGCAATTACTGCGAGTTCAATTCTCACCAGGCTCAAGGTTGACTCAGCCTTCCATCCTTTCGAGGTAGGTAAAATGAGGACCCGGATTGTGTGGGCAATAAGCTGACTTTGTATAAAAAAGAACACCGCTTAGGGGGGGCCAAAAAAGCCCTACTAAGCAGGTATATACAAAAGTATGAAGGCTATTGCTTAAAGCACTGTAAGTCTCCGGAGAAGGGTGACATAAGACTTGGAAAATTCTATAATGGCTTTACCTAAGCATTTATTTTTTTAATCATGGAAACACTTATACATGAAGTTCCTGAAGCACAAATGAAATATGGCTTAATTATTTACAATAGTTTGGTTCCAGAATTTTAAAAACTGCAGTCTTATTGTAAATTAAGTTTTAGATCTTAAGTAGGGCAAATTCTTATGCATTTTATATTCTCAACACAAACGCAGATGCATTTCTACATTTGTGTGTTCTGTTCTTTCTTAAACAAATTTATTTTGACATAGTTTCCCAGACAAATGCATGTCTTCAGATGCATAAAACTTATTCTGAGATGCCCAGCTATGCTGGAGAAGGGATTGTAAAACATTATAGAAAAACAATTTTTGCTTAATGATCTGTTTTCTTTCCAAGCTACATAGATAATTTTCATTTATGCACCAGTCCAGTGTATACCAGCATACTTTCATATAACCACTGTTTACCATTTGGAAAATAGTACCATACTTTAATTAGACACTGAGCCAATCTGAATGTCATCTCAGCTGTGTAAACCATATGACGAATAAATATTTGGCCTGTATACGAAATGTTTGTTCAAGGTGAGAATAATCCAGGAAATCCCTAATTAGCCCTTATTTCACATTTCATTTGAATCAGGAAACTAAATTTACCAGTTTGGAACTTCATGTAATAGCCTAAGGATTCTTAGTTGTTGCAGAATTGATAAACATGTTTTTCCAGTCCAGACAAAAAAAAAGGAAATTATGCTTAATTAGAAACTTCTTCATTTAGTTTTAGCTTCTTTAGCTCAAAGGAGATGAATGTACAGGCTAAAAGCTCACTACATCAGCTAATTAAACCAAGACAGACTCATCTGAACCAAATTTCTTAATTTGAAAAAGTAACCAACTTTTCTTTACAATTAATATCTGCATTGAAGTGGTAGAAAAAAAATGGTACAATGGGTTATACCAATTGGTGCAACTGGCGGCTAGTATTTAATAGTGCCAAAATAGCTTTAATTAGAAAAATGTGGTATTATTTAAGTATTACATTGTTCATAATTCTGATCTGATGCATCAAGTGAAAGTGGGACCTGATAATGTTATATTAAATGCAGATGCAGATAGAAGGAAAGAGAGCAATGCTTACATATAATCAATTCTCAGCAATTTAAACAAAGTCCCCCATGTTAAAGATTTTTGTACCTGTTCTATACACTCCTTGCTCAATGGTGGAGATGGAAAAGAGGCGAAGATTAGCACCCCAACATAGAGATATGTTAAACTGACTAAAAGGTAAGCAATTGAAAGATCTCTGACCTGTAGTCAAAACACAAGAAACAGCAAACAAATAAAATCAGCTTGTTTCAATTATTTTACGGAAAATTAGTTACAGGACAAATCCTAGAACAGTTAAATCATGGAACAATGATTCTTATTGTTTGAATTAATTGTCCTCTGTGCTCCAATAAATGGAAAATATATTGTTTTTAATTATTAAGTAAATACAATAATACAGTGACTTTGGGAGTGTGGGTTAAAGCAGTTACACACACACACACACACACAATTTAGCATACATTCAAGGGCACGAAGAAAAAAAGCTATTATAAATGTGGAGATCAAAGCTAATTAAGCCATCACGTTCTCAAAAATGAGTCAATTTGGAACAGGCCCCTTGTTAAAAACCAAACTTTTCCTTTTCAAAAAATATGGATACCAAATGACATATGGAAATTATACAAGTGTCTTCTTTTATGGAATGCTTTTTATAGTATTTAGCTGAGAAGATGCTTCAAGTTTAGCAGTGCCTTTTACTTTTCCACACATGAAAGTATAATGTGGGTAAAGGCTCTGTTCCCTTGATGAATGAAGGAAAAATCTTCCAGATTTCATGACTTACAAAACAGAGTGAATCAGGGGCAAGTGATGGAAGGATGGGGAGGATTTGTTAAAAAAAAGTCGAGATGGCAACACGCTAAAGGGGGGCAGGCCTTTGGCCACGAAGTTGCAGCTGCCATTTTGTTTTTTTCACCCTGCTGTAGATATTTCTGTCACTAATTCTCAATTAGCCTATCCTTACAATGTTATTGTAAAAATAAAAGGGGCAGTGAGGAAACCATATGCTTTTGCTGTAAATTCCTTGAAATTGAATAATAAGCAAGTTCAGCTTTATTTATCCTTTTTTGCCTGCAAACTCCCCTTCTTTACAGAAACTGGACTACATTCTAAATCAGTCTTTTGAGTTCTATTTCAGGACTGTTGCTCATCATTTGAAGCAAATGTTATGACTTCCTCCATATCGAAGAAAAAGTTGTGGTTCACCGCGTTTCCTTTTCATTGGGCTACTTTGCTATAGAGATAATAAGCAAAAATCCCCCAAATCTTTGCAAGATTATGTCTTCCCTGACAGCTCCTTCCCTTCTCTTTCCTCTTCTATCCCTTCTTCTCTTTTTGGATTCTATCTTCAAATAGGCACTTATACAACATCTTGGACAGAGTGTAGTCTATTCAGTTCTTTAGTAGTAGATTACTGATTTGTGCCCTTGTGTTCTGGTCCATTTCAGTAACAGTAGTCGAGATTTACTTAGTTAGCAAGTTGACTCCTGCTCCCTGTCTCTTCTCTTTAGGGTTGCCATTTGCTTGTGCTGAATAAAAGCAGGCACCAAGTGCCTTTATTCAGTGAATCATGGTTTAAAAAATATGGTTCAGCATATACTGTATATGGCTTTTTCAGTAAATGATATTATGGACAAGTTGTGGCTTATGATAATGTAGCAGAAAAACAGAGGTGTAAGACTTTTTAATTTAAAAAGTCAAAATGACAGCCACAATCATGGGATCAATCCATGTCCCTATTAATATCTTCTTGACCTTTTTTGAGCCTGCCATGAATACTCCTGGTTGACTTCATTCTTCTCAAGTGGGGATCTTCACTTGGATATTCCAGCACCATTTGAACACTTATCTACAATCCCACAGTTTTTTCACAGAATCATAGAACTATAATGTTCTATGTAATAGAATCAGACACCTGAAATGTGCAGAAAAACATTAACTCACTTATTCTATTCTGCAACATTCCATTTTTTATTTCTTTTAGATTTGTTAAATTACTCTCACAACTATATCACCTGAGAAAGTTATCTATCTGCTCCAGTTAAATTTGATAAAACTATAAATGAAGACTCAAGAATGAGGGAAAAAAAGAAGAAACCATGTCTACCTTCTGCAACCCAGATTCTGTCCAAGCCCCTGAAGCAGCAGAAAATGAATGATTATACAACAAACAGACAATTTCAGTGAGTAGTTTTGACCTTAATGTCTCTTTAGATAGTTATAATTCCTGTAACTCTTTGGAATGGAATCTTCAAACCCAAACTGAGAATAAACAGCTTATGGAAATCCCTTCTTCCCTGGCAGAAAATGCTTCCACTCCCCATTCCGTTGCTGTCTGTTCAGCAGCTGCTTTACTCAAGCAGGATAGGGATGATATGAATTTAAAAATGGAGATTGCAACAGATTTTATATCTACTGTAGTCAATGCTTGATCACAGCATAAACCGTGATCGCAGTCTCTGAACTTTTAACTTCTTTTACTGTAAACATTTCACTTGAGTATATATCAGTGGTGAAATCCAATTTTTTTTACAACCGGTTCTGTGGGCGTGGCTTGGTGGGCATGGTGTGGCTTGGTGGGCATGGCAGGGGAAGGATACTGCAAAATCTCCATTCCCTCCCCACTCTGGGGCCAGCCAGGGGTGGTATTTGCCGGTTCTCTGAACTACTCAAAATTTCCGCTACCGGAACCTGTCAGAACCTGTTAGATTTCTGGTATATACTATATACTAGTTCTGAAAACAGTAGACTGCTAGTGAGATCTGTGAACATTAAGCTGGGATACAGTCTAAAGTAAGGTGACCAGACGTCCCGCTTTTGGCGGGACAGTCCCGCTTTTGAGCAATTTGTCCCGCGTCCCGCGGCGTTTTAAAAAAGTCCCGATTTTTCATTCTGCCTCCTGGTTCCCGGCTGCCTCCTGAATCCCCGCTGATGGCTAGAGGGAAAAAACCTGTTTAAACTCTTGCCGCGGGGCTTCAAAGGGCCGCCCTACGTTAATTAGCTCGGCTTCCCCCTCTCAGCTGATTTGCACAGGGCTCTGCTCTTGCTAAATTGCTCAGCAGTTTTTTTCCTCTTTGTGCAAACCAAGCTCAAAACGAAACTGGAAGTAAAACAGGCTGTTGGCTTTGCGGTTTGCTTGCAACGTTGGAAAATTAGGCAGCAGATTTATTTTCCTTTTCCTCACCAAAAAAGGTAAGTGCAAACAATGGAAAATTATTTAGGGCAAAAGAGGAGAGTTCAAGATTTTAAAACACAAAAGAAAAAAAAGCTCTTTTTAACTAGGGAATTGTAATAATTGAGATATTATTAATTGTATACTGTGTTGAAAGCAGAAATGGTTAAGTTGTGGTTTGGAGGAATATATGGGGGAAATTATTTGGTTTATTATTATTGGTTAGTATAATTAATTGATTTGTAAGAAATTGGATTGCATGGAAATAATTGGAATATTCATGTTCATATTGATTAATATACAAAAAAGATAGTTATATAACTAATTGATTTATATTAAAATGTTGAATTTGTATTAAACAACTGTATTACACAATTACATAATTAACCAATGTGAGGATGGATATAAAAATAGATGACAATGGGAAGGGGTATAAAATAGAATAGAAGGGAAAAATTGAATTTGATTAAGATTAGAGATGAGGATGAAGGGTAATATTGGTTTTTTTAAAAAATAGATGAGGAATAAATATGGCAAAAAGGAAATATAGAAATTGTAAATTTAATTGAAATGACTAAACTCTGTTTAAATTTGTGAACCAGCCAAATATTCTGTTCAAAGAAAATACATTGTATGTATGTGTGTTTCTAATTATTGCTATTTATTCATATTTGTTCTCTTTTATTCTTTAAAGTTTAACAATTCATTCTTTATCTTAATATCTTTATATTTGTTTGGGGTTGGCTTTCTTCCCTTTCATCTTTTTTATTGTACAGCAATCTTTCTCCTCAAACCTACCACCTCTCTTTTCTTTCCTTCTTATTTTCTCTTCCCCCCCTCTTCTTCTCCTCCCTACTTCCTCTTCCTTTCTCCTTCTCCTCCTCTCTTCCTCCCTCTCTTAACCGTCACTCCTACTCTAATTTCCCTTCCCTTCCTTCATCCCTCTCAATTACTGTATCCTTTTATGCATATGGACTACTCAGAGGGCTGAAAAAGTTATTTTTGACTGGTCCTCGCACTTTTGACCAGTCCTCGAACTTACGACTGTCCTCACATTTTACATTTTTGCCCTATTTTGTTATCATGGTGAAGAGAAGCAGTTGTGAAATGAGTGACATGGTTGTTAAGAATGCTGCATGGGCATAAATATGAGGATGGTCATAAGTGTGAGGACCAGTCAAAAGTGCGAGGACCTGTCAGAAATGACTTTTTTCAGCCCTCTGGTTAGTCCTTTTGTGCATATGGACTACTCAGAGGGCTGAAAAAGTTATTTTTGACTGGTCCTCGCACTTTTGACCAGTCCTCGAATTTACGACTGTCCTCACATTTTACATTTTTGCCCTATCTTGTCATCATGGTGAAGAGAAGCAGTTTTGAAATGAGTGACATGGTTGTTAAGAATGCTGCACGGGCATAAATGTGAGGATGGTCATAAGTGTGAGGACCAGTCAAAAGTGTGAGGACCTGTCAGAAATGACTTTCCAGCCCTCTGAGTAGTCCCTATACACATAGCCATGGCCACCCGGTCACATGACCAGCTAGCCACGCCCATCCAGTCACATGGCCTCCAAGCCACGCCCACACAATAAGCCACGCCCACAATGGTGTCCCTCTTACCAATGTTAAAATCTGTTCACCTTACCCTATACACATAGCCATGGCCACCCGGTCACATGACCAGCTAGCCACGCCCACCCAGTCACATGACCAGCTAGCCACGCCCACAAAATAAGCCACGCCCACAATGTCCCTCTTTACCAATGTTAAAATCTGGTCACCTTAGTCGAAAGCATTAGGCTGGGCTACAGTGTAAAAAAGTTAGATTTAGAGTCCACATTTACTAAGAAAGTAACACACTTTTTTTCTTTCTCCACTTATAAGAACAGAAAGTGGAGAACCTTCTAAAATAAGCATTTTTTCAAACCAAAGGAGTTAGAATATGATACTTTTGTGCACTGAAAGAACATAGCTTCAGTTTTATGCTACAAGAACCATCAAGTTCAGCTCTTATGTTAAATAGAGAAACTCTAGGCATAGTACCATAGAGTAGAAACACCAAATAATATTAAGAAAACACAGCCACTTCTCAATAAGGACACCATGAACAATTAAACTAAGATTGAAAACCTAGGAGAATAAAATTGTTGTGACCATTTTACAAAAGGTTAGGACTACTGAGGGAGGGGGTGTTCCCCAGTCATCATTGTTTTATTTTGTTTTTGTTTTGTTTTGCTCCCAAAGCAGGTGGTTAAGGAAGCAAGTCTCCAGAGTGGAAAAATTCACCTTCTGATTGTTTGGATGTTGCGTAACTTTGTGAATGAATCAATCAGAGCTTTATGTGCTTCTTCTGTTATATGAAGGGAGATGGAGTGAACAGATTTTGATGCTTTTCTATTTATTTGAGAAACAAAGGTAACCAATATATGATGTATCCGTGTGAAAAAGTATTTGCCCTCTTAAACTGAGTAACTGTACATATCCTTCTCTGCGGGAGCCCCAGCCCTGTGGAATGAACTGCCCCCGGAAATACGTAAGATCTCCGACCTCCGGGTGTTTCGTTGCGCATTGAAGTCCCTGTTGTTCCGCCAGGCCGGGCTATCAACATAATGATTTTAAATTGGGGTATTTTAAATTTTTGGGGTTTTAAACCGGCCAAATCTATTTAATTATTTTAATTTTTAATCATTGTTGTGTCTTGTGTTTTTAAATTGGCTGTACACCGCCCTGAGTCCTTCGGGAGAAGGGCGGTATAGAAATAAAATTATTATTATTATTTATTGGTTAATCTTTAGTGAGATTCACAGCCTTTGAGGCTGGTTAATAGCTCAGCAGCTCGAGTCCTAACCAAGGACCTAGGAACTGTTAAGGTATCGTCGGAGGATGTAAGCTGTTCCGAGTAAGGTGGTTTTTTGTAGTGTCAAAATGTTCAAGTCCGGCAAATTTAGAATTTCTAAATAGCGGGGTAGCCCTTTGGGTATTGCTCCGAGGGCTCCAATTACAATCGGGACAACACACGATTTCTTTTTCCACAGTCGCTCAACTTCAATTTGCAAGTCCCGGTACTTTGTGATTTTTTCTTGCTGCTTATCTTCAATTCGTGCATCACCAGGTATTGCAATGTCAATGAACCATACTTTTTTCTGGTTCATTGACATTGCAATACCTGGTGATGCACGAATTGAAGATAAGCAGCAAGAAAAAAAAATCATTATTATTATTATTATTATTATTATTATTATTATTATTATTATTATTATTATTATTATTATATCACCAACACTTCCTGTAATTTCTAGGTGGATTAGAACTACTATTTGGTCATTCAAAAATAGTGAGTTTGTTCTTCATCCTTTCCCTTGTAGATTTGTATGGCTGGGATCAGTTTTGCCACATTCACCTGCATTTCACCTGTAGAGTTCTCAGATATAAAGCAGAACGGGCGTTGTCTTACCTGAACGCCCCTTCTGGGGACTGGGAATTCATGTTATCTCCAGTGATGGAAACTGTCAAGATCGCAAGCCAAGAAACCATGACATTACTATCTCCATGCTTGAAGCTGGTATGAATTCTTTGGGATGGAGCAACCTCTTTGAGTCATGGAGCCACACATAACTTCTTATTCTAAACCTGTAGCAAGGCAGGTTGGTGGCAGCAGGAGTTACCCCTCCTTGCACTAGCTATGAGGTGGGATACAGCTACCTTTCTACCTATTCTGCTAGATGCAGTGTCATACTGTGTACAGTAGTCCTCAACTTATGACCACAATTGAGCCCAACATTTCTGTTGCTAAGTGAGACATTTGTTAAGTGAGTTTTGCCCAATTTTTACAACCTTTCTTGCCACAGTTGTAGAGTGAATCAGTGTAGTTGTTAAGTTAGTTACACAGTTGTTAAGTGAATCTGGCTTCCCCACTGACTTTGCTTGTGATCGCATGACCCCGGGACACAGCAACTGTCATAAATATGAACCAGTTGCCACGCATCCAAATTTTAATCATGATGTGACTATGGGGACGCTGCAATGGTTGTAAGTGTGAAAAACAGTCATAAGTGACTTTTTTCAGGGCTCTTGTAACTTCAAACAGTGGTTGTAAGCCAAGGACTACCTGTACTTCTTACTTTGTTTCTTTTTAAGACACTTCCATCATACAGCTTTAATTCATAATGCCAGGCCAAGATAAGCAAGAATATGCTAGGAAGTTATAATCAGAAATCATCAAATTGCAATTGTTTTTTTCTTTGAGATAGGAAATAACAAATTCAGCCTACTTTCAATTAAAAGTAATATGAAAGTGAGCTGTATTTAGAGTAATCTCAGCCTCCTACATTGAAAACAAAACATGCATTTCCCCTTTCATTCCTCTTTAAAGAGAATTGTAAATAACCTTCTGATTTCTTGGCAGAATTTAAAATTATTTTCAGGAATAATTGCCTCATCCGAAATGCCAAGTTTCAGATTATTAGGTTCAAAGGCTTTATGCTGTTATTCAGCAATACCCCAAACCAAACCAAATATTTGTGTTCTGATGAATAAAAAAAAGCAACCAGATAAATGGTCAAAGGGAAAGGGCAAAAAAACACTGTAGCTTTTTTTCAACATTCTTTAAAAATTTAATACAATTTTGTTTAATGACGTATCATGTTACCCTGCATTTTCTTCTTTCTTGATTCACTAGAGATTTCATTATAAATATACAAAAATCAGTGTTCTGGTCCCCGTGCTAATGAACCAGGCTTCATGCGTCATTCATGACAATTCAAGTTTGAGATCCAGCTGTAAAACATTTCTCCAAATATTTGGAAGGTCATCCAGATGCTGAATGGCAAACTTGAGATAAGTATCGATGTTCTGCCTTGCTGCTAAATGTGGAATCCCATTTTTGCTCAGTGCTTTTCCGAAGATCAGTCATAAAGACTGATACTGGCTGAAGTGACAAAGCCTAAATGATTTTATGCACAGTTAATGGAGTCATTTTGACAAAACATCCACTCTAGGGAAGATTCATTGTTATCCCACATCTTTGCTAGTTCAAAATTATATGTATAAATACAGACTGGGAGAACCTCAAAAGTTTAGAAATGTTCTCTAAACTTTCTCAAATTGAAAGCCATCAATGACTTCCTTATAGGAAGTCCTTAAGATTCTTCAGAATCTTATTTTGAGCAGGGCATGACATGATGTGCTTCAAGAATCTATGAAGTAAGAACTTCGTTCTCACACATATAGGGCTGGCCCAAATAATATTTGATTATTTTATGAAGTATTCAGAGAAAGCTAGCTGTGGGCTAAGGTGAGCAAACATTGGTTTAGAGTGATGAAATTTACATGACCCCAACGCAGGCAATACCTGAGCACATACCTAACAACCATTACAAAGAGCAGTTTCAGGAAAAGTCACTTTTTGCATGTAAACATATTTTCTCTTGTAGTCACTTACATTTTTTTCTTGGTTCCTGTTATTCTTAAGTAGTGTAATTACACAATTATGGATAAAGAAAGCCAGGGTCAACACTCCTGTAAGCTGAGGAAAAAGGATCCTGAATTCTGGAGAAAGAAGAATATAAATCAGAATTTTCAGAATGGTGAATGTTACAATGAACATCCCAGGTGTCTAGTCTATTGCTTCCTAAACCAAGCTCCGAGTCATATTTGTAGTAACAGCTGTTACGTATTCAGGTAGGATATATTTAAGCTTGGCAAAACATATAGGAGAAACAGCAAGCAAATCAGATGTAAAAGGAAAACCAACCATTATAGAAATAGCTGTATGAAATTAGAAATGAGACATTGCCTGCCTCCAGGACATTGTATTCATAATTGACATTGGATAAATTTTTCTCACACATGCATGCACGCATAGCCATATCAACAAAACAAAACAAATGCCTAATTCCGTGCATTTTACTCCTTTTTCCTAAGAACTATCCAAATGATGTCATAACTACTACCCACCCATTTATATTGCATTGTATTATTTACAATAAAGTTACATCATTTTAATCACGTTTTTTAAATTTGAAAAGCAGAGAAGGCTAAATAATAATACTGAATACATTTATGGGGAACAATTTATGGGAACAAATTTTCCACAAGAAAGAAGCATTCCCCCCCAAAAAAAGTCAGTCTGCATATTAGGAAAATAAGAAAGTTCTACTATGATGCAGAACTGAGCTATTCCAAGGATTTATAGGATTGGTGCTAATCTTGTCTTAACTAATACAAGTAAAATAAAAGCTAAAAGGAAGCATTTCTGAATGTGATAATAACAGCTTTACAGCATTTTCTACACTATGATATGCCGATGCATTGAAAGTGGGCCTCACTCATCAAATACGTACAGGACTGTAGATTTTAAAAAGGTAAAAAACAAACACATGCATTTCCTTTGTATTTGAATTTTTTTTTTTAAAAAAAAGTTTTCTTTAAGTTAAACATGTATGTTTATACCTAATAAATAATTGTATTCCAGTTCTTTTGTACTTCTTGTGGTTAACATTCTAATTTAACAATCAATAGAATGTATTTCTTTTTGTTGTCATCTGTTTTAGATACCATGAATTACTATTCAGTAATAAAATCATATCTCTGAAGCCAAGCTGTTCTCTCTTTAACCAGCTAAACTCAAGAAAAAGTTTTGTTTTCCCTTCTCTACCACTACAATGGTTTTCTGGCTATATTTTAAAACAAAAGGAAGTTTAAGCAGGACAGTGCTTTCCTACTAGGTTACTTCTACATCTATATGATAGAAATTCGTTCCATTTGCATGAGAGACTAAGCCATGGTTGGCATAACAATAATTTACTGATGAAACTACATTTGGCTGGTCTTCATACAGTGTTTAAGCCTATGGATAGAATCACCATAGCTGAAAGCAACCAACTACATTATGATTTAGAGTGCAACATTTTTCCAGTTAAGATATGGTGCCAGATTGAGGCCAGCAGAAATATTAGTACCAAAGAAAATGGGGTGAAATTATTTTGATGCCTGCTCTAGAATATCTATTAAATTGTTTTGTTTTACTGTCATCAATACTGATCATATTGCATGTACAAAATGCATTGTTTCCATTTCACAAAAATAAGTAGAAACATGATGCTTCCCTGCCGACTTAATTCATAGATGGCTTTTGAATGCTGAGTTGGTTGCCCACCCATGATTTAACAAAATGCAAGGCTGAAATTCTAATGTTTGTAAGACTTTCCTGATTAAAAGTTAAAGCTGGATTTACCAAGTTCGCTAACTTAACATCTGTTCAAATTCACAAACAACCCAACAGAATTGCGTAATTCTCTCCCCCCATCCCTCTCTTGCTCTTTTTCCTGCCTTGTTTGGATAATCATACAAACATTCACAGATGAAGTGTGCCAGTAAACAATACCATCTGAGCAATGATTTCTGACAAGAGCCATCTGGAAGACTATTATGGGAAAGCCTCATTGCATGTTAGACAAAACCATCGGACAGCCAAGTAGATGCAGTAATGATAGCCAAGGATGAAGCATTGGTCCATATACATGTCCTGCATGTCTTCTATCACACACCAATGAGATTGCCGCATGACAAAAATATGAGCTAGCCTGCCAGGAGATTCTAACCTGGGCAAATGATTTGAGCATGATTACTATCATATTTACTCCCCACTCTTCCTATTTGGTGTTTACCACGGAGATCTAAGGAGAGTTATATTTCACTCAAGCACTCAAAGTAAGCTCTCAGGCACAAATATTATTTTTCCCCTACTCTGCTGTCAAGCAACAGTTAAAATCACTCTGTTTCATCATGTGTATAGGGACTTGTGTTTACCATAACATCAGCCATTGACTAAGAAAACCCTTTTAAGAACTATTATTTACTCTATTATAATGCCTGGAAAAAAAGAGGAGGAAATTATCCAAACCACAGATCCCAAATCTTGGTATGGAGTCTAACAAACTCCTCATCTAATGTTTCCCATTAAAGAGAACAACAGTTCTTTTTCTTTTAATCAAAATGGCCTTAGTTTATGAATATTATCAATCATATATTATATTAACCATTTATTCAAACTAATTTAGAACTACGGTAAGCTCTGCTGTTTATAAAGAGGTTTGAAATGTTCCTGTTTGACAAGAAACAAATACATTTTGGTTCTCCACATGAGAGGGACCACATTGTCCTTCACCATATGTGTGAACTCTACATAATGTGGGGTCAACTTATTTGAAAGGAAGTAGAAAGATTGCCTTGAGAAAGATTGCCTCATATCCACAGTGGATAAGTTACAAACAAATCATTTTCCATGGACTGTAAGACGAATTGTAGACCATGAGGACTGCTGCCAGGGAATATTCAAGGACAAGGAGCATCCTGACAGAAGGCAGCCAGACTGCGTCACTGGTGTCCTGGGGCCTCGAATGCTAAGCAGTGGTCTCCTCTGGGAATCCCCACCCACTCCTGCTGCTCTTGAGCTGTCCAGACAACGACAATAGGGAGGTGAGGCTGGGGCAGAGAGAGTGGCCCAGTTGTTCTGCCATGAGGATGCCTCTGTTAGGCATAGAGTGAACAAAACAACAAGAAAGAAGACCTTTCTGCTAGACAAAGGAAAACTCTTTCAGGCAAGGAAAGAAAAAGGAGTACAAACGAGAAAAGAAGGAAGGAAGGGAAAATCTTTCTGTTCAATAAAGCAGAGAAGGAAAGCAAACAGAATTTTCCGAGATCTTAGCAGAATGGGTTTCCGCCCTTATATCATTCTTGATATAATCTTGAAAAACTATTACATACCAACCAGAAAAACCAAGTATTAAGGGTTCGAATCAATGAAAAATACTGATAGCCAAGTGGCCATAATGGAATGGTTTTTTCACAAGTACTTGCTCTGATTTATGAGCTTTGCCAGATTGCTACCACAATCCAGTTTCTTAAGGGGCCTCTTTCAACACTTTTCTTTAGATAGAACAGTTCTATAAAGTCTCTCACATCAAAAACTACATGTGGAAGGCAATGTTCACAGAACATCAAGAACTTCTTGTTACAGGCTATTTTCCATCCTTTTTTTTTTAAAGAAAAGAATGACATTGGAAACTATCCTTAAGCATTTTGTCTTGTTTTTGTTGTAACGGCTGATAGCTACCAATCCATATGGTCTTTGGGAAACTGGAAGACTGACTATAAAGTATGAACAAACTGAGGAGAAATCTCTAGGAGGAAACAATGTTTGTAATTCCCTTGGCTGTATGTTATTGTCTAGGAATAATTAAATTTAGCACCTGCATAATGACTCCCCAGACAGGAATCCCCAAGAAAATAATCATCTAATCAAAGAGCAGCAGAGGAAAACAATGTTTTTCAGAGCTTATTTTGACAACACATTATATTCCCAGCAAAAGTAGGAGGAATCATCCCTGATGCCTCTTTACAAGTCTTTTTATAGAAAAAGAACAAAACCACTGTCTTGGCTTCAGATCTGAAGTAGAATCACCAATGTGGTGGCTACCCAATTTAAGGATTAGGTTTATGTGGGTACACACTCATCACATCTTATTTAGTGAACTTTGGCTTAGCATGTGTGACCCAGTTTTGCCTATAAGGATGGTTTCCAGCTTTCATTATAGGTAGAGAAGTGATAGGTCTGATGTGTTCTAGACAATTAGGGCTTGGATTATAGCAAGATAGATATAAGTAAGACTACAGCAGAAAGCATATCCTGCCCTTCAAGCCCCATTCAGTCGATTAAATTATTTAAAGGGAACAGTCCATAAATATTTTTTAAAAGTTTACCTGGCACAAAATATACATTTGTTGCAGTCCAATCAAATTCTAAATGGAATCCTAGGAGAGCAGCTTTCATAGTAACAAGAATAACTAAATAAATGACAGAGACAGTACCTGCAATGGGAAAAGAAAAAAAAAAACCAATCATATTCAGATACCGTATATTTAAACTAATGGATAGAGGAAAAATTGTTCTTTAACGTCTATGAGACTTAGAACATTACAATCAAGCCTCTCTCTTTTATATTCTTCTTGTAAATCAATTTTAATAGTAACTGACTGAGATGAACCTCGGTAATGCAGTGGTTAGAGTGCAGTACTGCAGGCCACTTCTGCTGACTACTGGCTGCTTGCAATTTGGCAGTTCAAATCCCACCAGGCTCAAGGTTGACTCAGCCTTCCATCCTTCTGAGGTGGGGAAAATGAGGACCCAGATTGTTGTGGGCAATATGCTGACACTGTAAAACCGCTTAGAGAGGGCTGGAAAGCACTATAAACCAGTATATAAGTCTAAGTGCTATTGCTATTGCTATGAAGTTACTTGACATCATATTTAACAATACCAAACTGGAACATACGTTAGTGGGAGGACAAAATAATTTTAATCGAATTGTGAGCTTAAAATCATTATTACTACTGTTCTCATAATAATTATCTGAAAGAAAACTTAATCAAAGTTTTGGAGACTAGAAATTCTAGACACAGTAACAAAACACAAATGTGCTTTTAAATGTGGATATTTTCATTTAAAAAAATGAATTTGCAGTACAAAAACTTCCTTTATAGTACTGCAGTCCCTCTGCAACATAAAGCGAGCATATTTTACACATCCATTTTCATAAACATGATCTGATACTCAAGAACAAATAGCAAATTGCATTGCTGCCTTGCTTTACAATATTTCAGAACAATATTGCTATACAACATATAATTTCACCCTATCTATTACTTTCATATTACTTTACCTATTACTTTCTTATAGGTGTGTGAATATATTGCATACAGAGAAAATAAAACAGCATTTGAAAAACTGGAAACAAAATGAGCAAAAATATAAACTCCTATGGATTTCTAACCGTTCAGTGTCTTGTTTTAGTCTTTTACTAATTTAAGGAATATCTCCAATTGAATAAAAAAAAGAAATAAGGAGAATGCAAAAAGTTTGAAACTTTTCTGTTATGGCTAAGGTAGACAATTCGTTCTTTCTTCCTTGGCTGAACTACACAATGTGATAGATTCACAACTAGATTACTGCTCTTTTTAAAGTTTAAAAAAACACAATTAGAGATGTCAACTAGCAAAAGTTAAACATTTTGAGGGATCATTAAACATGATTAATTCTGGACGAAATTGCTTTCCAGTTACTAGTGGGAGCACTGTCATTATAAGGAAGCATTTTCCAGTGGAAAGAGAGGTTGAAGAACTAAAACAACATATGAAATCTTCCCCAACGTTTGCTGCTCCAAGTTAATTCAAGGTCTGTTATTGCTCTTGTCAAGTTTTAAATTTCATGAGATGCTGAAAAATTGGAGCAACAATCTTTTGTGTAGTGAGGCCCACAACTAATAAGAAATTTATTGAGTCAAGATATCTAAAAGAATCTATTTTGCATAATTTTGAATAACTACTACATACCTAATATGTTAAATTTGGCAAAGAAAGATGGAGATTTAAAATTCAGCAGTAGAAGAATGATGGTCAAATAAAATGGAACGGTTTTGGATTTGTCCCACCACTTTTCAAATTCCTCAAATCCAACAGCATTGGTAGAAGTAAATTCAAAAGTTGCGTTTCCTGGTATTTTATGGGTACCGTCACTTGGACATATTACTGTAAAATTAGAAAGAAAAGAAAATGATTGTTTAGCTTAAGGAAATCATTTGCACTTGGGTGATGATGGTGATGATGAGAAACTATATGCGGGAAATCAAAGCTTGAACATTAGCTCAATGTTTCTCAATCTTGGTTGGGTGGAAATTCCGGGCAACTCCACCCATCTTAAAATTGCCACGGTTGAGAAACACGGCATTAATTAACCTCTTCAAAAAAGTATAAGCAGTGCCCTGCTGGTCCAAATAATCCAGTAGTCTATTCTTACAATGGCCAATCAAGGAACTCTACTAGATTCCCTTCACAGCAGTCTCACCGCCATTAAGACTAATAGCCATTCATCCAGTGGTGAAATCTAAAATTTGTTACTACCGGTTCTGTGGGCGTGGCTTGGGGGGTAATGTAACTGGGTAGGCGTGGCCAAATTTTTTTTTTTTACTTTTAAAACCATTTTTTCTACAACCTCTTCGGCGAAGAGGTTGTAAAAAATGCTTTCAAAAGGTTCTGACGATCCAAGCTGAGTTGCCTGATCGTCAGAGGCATTTAAAAGAAAAAAAGCCTCTGTAGGTCAGGCAACTCAGCTGGGATCGTCAGAACCTTTTGAAAGCATTTTTTCTACCTCTGAAGAGGTTGTAGAAAAAATGCTTTTAAAAGTAAAAAAAAAGCCTCTGATGATTGTGCGGCTCAGCTGGGCATGGGGGCGGGGGGCAAGGATTTTTGCTACCGGTTCTCCGAACCACCCGCCTCCATCGCTACCGGGTCAGGTGATCCAGTCCGAACTGGGAGCATTTCACCCTTGCATTCATCCCATGTCAAAGAATCCTTTATGTCTAAAGCAAAATAATAACCTGAGAATAAATTAAAATGTGAACTCAATTCCATAGAAAAGAGTCTCCTGTAGTGGTTAAGGCACCAGCTAGAAACCAGGAGATGGTGTCCTAGTTTTGCCTTAAGACACAAATGCAGCTGGGTGACCTTGGGCCAGTCATTGACTTTCTTTGCCCTAGTAAGAAGGCAATGGCAAACTACTTCCAAAATTATGACAAGAAAACCACAGGGATTAGTCCAGGTATTTGCCAGGAGTCAACACTGGTATAAGGGCACAAAAACAAAAAACACAGCAGCTCTGTTTATGCCAGGCTTACTTTTCTTTAAGCATGATCTCCATATTGTTTATGTGCACACATAATTCTTACAGGTAAGAAATGCATATTGGGAGTGACACTTCCTTTGCTTGGTGTCCTTCAGAGAACTTAACTGTAGTTACTGCCATTTCCAGACAACATGACGAAAGGCTATGCTGCCCAGAATAATGGGAGCTGCACTCCAGTAACACCAAAACACCTCTTGGATAAATCCTTCAATCATGCAAACTGCCCTTTTCATGCTGCCATGTGGTTGTTAGGTCTCTGTCAGAGAAAGATGTGCTGTGCAATCTATAGAATACTGCATTTCTTTAACATTTCATTTATCGCAGCTCTGTAAATTCATACTCTCTTCCCCTATTTGTCAGACCTGGAAGCCATCTTTTACAGTTAGGCCTTCAGGCCTGCCACATTTTCTACTGTGGGAAAATGGGAGGGGGGATTGTATGAAGTATGGGTGATATATAGTCAAAATAACATTCTTTTCTCAGAGAGTCAAGGCCACCGTGCCCTGCAGCTGCTATGAGATGATTGGATGGCATCTCCAGTTTTGGATGGTGGATGATTGGACCATGTGATGGACATGTGGGTGCTGGGCAGGGACTTGAACTTTCCTTTGGGTGGGAACTTTCAGATTTAGGTTTTCCCAGATGTGCCAATATGACATCTCTAATAAAAATGAACTTTGAGGAAACTCAAACTCGGAGTCTTATTTCATTGGGGGTGTTACTTGGAACCCTGACACTATTCACTATTTGTTGCACTGAACAAAAGAAAAAGGATCAAGACAACTACCAAAGGGTTATAGCTCTCCAGTGTATTGATAAATCAGGTTGTCTCTAGGTATTATCAATTAAAATGATTGTTGGTCTTATTTCACTCAAAACATTTCAGCAGGGTGGGCAGTGCTGTAATGTCCAATGAAATCACCACTACTTTGGTTGTTCAAATCACTTTGAACACTGACTAGTATTTTTAATTGGCTAAGTCTGACTCTAATTTATAACTCCTTGCACAGAAAAGCTTGTTGGCAACTTTTTGCTTCCCGAGTCTCCCCAAAATTACCAGGTTGCTTATGAGAAGGTGATCCTCATTTCCTTTTGTCATAAGTCTTAAATAGGGAATTGGTACTTTCTCAGAATTAGCTACATAGCAAAGTATGTGTCTATCTTGAGGTAAAATGTACCATGGAACACATCCTTTGGGTGCATACCAATTGCAAAACACATGCACAACATCAGGAAGGCAGCTGAGCTGGCGTTAGAATGAGAGCAATTACCACAATCCACAAGTACACTCAACAGGAAAGAAACTGCTAATACTCTGGCATCCATCATATACATAATTCCTCATATATTTTTTGTTTTATTAGACTCCTAGTGTCTCTGAACGTGTTTTCTCTTCCCCTTACTCTCAAATTTGTTTCCTTCTAGAGCGTTGCCTCAATTCTAGCTTACTTAAACAAGTCCAAATTCTGCAAAGATGCCACGTAAACTGCAAAATAATCTTTTCGATCATTATTAGGAGCCAAGGATACAGTTTATCAAACTGCAGGCTTCTAAGCAGTACATAAGCAGTGTGGAATTTTTACATGTCATGTAAGGTTACTCTGCATCTTAGTTAAAGGATGGTCTCCTGGATGTCAGCAAATTCCAATATCAGTTTACTTATTTTTGATTTTTCATAGGCCCCACAACTTGAAAGACTCTTAAGTGAGTTACAAGTTCAAACTATAAATGCAATGTAGATTCATCACAGTATACTGCATTCACATCCAGCATTCTTTCCTTTAACTTCAGATTTCTGTGTTGTATATAATACTTTTGCACACAAAAATTAAGCAACAGCTCCAGACAAATGGAACTCTAGAAGGGAAGGAGTTTTCTGATATTTTTAAGATATTAATACACATGAAGAAAAATCAGAACAGAACAGAATAACAGAATTGGAAGGGACCTTGGGGGTCTTCTAGTCTAACCCCCTGCCTAGGCAGGAAACCCTACACCATTTCAGACAAATGATTATCCAATATCTTCTTAAAAACTTCCAGCGTTCACAACTTCTGCAGGCAAGTTGTTCCACTGATTAATTGTTCTCACTGCTAGGAAATTTCTCCTTAATTCTAGGTTGCTTCTATCCTTGATTAGTTTCCACCCATTGCTTCTTATCCTGCCTTCAGATGCTTTGGAGAATAGGTTGGCTCCCTCTTCTTTGTGGCAACCCCTTAGATGTTGGAATACTGTTATCATGTCACCTCCCCCAGTCCTTTTCATTAAACTTAGACATACCAATTCCAGCAACTGTTCTTTATATGTTTTAGCCTCCAGTTCCCTAATCATCTCTGTTGCTCTTCTCTGCACTCTTTCTAGTGTCTCCACATCTTTTTTACATCATGGCGACCAAAACAGGAGTCCCAGAGTACTATTCCTTTTATTAAATTTGCCACCATTCGTTTTATACAACTTCCTCACAGTTGTGCAGTATTTTCCAAATGGGATTTTTGACTTTTATTTATGAAGTATATAACCATAATAAATATCTGATTTGATTTGATTTGATTCTCACAACTCCCCAGTATTCAAAAGATACCATGTTGGAAATTATTAGGTTAGATCTAGGCGGAAGACCAAAATTACACAGGTTGTAATAACTTCTTTCTATGGCAAAAGGCTATCTTTTTGAGAATTTAGTATAAGATGTCATTATCCACGATTTATACAGAAAGTATGCACTAACTAGGACATTCATGGAAATTTCCCAATGCTATTTTTTTCATCCCATGCTGGCCTTTTGCCTAGTTGGCTACAAGCCCCTGAAGCACAAACCTTTGTACAGAATAAATAGATGTAAAAGAATCATTAGCATTATTTTTCCAGTCTTGTTTGTTCTGTGCTATTAATATAACTGTAGTGGTTGAGGGAAAATTAATAGCATTTCTGAAATTTACGTGAAGTTACGGTCATGGCTGAATTCTTCCCATTTGTTTGATACAACGTATAACTAGCAGAGTTAAGAAGGGAATCATGTCACAACAAATTATGAAATAACATCAGGGTAGCTTTTAAAATAAGCTTTTAAAACTAAGATGTTTTTGATGTGAAAGTATGATCCCTGTTCTGCAAATGTCCGAATGTCATTTTTTTCCCAAGGTATATTCTTTTGGTTGCTTTTAATTAGTTGCACCTCTTTTAAATATTACTTAGGCTTTTGCCTTGATAAACATTTTGTTGTTGTTGTTAGTTGTGTCCGATCCATCGCGACCCCATGGACAACGTTCAAACATTTTGTATATTTAGTCAATGTTAAATTTCATGGAAGCATATTGGCTGAGATCATACGTGGTACTATTCCAGGGTAGGCAACTTTTGAAAATAAGGACATACAGTATTACCTCCTTCTGTCATAGGACTTTTAAAGAAGCTAAAAAGTAAAATTGGCAGGATGGGCAAGACCAACATTTCTGGACCCTCTTTTTTGTTCTCATTCATCTTGTAGTCTGGAAGGCTAGGCTATAAATTTCATGCCTTAAGATTTGCAGAAACCTATGGCACCAATTCTCAATTGTTCGCCCAAGCAAATGAAAGATTCATTATTTGAGGAAAGGCTGTATTTAAACCTCTCTACCTGGAAAGACAGAAGTTGTAAAATGCACTTATTACCAGCATCTACTACCATGCTTGAGAATTTGAGTCAAAGAAACTTTGCGTGGTCTTCACTTATTATCTATCTGAAAGTAAGACAATATCATTTTATTGATTTATTGTTCAGGGATTATTTTCCAAGCTTATTTCTCTCTGTTTAGATTGAATCTATGAAGAACTCAAACATGCAAGGCTTACAAATGATCCCCATCCCAAAAGCCCCATAATGTTGAAAAGGGGTATATTTATTGAGAATTTTGTCCTTAAGGTAAACCAGACTCCAATGTACTGGAACACTGCAACAGCAAGAAACATTTTTCCAGTTTGCTTACCTCTATTGCTTCCATTTGTACCAGGAACAATGTCTGTTACATTAATATCATGAATATAATCTAAAAAAATAAATAAATAAGGAAACTGACTTAAGGGCACAGAACATTATTCCAAAAGAAATATGTTTTAGAACATTCATAATATGCACTAAAAACAATATTAACCAAATGCTTCTGGGAAGAACTCGATCTCTTTTTCAAGAAATTTCCATTTTTTAATCCAGCTTCAGGAGAAAAACAAAATATAAGTACAAAGAGTACGTTGAATCAACAGATCCAAGACAAGAATTGAAATACCAGGCTAGAGATTGATCAGCTTGGAGAAAATCTATCTATGTGGATGCTAGGAGTGAAAATGGATGGCACATAATTAATCAGTTCAATCTATGATATATCTTAACTTCCACTAAAAAGAGGACTTTTGAAATATGGTTAATTTGAATATTTTCTCATGAAATCTTAAAGGCACTGGAATAATAATGATGTGGAAAGGGACAGTTGTCCTTGAAATGTTGGGGTCAATTGTGGTCATAAATCAAGGACAATCTGTAATCTTATCTGTCTTTATGAATCATAAGATCTAAATTACAATATTCTATTAGAAGAGAACACAAACATCTTGAATTGGCTGAAACCAATATGGAAACTAAATATAGAAATATCTTCACCTATGACTTAATAGTTATCAAGCAGGCTCAGAATCTCATTGACACCAATTTTGGCCAAAATTAGGGAAAACTCAAAATATTTTACATTAAATTATGACATTTAATGCCTAAAAAGCTTAACATGATAAAACTCTAGAATAAACTTTAAGAGTTTGGAGAAAAGAATGTATAAGAAAAAGGTTCATTGTACCATATGTATGGTCTTGTAAAGTAATTCCACATATCAGATTCTACACTGACTTATTTTTAAAAAATAAGAGAAATCGCACATTGAAACATAGAAAGTTGATATACTCTTATTGTTTGCAGTCAGACAGGTAGCAGCAAGATTCTGGAGAACAGGAAAAAATCTGAGTATTTCCATATGGTGGAAAATATACTGGAAAACTGGTTAAATGGAAAAGTTAACCAATAAAACAGAATATGATTTTTACTTCACTGGTTTCAACATATATCAACAGTAAAGGCATAATGATTGCCTATTAGCCACTCAGACTTCTAGACAATCTAATTAAAGATTGTAAGTATTTTGTTTCTGCATATACTCCATGGCATTATTAATGCATATAAATAAAATGGGGAGAGAGACTGCATCTACAAGAAGAAAAAAAATTAGTCTGGTCTACCTTTTCACATTGCAGTGCATATATTGCCATCTAGTGGCTAAATTGTTTAAACAAGTAAATATGTCTTATTAATGCAATGCTTCCCATTTTCCTTTATTACCCAAAAACTCCTTATTAGAAAGTCTTATCATATTTTGAGAATCAGTCCCAAGTCCCTTCATTCCCCACCATCACAACTTTGAGCGGTCACCGAATGAAAAGTCATAACTCAGGGAATACCTGCATTATAGAAACAATATCATTGAACGATTTTTATGTCATGTCAACAAATTTCCATTGGCAATTTCACCATTTTTGTCTTAATAAGAATACTTTAGGAGATTTTCAAATACATTTTGGTACATGTGGCAATATGTAAGTCAATTTAAATGTTCCTGTTGTGATGGGTAATGTCTTTGTGTCATTACCCCAAAAACCCTTTTATCCAATTTTGAGTAATTATCCAGGCTTGGGAAGCATTGTATTAATAAAATAAAATTATCTACTTGACAGCAAATTATTTCTAATTGTAATAGGCTTATTGCAACCAACTACTACTTATTTCCAGGTAAATGTGTGTAAGGCCAGAAAACAATAGTAGGATATATGATATGATAGAAAAATAAGGTAATCCACTCAAACCATGAGTAAATATTTAAGCTCAAAAAGTAGCTGTAAAATGAAGAACGTGCTTGTATGCAAAATATTTAACTCAGTACTAGGATGTCAAGATGCAAGAGGCTTTTCCTAGAATAGCTGTTAATTCAGGCCACCACCCACACATACAAAAATACTGTTATTTCTGTTAATTTAAGAGTTAAGTTAATTTAAGAAATTACTTGGTGTCAACTCTGTGATTTATAAAAAAAAATCCTAAAGAAATGTATACAATGTTAAAGGACAAAGTTTAGAAGCATGTCAAATGAAGGACAGCAGTTTCTTAGAATCTATTAGATCTACTGTTCTCTCAACTTGGCACTGGAATGTGACGGTAGGAAATAATTCTTGCTCTGAAGTCTGCATACATATATTTCCTGTCATATTGGAGCTAATGGGAAGAAAATGGTGAAAGAACAGTGTCTATAAAAGAATGAGTTGCTTCAGAATCTCTTCTATCGTGACTTTCTCTTCATCCTCTTTCTCCCTGGTCTCTGAAGTTCTATAATTTTAAAATCTATTACCTTGATGACTTCATTTTTATGCCCAAGGAAAGGTAACAATATATATTCTTATATTAGAAGAGATTTTTATCTTTTCTAAAATCCCTATGCATATGTGCATTTATTTAAATTACATGTTTTATTTAACATTTAGAGAAGCTGACTTTTTTTTTTGAACTAATGCAATCCGAAAGGTCTCTTTATATCTATTTATTGACCCCTTGTATCTATTTATTAACAGAAAAATATATACTTACTATAAATACACTTTCCAGTATTGAAAAGGAAATTAGTCATTAGCACCCAGTAAACCACCATGGCTCCAATAAGGGACACCAGTGAAAATAAAAGGCTAGACCATTGACCAAAAGATCCAAAGTAATATTTACAAACATCTGGGAATTCCCAAGTTGAGGTATCTACTGAAGCTGAAAAGAAGAAAAACAAGATACTGATTTAATTCTGTGCTAATTATTTTAAGGTCTTCTAAAATGTATCTAAACATTCTAGATACCAATTTGAATTAATGCTGGTATTACAAAGAAAGTTTGATTCCCAGCAGGCTGATGACAGGCTTAAAACAAAAGGGACACTGCTATTATTATGATTATTTGTATAAAGCAGGGGTGTCAAACTGGCGGCCGGCGGGCCGGATGCGTCATGTGTAGGCCACACCCATCCCAGCTCCGCAAATGGGAAAAATGTCACAAAACATCCTATGACAGCAACGTGATGCCACGAGTTTGACACCCATGGTATAAAGTAAAGCACAAACTGAAAGAAATATACAGTATATTTCTATACTGTATATTACATACAGTTATATACAGTATGTGTTTGTGTGTGTATTTGTAGATACATTTGTAGAGTTGAGAACCATTAAATAGTTGACTTGTCTCTCTCTCTCTCTCTCTCTCTCTCTCTCTCTCTCTCTCTCTCTCTCTCTCTCATATGATCATTTAGAGAAGCTAAAGCTTTTCTGAACTAATGCAATCCCAAGGGTCCCTTGTATCTATTTATTAACTAGAAATATTCTGTCCCACATGCAAGCAATTAAAAGAAAAATGTATACTTACTATAAATATTTCCAGTATTGAAAAGAAAATTAGTCATTAGCACCCAGTAAACCACCATGGCTCCAATAAGGGACACCAGTGAAAATAAAATGCTAGACCACCAAAACTTCAGCTTCTCTAAATGTTAAATCAATCATGTAATTTATATAGATAGGAATCCAGTCAACTATTTGATGGCTCTCCAATCTACAAATGTACATAAGAGACCAATTTACATTTGGAGTTGTACAAATTTGAGATAGTCAAATTATATAATCTGATAAAATCAGAAAGATTTAGGAGTTGCTCATTAAGAACTTCAGGAACATTTCACTTATTATTGGGAACTTATGAACTTTGTTCATTGCTACTTTCCTTTTCATATATTACCTTAGGAAAGCCCTGTGTATTCTAGACTACGTAGACGAGAAAGTAGTCTTGTGATCATTAAAACTGCATATCTTTGAATCATGTTCTTAAGTGCAGACCCACACATATTTTAATGTGGAATACTTACGTATCATTGACCTGGATTTCACAACTCTGTAGCAACAATAAAGAGTCAATATTCCCATCAGCGGAATAATACAGATTCCAGTAGTAAATCCAGCCTGTTTGAAAATTAAACATTTACTAAATGTTTATGCAAATTGTGGCATTAATGCAAACTTTCATGCTAAAATTTAGCAGGCAAAATTTGTCCTTAACATAGACACACAAAATTGTGTTACCTGTTTTATTCCCCAGGGAATACTTAATATAGATGTACCCATCATTGTATTCCAGATCATGAATCTAAATCAGGGGGAAAACAATGAGAAAATTTGCAATATATGTGAGGCTAATTCCAATATTCAGACTGTATTTCAAAATAGAATACTTTAGATAAATAAATGCAAGCAGAACACTTCACATACATTGTGACTATACTGGAATTTTTGCCAGAACCATCAGTAGAGCCATCAATTTTGCAAGCGGTTCCCAAAGGACTATACACATAGATTTCTTCTGGAGCAGGAAGAACATGATCAGGGGCCACCTAACAAAAGAGAGGAGCCCATAGGATTAGTTCAGGCTAAACCTTTAACATTTCAATATCTTTTGCATTGTTTTGCTTCACAAGTCTAGATATGGGAAGTTTGGTTACAGTCATTCTGACATTTTTCAGACCTAATGCTACTTCTTTTGACTCATATAAAGTACTCCATACAGGCTCCGATTAAATCCTGTTTTCTTTTCGCTTTTGTTTGACACAGAAATTGGTCTGTTCATATTGACCAACTTTACTTTTAAAGGATTTGTTCTGCCTTGAATTCGGCTTCTCAGACGTTGCTACTAATGAAATAGGAAATAATTTATAAAGTCACCTCTAGTAATTTTATGCAGAGAAATATGCAGATCCTCATACATCTACTTTATGTGTAATCCAATTTTTGACAAACACAATCAGACATTACATCTTTCTTTCCAATATACAAATTGATTTAAAAAAAAAAAAAGATGAAAGGACCACTCTCAGGTCATGCAGAAAAATCAATCAGATTATGTCTGCTAGAGTATTCCTAGTAGAGATTAAGTAATTGAGAAAACATCCAAGACTGTCATGGCTTTTCTAGCTAATATAGTTCAACTTTCATTCACCAGTGCTCTGTCAGAAGGCGAAGTGAGTCTGTTGTAGTAGTGAATCCGCTTGTTCATTGCTGAAGCTTCATCTGTTACTCTCTGTGTATCATCGTTCACCCTGACAATATTTGTTGGTTCTACATGGAATGGCCTAAAAGAAAAACAAAAGTTGAGTACTGCATAAGTCAGTATTAATAAGGGGTCAGTCTGTCACTACAAATTGTAACAAATAGCTATTCTAAAAATAATTTTTATGCATGTATAACTTTAAAATGACAAGCACATTAATTTACTGAAGTTCATTATATTTTTAAAAACAAGCATCACATAAACGTCAATCACATAAAGGTCCATAGAGAATTATTTTAGAAGGTTCAGATGTTATTTGTGTAAACTTTCTCGTGTACAGTTGTCAGGCAAGGCACACTGTCTTTTTTTCATGATCTTAAAATCCAATAGCCTCATTCCAAAATTTAATGAGGATCTCTGCAAAATACTACAGTTACACCAGGGGTGTCAAACTCGTGGCCTGCGGGCCGGACGCATCACACACTGGCCACACCCACTCCTGGTTTAGTGAAGGGGGGAAAAGTTGTGATACGTCATGTGACAACAACATGACGCCATGAGTTTGACACCCCTGCATTGCACTGTCAGGATTTACCACCATAGTACTATTGACACAATGCACTGAGTCCCAAACCAGGCTAATGTTTCTCAGCTGTGGCAATTTGAAGATGTGCAGACTTAAACTCCCAGAATTCTAAGAGATGAGCACATATGTTCAAGCTGCCAAGACTGAGAAACACTGAATCAGGCAATCGTTTTTATAAATGGATCCCACATGGTTAGAAGATGAGTGTGAATACAGAAAATTCAGTTACTCACGTCAAATAACTATGAGCAAATAAATCATACAAGCCAAAGAACCTTGTAAAGTTGGACTCTCATATAATGTTATATTTTTTGGCAGTCTAATTAAAAAGGAATAGCCTTCGCAATGGCTCTGGATTATTTGTGTGAATTTACACACCGTCTGTTATGACAGAACAAGAGCAAAATAAAAATGTCACTTTTATGTTAGCCAAAGAACATATTGTTCAGTATCTCTCTGGCTGACCAAAATACCAATAAAGTTATCCCTGGAATCACAAATTATATACATAAATGGTCTGTGTTTGAGGAAATGGAAGAATCTATGTTAGCATTTTGAACATGATGGATTAAATGTCATCCCAGAAATATTTTCTTTAAATTCTTCCAATATAAGATAATGCAAAATGTTTATCCCAAACAGCCTTATACAGTTTGCCACTGATCTCATGGCACAGCCTCTCCAAGTAGGCCTCACTTTACAAATGCAAGAACAATCATGCCTAAAATGATGTCAGCTGAGACACAGATTTCCTAGAAGATTGCCAACTCCAGCATACCCTCAAGATTCTTGTGTTTCTCTTCCGTAATGTTTTAGAGTTATTCACACCTGTGAATGTGCACAGCTGAAGCATAGAGTGACGTCAAAGCCCTCCTATACTGTTTGGCTTGCAAATGGTGTTTTGTTCATTTGCAAATCATCCTCTGATGCTGTAGCAATGATTCAAGAAATATACACTGCAAACTTGCACTTAATTTGGCTATAAAACAAATTTCAGTGCTTCAGATGCCTTGGATTTCCATAACTTCCTACTGCTAAAAGCTGAGTAAGTTTTTAAGAAAAACACATCTTCCTTGTGTATGCAGAAAATTAGATGACTTTGAAACAAAAGTATGTGTAATCAACTTCTAAGAGGATAGCTATAATGCTGACTTCCTTAAATTATATTTTCATATAGAAAGTCTTTGGAAACTACAGTCTCAAGTCCTTAGACAGCCCCGATTTTGAGGAAGGCAGCAATTCTCTGGTTCGCCTGCCACAACTACTGTGTCACAAAAAACACATAAATCATGGTTTGGAAGACTACAGTGGCTGGCTTCATTCAGCCCAAAGCAAACCTATCACACTGTGGTTTAGCATATTGCATGAAAGCTTAGTGAAATGTAAAATAGGACATCACCAAATTTAGGATAAGACCCAAAATTCCAGAGATCTGTAGTATGATTGTTTTTGTTTGACCCTGAGCAATCTTTACATATGTAGACTTACCTTCCTATTCATTCTAGAGTAAGCCCTGTCAATGAGTATATTTCTGCAGTGTTCACCTACTCTCTATTTGCTCTGCCCTTACGGAAAAATAACCAACTAGTATAGTGTATTATAGAAAACTGTCAGAAAAATTTAGAAACATAGTTACAATTCTCTTCCATTCTTAAAAAGTTCTCCTTTCTACAATTACTACAAAAATATAGGCATGTTCTCCAATTTGGCCGCCAAGACCTTTGTCTCCTACATCAAAAGCCCATCTTCAGTATACCCCTGATATATTCACACAGCATGCTAAACTATAGTTTCCTTAATAATGTTTTTGTTATTAACGACAATGGACTAAGTTCATACCCTATGTTAAACTGTAAAGCCGTGGTTTACTAAATAAATTGGATTCACATATTGTTTTAGTCCACAAGCAAGCAAATCACATCATGATTTACTGTGTTGCATAAATTTAAGTCATGACATACAAATGTAAAGGTTTTAGACCCTTGTGTTGTCATTTGTCACATAATGAGCTTTTGTGCATTTAAACACTCCCTATAGGGAAGATGGTCTAAGGCAGGGCTGTCAAATTCCCAGCCCATAGGCTGGATGTGCGCTGCCCACACCCATGCCCGGTTTAGCAAGGGGGGAAAAGTCCCGATACATCACGTGATGCTACCATGACGATGTGAGTTTGACGCCCCTGGTCTAAGGTGATCAGGACCTTGCAGATTAATATGAAACCTTAAACCTCTATTATTGAATAAATCAACCCAGTATTCTCATTCAAGGCACGAAGGATGAACCTCAAATTATCCTGCTTCGGATACATTATCTGATGACCCAGCTCTCTGGAGAAAGCTCAAAGCTGGGAGAGATGGAAGGACAGAGAAAACAACGGCAGCAAAATGGATAGACTTAGTTACAGTGGTAATGGATGCACCATTAGAAGACCTGAAAGGCCAAGCTAAGGATAAATCGCCAAGTAGAACAACAATCTAGGTTATTGCTAGAAGTCAAAAATGGCTTGATGGCACATAATCATAAGGACGAAGAAAATTGGTGGTCCTAATAATTTTTCAAACTATAATTAGGGTTTCCATACATTTTTAACAATGATTTAAAATCATGAGATCAGATATTATAATGATGAAGTTGTAAAATATAGTTCAGCTCTAGATCTCTCAGATATTTAAGTGTAGGCACTAACAAGATTTTTTTAAATCAAGTTTTTACTTTTTCTGACTTCCCATTCAATAATCACAGTATTTTTTTTCATTTAATTAAGAACTATAGCATTCTTTTTATTTATTCAATTTATATAGCTGCCCAACTCACATACGTGACCTAGGGAGCCAGAAATAAAATACATAATAAAAAAACACATAGCAGCTGGACACCAACAAACAATTAACAACATAGCCAGGGGATGACTATTTACAATTTATGGCCATACACATCCTAGAAATAAGCCAAGCTCCAGGCAGTCATTCTTAGTCTAGAATAGTTCCACAGAACTAACTATATTTAAATATAGCTATTTAAACCAGAATCCTTTTTCTCAAACTAGGCTGCTCTTCTGAAAAATTCTGGGAGTGCAACACATGTTGCACTCAGTGCGCAGGTGTCATTAAGCTATAATGTGGTTTGTTTGGTTTATGACTTAGCTGTTTTATGAAGTAGCTATTGTGGTTAGTAAATTTTACAGGTAAACATTACATATAAATCCAGGTATTGGCTGCGTCTGCACAATATACTAGGAAATTGTTACAACAGCAAAAACCCATATTGTACTCCCTTCCTGCATATTACTGTCTTCTCCAATCAAGATGTTAGGTTTACCATATTAATTGAACTCTAGCTATTTCTTAGATTCATTTAATACACGTTATATCTTAGGACAGTGGAGTGTACAGTATCTAGGTTAAATGAGTAGACGATAGTGGCTATTTGCTGTATCAATGAGACAGAAAGCTCAGATTGCATTTAACTTCAATTAGAGATCACAGTCTGCCTTACAAGCATAGTAAATGGGATTTATTTAATAAATTGTTTTTAAAACCCTGGCTCAAGTTGAACAGGGAACCCAGTCACTCACCGAGTATGCATAATGCAATAGGCTAAAATATGGTTTGACAATGTAATCCTAGAAAATTAGCCACTAGAAGACAAATAATATAGACCTAAGTGCGGTTTGTTTGTGTGAAGTCAGACACTTAGGGCTAATTTAGTAAACTCATCACACCGCTTGAAAGTTGGAAGCAACAATTAATGGTTGTATTGTATTTTACATTCAGCAGATACCCAGATAGAACAGATAGTTGCTACCCTATACTGTATAAGGTATCACCATACACTTAAATTAAGATATAATGAAGGAACATAAAATGAAATAAATAACATTAATATTATATAACCAGATTTTTTTTTAAAAAAAGATGAATACTGCTAAACTCCCGCCCCATCTATCCATATTACTATTGAAACCTATAATTAAACATTTCTTTTCACCTTTTGCTTTTCAGATCTTCTGGGTTGAACTGAATATTAAGGACTCCCAGATCATTTTCATCACCTCCCACAGGAATTAGAAGAGGAGTAGCATCTTCCTCCATTAGAGAAGAATGTTTTGCACTTACTATGTTGCTGTAACCTTAAAAATGAAATGGATATATTGTTAGAAGGGATTGTCTTTCCATTTCTATAAAGTTTCCTCATACAATGAAATAAAATTGTAGAATTGAATTTTCCCTGAAAACACTCATGTATGACTTTAATAAAAAGGGGCTGTTTCCCTAATCGTATACTCAGAAATGAGACAGAACTTTTTATTGTAAGTTTTTTATAAATGCACCGAATAGCTGAATTCTAGCACAGAGATAACTTTTAACAGCATTTTTTAAAAAAAAGGCTAAGATGGTTGGATTCATAAATGTGCATTTAATAAAACACTGGGCAAGTTTGTACAACCCACTAAAACCATAATGGCTGGATTCACAGCACATACTAAAATGAAACCAAGCTAACCATTTTATAACTTAGCACAAGATGCAAATCTGTGGCCAACTTGAATAGACCGAAGAGGCAATACTATTACTTTTCTTACTCCAAGGTTAAGATAGAGCTTGACTGGGTTTACAATAGTGTTTTTGAAACCTGGCAACTTTAAGATGTATGGACTTCAACTCCCAGAATTCCCCAGTCAATATGCTGGAAATGGAAGAATTTTAAAATTGCCAGGTTTGCAAAACACTAGTTTATAGCAAGCCTAAGTGGTTCCTCAGTGGTCTGAGTGAAGTTCAAAAATTGCAAGGTATCAGTGAGGCAAGAACTTCTGGAAATCAGAAAATGACCACACATGGGTTCGGCAGAATTACTGCGTTTCCAAAAACCAACACCAGTTTTATTCTGGTTTCAATCACAGTGGAAGATTGGTGGTTGTGGTGTGTGTGTGGGGGGGGGGCGGTGTTTAATTCTCCAAACCACTCAACATTATTTGATTGTACAGAATCTGCTGCTGGCTCCAAAATGGCAAAGAATCTTGTATACAAGCTGCAGAGATACATTACAGGGAAATACTATTGAAAACCTCTAGTGCTGTTGGCTGTACAAGTAGTCCTTGACTTACAACAGGTCATTTAGTGTTCTGTTCAAAGTTATAACGGCACTGAAAAATGTGACTTATGACCGTTTTTCACAGTTACGACCTTTTCAGCATCCCCATGATTATGTGATCAAAATTCAAATGCTTGGCAAATGGTTCATATTTATGACTGTTGCTGTGTCCCAGGGTCGTGTGATCCCCTTTTATGACCTCCTGACAAGCAAAGTCAATGGGGAAGCCAGATTCACTTAGCAACCGGGTTACTAACTTATCAACTACAGTGATTCACTTAACAACTGTGGAAAGAGAGGTCGTAAAATGGGGCAAAACTCACTTAACAACAGAAATTTTGGGTTCAATTGTGGATGTAAGTCGAGGACTACCTGTATATGCATATTTATTATTGATATTGTACAAGACACTGATAACATTGTTAGACTAGCAGGGAAATGATTTTAAACAATATAGAAATGCATTCTTAATATGAATTCTCGTTACTTTAAGCATTCAGTGGGACAAATGTCTCTCTATATTGCAATTCAAGCAGTGGGAAATCAACTCTATCGCTTTTTAATGAGAAAACATTATACTTACTATTAAAAGAGTTGAAATATAAACAGTTTTTAAAAGAGAAGTGGCAGGCTATAAATGAACATTCGTATTCCAGAACAGAAAGGACACAGCATATTTTAACTGGAATAAAAAACAACAATACATAAATCAAATGATTAAGAGGAAAAAGCAAGTCATAGGAATCAAAAAGTAACTATAAAAACTGGGGTTGACTTGGTCTCGGGAAAAGTTACCCTGACTTTATTGAGCACTTTTTTAAACTGGAGAAATTATATGCATGTTTATACAAAAAGGATAAAATAGGATTTACTAGATCTAGGCTAGAGAAATCTAGTTAGTGACTAGAGTTAAAGTTTTTTATATCTTTGTGCTGCCATCTACTATATAGGTCTTCTGAATGTTCACAAGTAAAATCTAGTAACCCTAAGAAAAATTACTGCTTGGTTCAACACTAACGTGTACATGCAGTTTGAATTTATAAAGCCGTGGTGGCAAACCTATGGCACACGTGCCACAGGTGGCACGCGGAGTGATATCAGTGGGCACGAAGTGTTGCCCTAGCTCAGCTCCAGCGCACACATCTGATTTTCAGGCCTTCTGGGCCCACCGGAAGTTGGAAAACTGGCAGTTTCTGGCTTCTAGAAGGCCTCTGAAGGGGATGGGAAAGGTCTGTTTTCGCCCTTCCCAGGCTCCTAGAAAGCCTCTGGAGCCTGGGGAAGGCAAAAAACGGGACTTTCAGTCCCACCGGACATCAGCAAACGGGCTGTTTCTGGCCTCCAGAGGTTTTCTTGGAGCCTGGGGAGGGCGAAAAACGGGCCCACTGTGCCATCACGTGCCAAAAGTGGGGGGAGCGTGGGGGGGTGTCACTTGTGCATGCACGGGGGGCGGGACACATTGAATTATGGGTATGGGCACACGTACACACAACCCCCCCATGCTCCCCCCGCTTTTGGCACGCGCCGGCAAAAAGGTTAGCCATCACTGTTATAAAGAATCTCTCTTTTTTTGTACAAAATTACATTTATAACTTCCTAAACCAAACATGCCAAACTTTTGGTCCTTCAGGGTAAGGAACGGCACACAGCCATTATGTGAACTTCTCTGTCCATTCAAGGCAAAGACGAATGTATCAAGAAACAGATACACATCTTACCCTAATGCTTCTTGCACATTTCCCAAAATGGACAGATGGACATTCCACTGCAACTTTGCTGGGTGGAAGGGACTGGCTAATGAGTATACAACTTTTAAACACAAGGATATTTTTTTTCATCCTTATTGCAACACACAAGCATGGAGAGGTGTGTCAGAAGATTCCTTGAAACTTGGGATCATACTGATGGACAGAAAAGAAAACCTGGTTTTCCGTTCCACATATTAAAACAGGCTGGAGGTTATTTTTACATAAAGTTTCAGCTTTTGCTTGAAGCACATTTAGGAATGATGATTCCAGAATTTTGAGTCTCTGTTATTTAAATCACCTTCAAATGATTGAAGCCATCTGAAGAAATTCTCCTTTCAATTATCCAACCATTTTTTTTGCCTTGGCCCTTTGTGTCCAATGTTCCAATACATAGTGTTGGAGACTCTAAAATCCTAAGGAAAGCTAAGAAAGCTTTATATATTTGCCATTAGGAAAATCTGTACTGAAATGCTGGTCGCATCTCAGACTTGGTTTTGTATAATGTTCCCTCCAGGGGAATGCTTCTAAATCCATATTTCTCAAACTTGGCAACTGTGTGGACTTTAACTCCCAGAATTACCCAGCCAGCCATGGGGATGGGAATTGAAGTCCACATACCTTAAAGTTGTAAAGTTTGAGAAACACTGTTCTAAATCACTTTACTTCAACTCATCTGAAAGCCTAGGCTTCCTTCTGTCCAAATTGCAGACACTTCATACAGTAGTGTGGCATCACTACAGTGGTGCTGTGGCTTACAACACAATACATACAAACTTAGGTGATGTTTGTTTTCTCTCAAAACAATGTCTTGGTAGCACTGCACTAGTGAGTACAATTCCATTCCTCTCAATATGGCTGGAAAGGTTGGGTCAGAAACCCATCACCTGGGATTTGGTCCAGTTTGAACATTTTTTATATTTGCCTATACAGACATGCATGTCATCACAGTTCTTCACTGCCATAAAATCACTTCTAAATCAGAATGCACCCTCTTGCTATCATCTGATAGATCAAGTCTGATCAATGACCAGGAAGAACTGATAAAACACTGGCCTGAACACTTGTCCAATTTACTCAATAGAGTGTCCACAGTTTATCATGATGTCACACAGCGGATTCCTCAGCTGCCAGTCTTAGATACCGAAAGCCTGCCTTTCTTTACTGAAGAGATCAGGAAAGCAATTTTTGCAGAAGAGCTCAAATAAAACAACAAGACAGAATCTACCAAGCCCTAAACCCAAATACCTTGCAGGCATCCCAAGACATGTTAGAAGACTTTTGGTTCCCAAAAGAGACCCCTTATGACTTTCCTGATACTCTCACTGTGGCTCACTATAAAATAAGGGAAGCAAATCAGACTGCAGAAATTTCAGAGGTATCTCACTATCCATATCCACTCTGCTATCCATCAGAGGCAAAATCTTTGCTGGCATTTTCCTGAACAGACTTGCCCCTGTCTCAGAAAGGAATGTCCCAGGGGTAGAGTGTGGCTTTCATCCAGAATGGAGTACAGCAGACATGCTATCTATTGTGAGGCAAATCCAGCAGAAGTACATCAAGCAGAACAAGCCTCTTTACGCTGACTTTATTGGCCTGATAAAGGCATTTGACACTGTAGACAGGGAGGTTTCCTGGATTATCCTGAGACATTATGAAAATGGAAATTTGTGATGTTCATCCCATTACATGACAGAATGATAGGGCACTTTTTTTACGAAACAGGATTATGTGCTAGCCCCAGTCCTGATTGGATGGCTCTCTTTTTGGCCTTTGCTGGTGAATGCCGCCACAGTCTTTCAAGAACCCTTCTTTGCGGATGACTGTGTGCTCTCGTGCACAAAGACAGCAATCAGATGCTGATATGCTCTTACGCCTGGTATCAGCCTAAATAACACTGAAATACTAAATACCAAACTTGTAGAACCAGAGGTCACTATGAACAACAACCCAGCTGACAAATGTAAACAACTTCAAATACCTGGGAATCATTGGCTCAAACAATGGGTCTTTGAACAAAGAAATTGACTCCAGGATCAGCAAGGCTAACCAGGCACTGGGGCAGCTGTGTACTAGAGTGCTCAACCAACACATCCATATCTCCACAAAGCTAAAACTCTACAAAGCTGTGGTTATCCTATTTTCCTATATCCATATAGGAGGAAAGGAATAATCAAAACAATTGGAGAAATTTCACATGCATGCTCTCTGTTTCATCCTTGGCATTCTTTGGCAGACCTGGAAGTTTTGGATCATGTGGATCCACCAGCACTGAGTCCCTGATTAACAGAAGTCAGATGAGATATGTGGGACATGCCATCGGAATAGATGACTACCATATGTGTCGCCAGTTGCTCTACGGTGTACTAGAATCTAGGAAGAGATCTTGAGTTTGACCACACAAATGGATGGAAACTGATCGATGAGAGATTCAATCAGGAGTGAAATGCTCCCGGTTTGGACCGGATCGCTGATCCGGCAGCGATGGAGGTGGGTGGTTCGGAGAATCGGTAGCAAAAATCCCTGCCCTCCCCCATAACCAGCTGAGCCGTGCAATCATCAGAGGCTTTTTTTAAAAAAAAATTTAAAGCATTTTTTCTACAACCTCTTTGGCCAAAAAAATACTTTTAAAAGTTAAAAAAAAAAAAAAAGCCTCTGACGATCGCAGGGCTCAGCTGGGATTGTCAAAGGCTTTTAAAAGGCTCTGACGATCCCAGCTGAGTTGCCTGATTGGCAGAGGCTTTTAAAAGAAAAAAGCCTCTGCCGATCAGGCAACTCAGCTGGGATCATCAGAGCCTTTTGAAAACATTTTTTTACAACCTTTTCGCTGAAGAGGTTGTAGAAAAAATGGTTTTAAAAGTTAAAAAAAAAAAGGCCACGCCCACCCAGTCACATTACACCCCCCCACCAAGCCACGCCCACAGAACAGGTAGTAACAAATTTTAGATTTCACCACTGGATTCAATCTAGAAATAAGGAGAAATTTTCTGACAGAACAACCAACCGATGGAACAGCTTGCCTTCAGAAGTTGTGGGAGCTTCATCACTGGAAGCTTTCAAGAAGAGACTGGACTACCATTTGTCAGAAATGGTGTAGGGCCATGATGGTGAACCTCTGGCATGCATGCCAGAGGTGGCACACAGAGCCCTCTCACATGCCATCTCCAGCTGCTCTTCCGGGTTCCATCGTGTGCATGCGCGCTGGCCAGCTGCTTTCTTCCAGGTTCCGGTGCTCCGGTGCACGTGGTCCAGTTTCGGCACTCAGTGCTGAAAAGGTTAACCATCACTGGTGTAGGGTCTCTGCTTGGACGGGGGGGGGGTTGGACTAGAAGACCTACAAGGTCCCTTCCAACCAGGGGCGGGTTTCAAAACCCATCGCTACCGGTTTGCTTGTGGGCGCTCGCACGTGCGTGCAACACTTCTCCGCAGAAGTGTCTGGCTGGGTGGGCAGAGCTTGCCACTGCCACCGCTACCAGTTCGCCTGATCCAGCAACCAACCACTGCTTCCAACTCTGTTAATCTGTTAAACCCTATCCCACTGTGACACCAGCTGAAGGATCTAGAAACTGCAGCAGCTGAGGAGCCCTGTCCTCTGCCTCCAATGAAGCCTCCAATGGTTTTGAAAACAGGCATTGTCAAAAACTGAAAACTGTGAGCAGCATAATAGAATAACACCGACAGTTACTACAACAATGGATTTCCAGTGTTCCAATTGTGCCAGAGTCTGTACTTCTAGACTGGGACTGCACAGCCAACTCCGGGTCCAGAGGTGGACAACACCGTGTCTCCTTTGAACTCGGACTACCATATGATCTAGTAAAAGCACATGAACTAGCACATCTCCTCCTCCTCCAGAATTTGTACTATAGAGGGGCTTTCACTGTAAACTAGCAGCAACCAAGTCGTTTTCAATTCTAGCGACCGCATAGATTTGCTTCATGGAAACTAGCTTCCAATCATCAAATTATGCTATCTTTAATACTACTACTGAGCACAACGCAACACAATTATTCCTAAAGATTCACTTAGTCTCAACTGGAGAATTAAACAGAGCGAACCAATCCTGGTAACCACCGGTGATTTTTAAAAGCTCTTAATTTGGAGCTATGTCCTAGCTATGCTGTTCAATATATATAGTAATGAGGTGTTCGAAATCAATTTTATAGGACGGTACGACGGAGTGACACCCAGAACATTGAATCACATCGATCCAATGCAGACTATCTGGAAGTTGTATGCATTGATTTTTTTTTTACCGAGTCTGGAGCTTGATCGTCGCCTCGTTCCGGCATCTCCCAGTCAAACACAAAAACAGGAAGAGCTATTGCTATTGCAAGCACAATGGGTCGCACGCTCAGTCTCCGGCCTTATATTAGCACTTTCGGCACGGAGCTTAACAAATCCTCCACGATTCCCAGAGAAAACACGGGACTTAGAGATAAAAATTAGAGTTGCTCACTCTGCCTCTACGAAGTTAAGCGGCGTTGCTCACTCTGCCTCTACGAAGTTAAGCGGCTAGCCCTAGAGCTAGAAATGGTAAACAACCCATGTCATTTTCTCTTTTACATAGTTAAATGAAAGAGTTCGTATGTATTGCATAAGAGTTAATGGAGCATTAGGTGTCTGCCGAGACTTAACTTTTAAGAGAGTTTTAACAGTGTTGGAAGATATGAGAAACTCAATATTAAAAGAGCAGGGAAATTCCCCTAAAAGAAATAAGCAGAAACTCAGGCAGAGTTTCAGCCCCCACCTTTATCAATGGGCCATTAAGAAGCTGAAGCCACCCTATTTTCCACAACAAAGGAAGGACAAAATTACAGGGGCCTGCAACATCCAAACAGATATGGGACACAGGAAAAACAAACACCCAAAAAGGAAAAGAAATCAAGCCAAAGTAATTTAAACACATGAGAAAAAGGAGAAAAGAGAAATAGCAAGCTGAATAATTATAGGGAACGAACAACTACAGAGGGCTGGAAAAAACAGAGAGTGGACTATAAAATAATTATTTATTTGCTAGATCCAGGACGGAAGAACCCAATCACAAACAAAAAAGGGATTTCAACACCATAAAACAATCACACACACAAATCAAAGGATTCACATGCCAAATCAAAAGAATTTCAAAAGACTTTAAAGGGTCACATAGAAAATCAAAAGACGTTTTAGGATATAAAAAAGGGTTACTCTTACAGTTCAAACAGGCTAGCTTCGGAACGCTGTGCTTGTATTTGTTTCTTGCCTGCCTTCCTATAAACAATAAACTAATTCTGCTCTCAAGCAGCTGACCTCCAATCATTGGCGAAGTAATCTCCCAGCCGGGAGTTTTGAATTTAAGAAGGGAAAGCTCTGCCTTCCAACAATCCTTAAAGGGAAAGGCTACTTTTTCCTTCCAACAACAGGATGCCAGATACCGACCTGATGGCATATCAGGTCGGTATCTGGCATAATCAAATGCCAATTGCCTCTTCTCAATAGCCGCTAGTTTTCACCAAGATAGCAAGAAGTTAAAAATGGTTACATTACTTTTATTACTCTTTCCAACACGATAAGAATGTTACAGAGAAATCATGTAAGGAAAGTCAGGACCATCAGGACAGAGCAGAAATAAACTAGATTTTGGGTAAAGAGAAAAGCTGGCAGAAGAAAGATCAAACTTGATATTGGGTTTGGTCCAGCCGGGAACACAGATAATAAATAAATAATAAACACCTCTCCACCCTGTGAAAGAGACTTGGACAGTGAAATGCAACGTTGCCCCAACGTTTATGGTCTCTTCCTCTTCTAACTTAATCAAGAGTAAAGCTCTTTTTAAGGAATTGGAAAGAATCCCAGAAGCCATGTTTGGTATGCTTTCCCTGATTTTATTACCGGTATAATGAATAATAATTCCAATTCTGCTGTTTGACAAAAAGGAAGATAAATATTTCCTTGTTATTAATCAGCATGGAGTAGAGGATAAGTCAGTTTATAATGCATACAGCCTAGGTAACTTTGGTTTCATAATAGAATCTCAATACTACTATTTTTCCCCCATGACAAGATGCTGGACAAGCAATCAGGCTTAAGTTATCTTTGTCCTGCTTACAAACCTTCAGTGGAGCATTTGATTGATCATTGTTTAAGATAAACACCAAGAGTTAGGTGATTGGATTTGTCAATTAATGCAGTATTATATCTGTTAAGTTTCCAAAATAATAAGACAAATGTGTTAAGTTTCCAAATTGTTTTATTTAGGAACATTAGTAGAATGCAGTGGAAAAATCTGATGGTGAAAATCTAATTTAGTCTGCATCACAAGACTTGGAAAATCCAATTACACCCAGTAAAATTAATATCTGATTAGATTTATGAAATTATAGTGCAAGACATCAGGAGATATCTTAAGTAATAAAATCTATAGTAACCCAATTGTATGTTTACTGTTGCCAAGACTGTGCTACCTAAAGTTGAAAAAACACTTTATTCTGCCAGTGTTGTCCTGAGTCTGACCTACTTACAAGCCTGCTAGAAACTAGAAAAAGACTACAGAAGGCTTCAGTCATGTTCTCCCCTCCCAAATCTTCCAGATTATGTGAAGGCAAATCACATTGGGATTCTGGGAGGGGATAATATAAAGAATATGGTCCATTACACCACCCACACTGTAAATGTCTACCTGCTACCCCATCCTCTGCAGTAACTGATCCACACAAATCAGGTAACTGATGTTTTATTCTGCAGATGCCATCATCCCAGATCACACATTACAAATAATCCATGCAGTGGATAAGGAGTGCAAAGTAGTGTTTTTAAGAAACCTACAGTAAGACCATCACTATCATTCCATCCCATCATTATCCATAAAATAGAGATGATGCCCATTTTTCCTAACCAGCAATTGGGGAGTAGCAACACTGGGGAGAGGGGCAACTACATGTAAATTCGGATACTAGTTACTTGCCTACTGGTGCCTATTGAGGCAGAATTGAGATTGGCTCCTAGGACAGACTTGATTTGCTTTAGAGACTGAAAGAAAGTACATTAAAGTGGCGGTCTGGATGCCCTTTGGGAAGAAGAAAGAACATTACAAAATGAAGTGGATATATAGCAAGGAGAAAGGGTGGCTGGCATGTGGAAGAAGTATTACATTTAGTAAAAAGCTGTCCCTCCCTCAACAATCTGCTTGTTTGGGAAGTGGGATTTTCCTCTTCCTCACAAGTAAATATAGCATGAGACCTGAACCACTGTTCTCTTGGGGATTGGTTCCACTTCTACCCCTTTTGAAATTAAATTCAGTGTTTATGAACTTGTCAGACTTCTGCCTGATTCAATCCTAGCAGATGGAGAACCATAACCAGGCAATATATCCAGGCAATGATACTGGTAACACATTCAGTTTGAAAAGATACTGCCCAGGTATTTGTTCCGTTCTTCACCTTGCTTGTACATCTGCAGGTAGTCCTCAGTTTATGATCAAAATTGAGCCAGCGGTGGGTTCTAACCAGTGTTACCACCGGTTTGCTTCGTGCACGCGCTTTGCATGCGATTGGCTGATAACCATCATAACTGGAAGTCATTATTATTTTTATTTTTATTTTATTTCCAATTTATATACCGCCCTTCTCCCTGAGGACTCAGGGCGGGGTACAGCCAGAATTAAGAACATGAAATACAAATATTAAAAAACATTTATATATAAATTTGGCCCAAAAATTAAAAATCACAAACCCATTTAAAACTTTTAAAAATTTCTTCTTAAACCAGCCCGGCTTGGTGGAAAAAGTGGGTTTTAAGGGCACAGCGGAAGGCACTGAGGTCTTGGATTCTCCTTATCTCTGGGGGCAACTGATTCCAGAGGGTAGGTGCCCCCACAGAGAAGGCTCTCCCCCTGGGGGTCACCAGCCTACATTGTTTGGCTGATGGCACCCTGAGGAGGCCTCTCTGTGGGAGCGCACGGGTCGCTGGGAGGTCGTCGGTAGCAGCAGGCAGTCTCGAAGATAGCTAGGCCCTATGCCATGGAGCACTTTAAAGGTGATAACCAACACCTTGAAGCGCACCCGGAAGACCACCGGGAGCCAGGGCAGCTCGCGCAGGAGCGGTGTTACATGGGAGCGCCATGCTGCTCCCGTCACTACCTGCGCTGCTGCGTTCTGGACCAGTTGGAACCTCCGGGTGCTCTTCAAGGGGAGCCCCATGTAGAGAGCTTTGCAGTAGTCAAGGTGAGAGGTGACGAGGGCATGAGTGACTGTGCACAGGGAATCCCGATCAAGAAAGGGCCGCAACTGGCGAATCAGGCGAACCTGACAAAAGGTCCCCCTGGTTACAGCCATCAGATGTTCTTCCAAGGACAGCTGCATATCCAGGACGACTCCCAGATTGCGAGCCCTTTCTGTGGGGGCCAAAGACTCGCCCCCAATAGTCAGTGATGGAGTCAACTGACTATATCGGGATGCCGGGAGCCACAGCCACTCAGTCTTGGAAGGGTTGAGCTTGAGCCTGTTCCTCCCCATCCAGATCCGCACAGCCTCCAGGCACTAGACTGAGAATGTTCTGCTCTTTCAGAACTACGGTATTATAAAAAAGGCTGGAAGTTGATATTTTTAATTTTTCTTTCTATGCAATTGTTAGAGAATTTGGAGCTCTATTATAAAAAATGCTGATTAGGAAAGTAAACTGAATATAAAAATGCCAATAAAAGTATATAAAGTACAGCATACAACACTGTTCTTTACTTCCCAAGAAGACTATTATAGAAGTGAGAAAGATGAAGGAAATTCCCCAAAACAAAAAGTTACAAGGTCATCTTTGAGTTTTTAATCTGTATAATTTGAAGTACAATCTACTCATCCTTGAGTCAACTGGTAACCCAATTACACTGGTGTGAAATTTGCTGTCTTCCTCATTGATCCTTATTTTGCTATTCTTCCAAGTCACTTCATTACCACCCCAAATAATGGTAATCATGTAATCAAGTCTAAACGCTCTGTAGAATTCTCGAACTCTGCAGATGATCAATGAGTCCTTAAAATTAGAAATCCCCATATATGGTACCTGTGAATTAAACAAATATTTCATTGGGATTAGAAGTAAATAAAAAATATAAATTTTAGTAAAATTTATTTAGGTAAAATATAATTATAATTAGCTTAAATTTAAAACTTAGTAACATAACAAAAAGAAAATCAAAATTTAAATCTTTTTTTTAATGGAAGGATGAAGATGCTGAGTTTTGCATAATGTCTGAAATAGCTACACTTATTTTGGATCAGTATTTGCTCTTTATAATAGCAACTATAAAAAATCTTGAATTTGAAATTGGTTTGTCCAGAGAACACTTCAGGCTTTCCTCCTCACTTTTGCTCAGACAAGTCACGTACTAACTTGCTCAGGTACAGCAGGAACAAATTTTGACAGGATCCATAATTGCTAAGACTCTGTCAGAGAATGTGCTGTGAGCTTTCCCGGTAACTTTGCTTGAAGATAACAGTTTATGTATTTGCCTGTACAAGTACTGGCTTATCCAGGCAGTGGGAACAAGCATGTGCAACTATCTACCTTTGTATACGTAAAGCATCAGGCTACACAAAAACTGGAGACCTGTCAAAACTTTGTTCTTCACTTTTGTAATAGTGACCCATATCTAGATGTGTGTTTAGTTCTGATATGGAACCAAAACGTGTGTCCAGACATGGGACCAAAGGTGTAGGAAAGGAACACGTTCTAAGCAAAACAGAAAAAATATCTAAGACCATTGAGATAAGTCTGCCCACTTTCTGTCTCTTGCAACCCTTCCCTCAGATAACAATGTTCTGTTTTAAGTCCAGTACAATACATTCTCTTGGCTGATCTCCCCAGTTGCCCTAAAGAGAGATGGGGAAAGGGACAAGTGAGCAGGCCATTATATTAGGACTGAAGCCAGGATCCCAGGCATGGCTATGGGAATGCAGGGAAAACACAGCAGTGGAAAAATTGGTGGGCAATTTGGCCCTCAGCTCTAGAGAAAGAGGCATATCAGTCTTGCCCGACTCTTTAGAACATTTTGGATTTTGGCAGGTCTTCCAAACAAGTGGCTTGCTTTGGATTCATGGCAAAGCAGCTCTTCTATTTTATGCCCACTCTTACTAAAAAGATTTTTCCCCCCAATTATGATTTCATAGAAGCCACTGCTCCACAAACACGATTGTCCAATCCAGTTAACCTACTTAACCTTTAAATAATTAACTTAATCCTATGAATCCAATTTTTGGTACACGATGAAACAAGCTTAGAGCAGTAGTTGACAAACAACGATCAGTTAAGAGAATCCAGTTAAGCCGTTATTTCATTAATAAATTATATAATTAATGAATATAATTATATAATCATGAATAAAACATCCCCGTAAGTATTCCAAACCCGTAAGCAAAGGAAACCCTAGGCCACTCGACGGGCATGCCTTCCTTATACCCCAACGAGGCTCTTGGGAGGGGAAAAATGCTCGAAGGGCGTTGCTCAGAGCAAAATCAAAAACTAACACGCCGCTCACCCCGCTATGCCCCCTCCTCACGCGGCCCTTAGGGAAATTTGTTCCCGGGGCTGCGAAAAGCACGAAGGCTAGGCTTGAGGCCCTACTTGAGACACCCCAACCCCCACCAATCGCCCAGCCGCCTCGGGCAGCCGGCGCAGAGACAACCGAGAGGCCGCGGCGGTGGAGACGGCTAGTTAAGCAACGTCCGGAGCACGTGTCGACGAGGCGCTACGTCGCCTTAAGGCTCGAACGCCGTTAAGGTGGGGTACGCTCCAACGAGAACCAACAAGAGCGAAAGAGATACAGCCCTGCTCCCTTTGGGCGGGTCTCTGTCGCCGGGTGGGCCTCAGAAGGGGGAGTCAAGCGGCCGGCAAGCAGGTTGGCTGGGGTTTTTTTTTTTGGCGGGAGAGGAGGCAGCAGGAGTAGATGGAGAAAAAAAAAAGGGGGGCCTTCTGTTAAAAGGCAGAGCGTCGCCTCTGACTTGGTGGGAGGTCTCCTTTCGGCCATATTAAGGGCTGCGTTTTGTCTCTCCTCGGTTTGACGCTTCGACTGTTTTTCTCCCTTGGCAGGAAGACGTGGAGTTGGCCGACGCTGCCATGGGTGACGAGAACTGGGACACGGAGTTTACAGAAGGTGTTAGTGGAGAGGGAAGCCGGGCCTTGCCGGTTTTCCAGCCCAGCTTCCAGAAGCCGGTGGGTGCCCTGTGGAAGTTTTGAAGCGTGCTCCGTTTTTCCAGTATTTGGGTCAGATGCGCGCTGTCTTCCTCAGGCTAGCTTTTACAACGAATGGGGACGTCGGTTGGAATTTGGACCCCAGTGGAAGGATTACGAAACAGTTCAAGTCCTTGGAAGGAATAAATTCTAATGCCTGGTTCCCTACTATAAGTTTTCCTATTAGGGATTCACCTAGTCAAGGAACGGTGGCGCCTAATGTTAATGGCATAATTAATCCACTCTTCCTCAACTTCAAAAGATGGTGGTTTTGCTATAGGCAATATCCCAGCACTCCAAAACCTGCTTTTAAAGAGTTCTGGAAACTTCCGTCCCAAATTCTGGGACTTTGAATGAGTTTGGGTGGCACGTGGTTATATTAGCAAACAAACATTGTATATTACTCCTTTGTAGTCTAAAGTGTTCTAAATCACTTTGCCACTTGATTCTCCTCCTTTATTGAACAAAGAGTAAATTTTACACCTGCTTCCTGTTTCAAAACAAGTTGCTTGATTAGAAGTTTAGATTATAATTCTGTTTGATTTGTTTGGGAATGAGCCATGATTACAAGTAAATGACTTTTTTTTTCGGCTACATAAATTGCTGTTTCTAAGCCACTGCATTTGTTACCAGTAATCAAAGATGGATAGTGAAAGAGAAACTAATATTAATTATATTCTCCAACACTGGAGTACTTAAAGAAATGTTACTCAAAAGCCAAATTCTGTTTAAGCAGATGTATTTTATTATATTTACAAGATAACTGATTTTTAGAAATTGCTTCACATAAAACTGTTCCTGTATGGTCTGATTCTTTACTTCATGTTGTAGGGCAGTATATCCATGAGAACAAATGAAACCTTGTGCAATTTCACTCAGGGTATAAAACAGCCAGGTATGTGTCAAAGAATATAATAAAGGTGCATGTTTTGAAAAAAAAAAGATGGTTGCAAATAATGAACTTTTAATACTGGCAATCCCTTATCTCTGATATGGCCATGATAGTGCTTTTGTGACAAGTCTCAAAATTACAGCTGTACACATCCCAAGATGGTTGGGAGTGGTGTGATATTTAAATTACTGATTAGTATTGTGCTATTTCAGTTTTAAATTGAAATCATTTTGGTTGAAAGAAAATTTATCTGATGAGTTAGGAAGTAATATATCTTTGTCGAAGAAAAGACATTCTGAAATATCACAGCAACATTATCAAAATGCTTAGAAGGGCTTTGTTTGATAACAGAAAGAGCAGCAGAAATAGCACCTAATGTCATTTTACATTAGGTGTAGCTTTCTGCTGAAGGCATTTGAAAGTTGAGAAGTCACTGCTGAAAAGTCACTCCTGTTCCCAGGGAGTCCCAGAACAGGCTTTTAAAGATATTCTTAGGATATGAGTAAGAACACAGAATTTTAAAGGAATTCTTAATAATGAAGGGGTTTACAGTTTAAGAAACAGAATTTCCTCATTTTTTTCTGTGAGTACAGTTGTTTATCTTTGGTTTAATAAGTGTTGGGCCTTTGATATTTCTGATCATGATAGAGATTGAGAAAGTGGGGAAAGGGTTTGAATCAGTAGTGGGTTTCAATTTCGGCCGCTACCAGTTTGCTTGTGGGTGCGCATGTGACACTTCTAATGTGCAGAATCCAGGCGGGTGGGTGGAGCCTCCCGCCACCGTTACTGATTTGCTTGATCCGGGGCAAACCGGTAGCAACCCACCACTGGTTTGAATATAAGCCAATGAATGGTGAATCGAAAATTTATGTGCTGCTTCTTTCCATACCTGGAAACTAAGATAAAGTATAGTGTTAAAGTTTTAGGAGGGAGGGCATGATCTGTGGATTCTAATTCAATGCATCACAGTAAAACAAAAATACCAAGTTATTACCTTCATCTTGTCTTACCAATTTAGGCATCTTGCCAATTTAGAGACTGCCTTCATGTATGGCTGCATAAATCACAATTGTCCAAGATTACAGAATCATGTACACCATGTTGTAGTATTGCACAATGCATGAGTCCAGGGTGCATTAAAACATTGAAGTACATCAAATTCAGCTTTACAAGCAAGCTATGAAACAAGTAATACCGTGAATGATTATATAAATGAAGGAATATATGAATTTGGGATGCTTCCTAGTAATTAGCCAAAGTTTAGTTAATAATGAAAACCAATCTATCTAAATTATGATTTTGAGTATTTTTTTAAATTGAGCTTTCTATACCCTGCTCACATATTATCCAAAACTTAATGTCCATTTAATGTTGGTTTAATTTAATTTAATTAATTCAATTTATATGCCGCCCCTCTCCGAAGACTCAGGGCGGAGTTTACAATAACGTTAGGGATTTACAAGTATAAATCCCTCCACTGCACTTTGCAAACCAGGGTTATGGCACCAGATTGATATAACCAGCTTAATTCAGCATACAGACACTTAGCAATAAATATGTGGAGAAGATGCCTGTGTGTGTAAATATACTTTAAAAGCAATGATATATGCAATTTATATACAGAAAGTAATTGCAGAATCCATCTTAATTTTAGAGTTCCAAGTGGGTCTTATAATGTATATTGACTGCTGCATCAGATAGGAAAATAGGAAAAGTCAGTGTAATCAGTGCAGCAACTAATTATAGCTAGATCCTTCTTTTACCAACATTGAAACTTCATCCATTGAACCCTAATTTACTTGGAAATAAGCAGAAACTAGCTGGTTAACCATAGAACATTGGAAGATGAAACTGAGGCTGAGCAATTATATTTGTGGACCTAACTTGTAAATGATTTACATGTGTAAAAAAATTGACTAAAAATGCACTTAACTAGTTAAAATATTTATTATTTACTTTTTATTCTTTTTATTAGGTGTCAGAGAAAACCGTAATGGTGAAGAGAAACAAACAGGTGGATTTGGAAGTGGAAGAATTTTTGGAAACAGAGGTATACTATATCGTAAAACTTTTATTTGTCATTTAAGGAAAAGATTATTGATAGTGTTTAATGTGTTTTAATAATTTTTCATTAAGGCGGCTCCCTTGCTGATCTACATTTTTGTGCTTTTTTTTAAAAAAAAAACCCTAATATGACTGTTGGTATTTTTCTCTTTCCTTCTTCCCTCTCCCCTCCCCTCTCCAGAGTCACTTTTTGTGAGATGGGTGGCCATATAAATTTTATTTAAAAAAAAATAATCTGTACATAAAAATATTTTAGAGAAGGAAAAAGGGGGCTGATTTCTTAAAGTTTGAGTACTTCTGATAAAACAATAGTGTAAATCATAAATGAAACCTATTTTTGCATTTTACATGTTGTATAAAACTAAAAATACTGTTTCGAATTGTGAAACATTCCATTCCATTGAGTTTGGTGAACTGTTTCAGATTGTCCACAGTTCGACCTAAACAAATCTGCAGGGATCTTGGAAGATCTTATGGGGTGAGCAGCGCTAGGCTGGTGTGTGCCACTCCTGCTTTTTCTATGTGCTGACCATCTTCCTTTCCTTGTCTCCCCTCAGCTCCAGTGACCCATTGGCTCACTTGTCCTCTCTCTCCTGTCTCTCCTCCACTGTTGCCAATGTCCCTGCAGGCCATTTCCAGAGAACCCCATCAGCCTTGCCTTCCTTTGCTTCTATCCCCCTCTTGCATGGAAGAACCATATCAGTCTCTGTATAAAGTAGTTTTGCTTGTGAACACTCATTTTAGTCATTAAACTCATAAAACCAGATGTTTCTGCATGAAATGTTTTATGCTCAGAATTTATTATGTAATTAATTCCTTCTGTTCCATCTAAAAGAACTGACTTTATTTCCCTGACTTAATTTACATGGTTTTGGTGTATGTGGAAAAGAATGTAGATTATAGAAAATATTCAGGTTTTCAACTCTAGAAAATATGTCCAAATAAATACATCTTCTGCTCAGAAAATAATTGTGACCTAAATATACAATATACAGAAATTAAGAAGTCAGGAAAAAGAATAGTCAATATGGGTATTACTTTGGAAATTTTATTTCCCATGGTTATTTAATTTTTATATAGTTTGAAAAAAGAATATCATTGTCCGCTATATTAATTTTGTATAACTATACTAGGAAATAGGTTTGAAGACAGAAAATCTTCAAGTTTTGTAAGAGGTAAGAATGCAAACCTGTATCAAGTAATAATTTCCAATCCAGCTAACCCTAACTCTATGGTGGAGTAAAACAATTAAAATTTGAATGTTACTAGAAAACCTGCATCAAATATTGGCTTTATCACAGCTAAAACAGTAAAATTAAAATTGAATTCACGATAATCTATGTTCATTATCATAGGCAGGCATAGTTGTGTTAAAGCTACTTTATGAGCCACAGGGGCTCAGTGGTTTGAGTGCAGTACTGCAGGCTGCTTGTGCTGACTGCAGTTTGGCAGTTCAAATCTCACCAGGCTCAAGGTTGACTTACCCTTCCATCCTTCTGAGGTGGGTAAAATGAGAACCCAAATTGTTGGGGGCAATATGCTGGGTTGTAAAGTGGTATATAAGTCTTAAATGCTATTGCTGCTTTAGCAACCTGAGGACATTTTCTTCATTATTTTTAAAAACAGGTTAACTAGCAAAAATATTTTCCCTTTATTAGAGGTGATCTTTGATTTCAACCATAATGGAGCCTGCCCACTATGGTCGCAAGTTGTAATGGTTGTTAAGTGATGTGGCCACTTGATCACCTCACTTAATGACTCTTATCCCTGCTCTCCCCTATGTAGTTGTTAAATGGAGAATAGGGTTCTTTGGGTGAGAGAAGCAGCGTAAGCCTAGTGCAGGCCCAAGCTCCCCCACATCCTAATGTACCCCTGTGTTCCACTTCCCATCTCTTGGGGTCCTTATAGGCCTAGGGCATGCTTTTTTACCCCACTAGGTCGCATACCCCAATACCTGTCACTGATTCTTCATTTAACTGTTTGGAGCTTCAGAGCTCATGTGGGGGAAAGAGAGCAGGCTGCTCCATTCCTTGGCATCCATGCAGACCACATGCCTGGAAGCAAGTGCCATTTTCTGAGCGGTTTACAAATGTCAGTATAGCCCCAACAGTTTGGCTTCTCATTTTACCAACCTCAGAAGGATGGAAGGCTCAGTCAATTTTGAGCTGGTCAGGATTCAACTCTTGGCTGTAAGCAGAACAGAGTTAGCCTGCAATACTGCATTCTAACCATTATGCCATGATGGTTTAAATAATTAGATAATGATCTCTAATGATAAAAATCTTTGGGGTAACATTGCACTTTATTATAATTTGGTTTTGGTTTTGCTTTTTAGAAGCACATACGTTTTTGACTATTAACTTTTTGCATATTGAGGAGAAAAGTAGTACTTTATTAAATGTTTGAAACTGTGCTCCAGGTGGTCCTTTTCCACTATATTGGATAGAGGCTGAGTTCATACACCAGATTAGCATATGATTGCTGTATTGCTGAGTTACCCAGTTACATAGTTTTGAACAATGCTTTTACTCATTAACCAGCCCACAAAGCATAGTTTACAAACTCTAGTTTACAAGTTAAACCTGATTTGGTTAGCACTGTTCATTTTTGTTTAGTCTTCCTGAAGAAAATGATTTTCCTCCAAATTAGGTTTTCAAAGAACGAATGATGACATTAGTGTTCTTCATAGAGCTGGGAGAGGATCATTCAGAGGTGATAGGGACAGAGGAGGATTTGGGAAATTTACAAGTAAGTATTATAGTTTGGAATAATTCAAACATTGCCTGAGCCAAAAATGTTTAGAAATGAAAGGTAATTAGTATTGTGCCTAAGAAACATTTACAAATGAATACCTGCTAAAAATATATGTGCTAAAAAAAAGTAGAAAAATATTGGACTGGATTTTTGAGGCTTAATAACTTGAGAATTGTTGTAACATGTTATGTTAGTTTAAATATATTGAAACATCTTTTCCATGAAAAATCTAGTATGTAAGATTGAATAAATCTTTGATTATATTATAGCAGATGATGTAAATGTGAAACAAGATAGAAGACAAAATTCTGTCAGCTTAGGTTTTAAAAGAAGAAGCTTTGGTACTCCATCAGGTAAAAATTCATATGAAATTTTGTTATGTTCATTTTTTCTGACTTCATCTGAATAAGATTATTGGCAATTGATAAATTTAAAAATGCAAAATAGTGGAACAGAGGAAAGATCATAGATAAGTTCAACTTTTTGTGAATTTGGGAAGAGAAATCTGGTATAATGCAGATGTTCTACAACTACAGTTTTCTTTATTCTTGACCATGGATTTTCAAAGTATGCCAAAGAAATTAAAGTACAAAAACATCCCAACAATGTAGATGAATGTTGTAAACTAATGTTGTAATTTGTTTATCACAGTCATAATCACAATATTACTAAAATATATGCATTTTTTTCAGGCGAATTTGAAACTAGAAGAGAATTTGAAGCCAGAGGTAAAAATACTTTGTTTAGTTTATGTACAAACTGCTGCCCTCTTATCTCCTTCTGTTATTTTTTGTTATTTTCAGCAGATATGACCTTTGTAATCTGGAAAGCAACAATTTGGGTGATAAAGATACTCCTTTTATAAAGAACACTTGTGAATTCAGTTTATTCTTTGATTTTCTGAAATATAGAATTAACGCTAGAACTTGCATGATATTTCTTGGACCAGAAGTGACGTCCTGGCGATACCAGTTGCAAGGGAACTGAGTTCTCCGACCCTATCCTGGCTGCTTCTTGTTTGTGGGCTTTGAAAAGAGCCAAAACTGCCTTTGGAGGGGTGGTGAAGCTAAGGAGGAGCATCCTGTGATGTTCCAGGAGAGATTACAATTCTCCTATAAAGCCCTAGGGCTTTTTTCCTCTATGCCACGACAAAAGAAGAGACAGCCTAAGATGGCTGCCACAAAGCCGGAGACAGCTTAACATCTAAGAAGAGTGCTGAAGCGGATTTGGTGAACAGTGTCTGGAACTGGGTGAGAAGAATCCTTTTTAATTTAAAGTGTAACCCCAAAAGAATATTCAGGAAAAAGAGACTTAAAACTATTTTTAAAGCGGTGGCCTAGGAATTTTGAGTAAAATCTTAGAACCTTGAAATGGAGGAGAAAAGAATTAAAGGAAGAAAATAGAAAATCTGTTAAAATACAGAGAATTGGATTTTTAAATTGGAGAGGAGCTGGCATTGGATAGGCATTTTAAAATGCTGGAGCTATTACCAAAGCTTATACCAAATTAAAACTTCGGAGTATTACAGTAAAATTGGATAAAGATGATTAAGATTGAAATCTGATTTAGGAATGCCACCTGCTGTCAAAGGAAGGTACAACATACCCCCGAAATCCTGGAAAGACTTGGCTTTTTATAACTAAAAAGAACCCTAAAAGCTTCGAAATAAGACTGAACTGGCACAGAAAGATTTATGAAGGTTGGACTACCCAGGGGACCAGATTGATTAATTTTGGGATACAAAGACACTTGGACATTGGATATTGAATCATTTGAGAAGTGGCTTTAGGTTTGAAAATAAGATTGTTGGACTGTTGGACAAAAAGAAACAAAACAAATAAAAATAAAAAATGAGTGGAATTTGGGAAGAAATTGCCACGTTAATCCAGGATGTTAAGGACACCTTGACAAGAAGATGTGAGAAGATTATGAATAAAATGCAGAGAATAGATGAAAAGCTGGAAATTACGACACAAAAGACAAGGAGAAACCAGGACACTCAGGAAGAGGAGGCGTTAACCAAAAGAGCAGCTGGAAAAATAGAACAGACAAAACAAGAAGACACAACAAAAAGGAGATTAAAAAAAATTAGAATGATTGATGAAATAAACAAAGGGCAGAGTATTTTAAGGGAAGTTAAACAGGAACTGGAACTGTAGGAAGACTTTTTTGGGAGAGAAACGGGAAAGAGTAGATAATCTGAAATTTAGACAATGGAATATGGTAGAGAAGGGAGAAATATTTAAGAGGATTGGCCAAACAGTGGAAGCAGATTAATTAAAACTTTAAAGCGGGTGAGAGATGATGGATACAAAGGGGAAATACTTCTTAAAAATAATAGACAAGTTAAAATAGGGTTGGAAGTTAGAGAAAGGGGGATTAATGTAATATATATATTTAAAATGAATTAATAATAAGGGAACCTAGATTCTTAAATGATGATAATTTTGAATATGTTTGAATAATATGGTGGCAGCTATAAAAATAACACATAGAAATATTGAATAAGCAAAAGATTGAAGATTATAAACTTAATATAAATATGTGTACTATGAGTATAACTATGTTAGTTAAAATGTAACAAATATCAACATTTATTAGTAAAAGGAACAATATGTAGAATTTGATTGGCATGAAAACAACATATTGAATTATTGAACAAGATAAAGATAATTCAACAAAACCTGTATTAGAATTATATAACTTGTCAAACATAAGTAAGATGAACATTGTTTTATTTGTTTTAAAATGTGATTAGAAAAGGTATCTCTTAAATATAACGCATAATTAAAAATTAGAAATGGGAGATTATAATTCAAAACAAAGCTGTATATTACTATTAGAATTATATAAGTCTGTTAGACACAACAAATATTATTGGTATTTTATTTGTAGTAAAAGAAGTGATATTGAGAATACGGATATTGGCATAAAATAATATATTGAATAAGAAAAGATAACTCAACAAAATATGTGTATTATTACTAAAAGTTTATAAGATTGTTAATTTATTAAATATGAAGAATATTGTATAATTTGTACTAAAGTGTAAGACACTCTGGTCCCACACTGTTCACACAACAATATGTTCATAGAAAAATAAACTTTTTTTATGAAATCCAGGGGTGGGGGGGGAAGAATACAGTTTTCTTTATTCTTGACCATGCATTTTCACATTATGCCAACGAAATTAAAGTACAATTAAAGTACAAAAACATCTCAACAATGTAGATGAATGTTGTAAACTAAATTAGATAAACTAATTTGTTTATCTCAGTCATAATCACAATATTATTACAACATATACATTTTTTTCAGGTGAATTTGAAAGTAGAAGACAATTTGAAGCCAGAGGTAAAAATAATTTGTACTACCTGTTACCCTCTTATCTGCTTCTGTTATTTTTTGTCATTTTCAGCAGATATGACCTTTGTTATCTGGAAAGCAACAATTTGGGTGATAAAGATACTCCTTTTATAAAGAACACTTGTGAATTCAGTTTATTCTTTGATTTTCTGAAATATAGAATTAATGCTAGAACTTGCATGATATTTCTGAGGGTGTGTGTATGTATTATTCCTGAACATTCCTTTTCAGATTTCATTTAAAATTCTTAATTTGAGAATCATCCATATAGCTCCTATATAACTTCAAAATTCAGTTCTGCTATATGTAATTTAACAATTCTTTTAACAGGGGATTACAAAGAAAACAATGAAGAAGCAAATATAGCTTCTGGAAGAAGTAAGTGTGCTTTGAAAATAAACAAGTTTTAAAGTTCCTTCTATGTCCTATTTTTCCCCCTCCAAATCATTTTTTATTTCATCAGTAAAGGGATATGGAAATCAGATGGTAATGCAGGAGATGTAGATGAAAGCAGATAGGTTTTTGGCTTCACATATAGAACCTTTTGAGAATCGGAATAACTTTCTTGCATTTGCAGATCCAAAGGTGACATACGTACCACCACCACCACCAGATGATGAAAACAGCATCTTTGCACATTACCAGACAGGAATAAATTTTGATAAATATGATAATATTCTTGTGGAAGTTTCAGGGCTTGATCCTCCACCAGCAATATTGGTTAGTGAATGTTTAAAATTTTTGAGAAAAATAAAGAGCTGAAGAAAATGATAGTAGTTATTTTAAGTGATAGAGATATTGCTCATCAGCGTTTCACAATTTATCAATAAGCTTTGTAATTGATTGATGAACAAAACAAGGTATCTAACTTATACATCAGTAACTTGAAGGTTGTTCATGAGATAGGGAAAAAATTGTTTTAAAACCAAAACCAAATTTTTGCAGCTCCCATCTTTTTTATCTCATTGATTCCACTTCCAGTTTTCTAGTGATGCAGGATCCATCTGCCTAACCCAAATCTTTCCAATGTTGTCTCTCCTTTTCCTCAGCAACTTAATCATCTTCCTTCCTGATTTTCACAGTGTCTTCTCTCCCTTTCTCCATGCCAAATTGTGTAGCATAGCAACAGCAACAGCACTTAAACTTATATACCGCTTCATAGTGCTTTACAGTCCTCTATAAGCTGTTTACAGAGTCAGCATATTGGCCCCAACAATCTGGGTCCTCGTTTTAGTCACCTCGGAAAGGTGGTGGAAAGCTGAATCAACCTTGAGCCGGTCAGGATCAAACTCTTGGCAATGAGCTGAATTAGCCTGCAATACTGCATTCTAACCACTGCACCACCATGGCTCCTATTCCATATTGCAGTGGCCCATCTGACTTCCTTGGAGGCAGTACAGAATGTACAATACAAAATAGAAAATACAATCAATGACTTCTGATTAAAAATGAAAATATAAGGATATGATTAGTCATATGATTAGCCTTGTCATTAAAATTAACAGATAAAATGGATTGTTGTTTGTTCTGATTTTGTGAAGAATTTTAGGCTTATTTTTAGCTTGCTTTATGAGGCTATGCCTGGGGGTATGGGTTGATGTAACCCGTAAAACATTTAAGTTACGATATGCTAGTGTTTTGAAATTATACTTTTAGTTTTGTTAATCTAGTTTTCTGTTTAATCCATTTTTTAGAATTTTGAAGAAGCTGGTCTATGTGAAACGTTAATAAAGAACATAGCTAAAGTTGGATATTTTAAACTTACTCCTGTGCAGAAATATAGTATTCCTATTGTGCTGGCAGGACGTGACTTAATGGCATGTGCACAAACAGGATCTGGAAAAACAGTAAGCACACAATACAAGATTCTGTTGAGGTTTGGGGTGGATTTATAACTATTTTATCATTTTTTTATTTCAACATTTAAAGTTTAGTTTAGTTATAAATAAATTTTTTTATAAACATCTAATATTGGATGAGAAAAATGCACTTTTATTTAACTTCATCATGTACTAGAAGTGCAGCATTCCTAAATTGTAATATATTTGCCTTTTAGGCAGCTTTTCTTATACCAATTTTAGCTCACATGATGCGAGATGGAGTGACTGCCAGTCAATTCAAAATGGAACAAGAACCAGAATGTATAATTGTAGCACCAACTAGAGAACTGATAAATCAGATCTTTCTGGAATCAAGAAAATTTTCATACGGGTAAGTATTTGGGCAAACTAAATCACAAGATTGATTAATGGGAGTGCTTCCATTAAAGAATAAATTATGGAAGTGCATATAGATACCTACTCAGTATGTATCTAAAGTTTGCTTTTAAGGTGTTACAGTGGTTGCGAACATTGGGAAGCTGTCTCAGATTGATACAGTGGGATGCAATTTGTTTTAGTTAAGTGATTTTCCATCTTTTTGGGAGTAACCAAAGTTGTTACTGATCCATGTGCAAATAATCAACATTTGATTGTTATATGTAATAGAAAAAGCTGAAGCCATAACTGTATCTACTTAGGAATCATTATAAAGAAATGATAAGTATTCACAAGTTTATAATACTGCAGACTGGGCTAGAGAAAGGTACACAAGTGAATCTGTCTAGTAAAAATATTAATTATTATATAATTCTTACATAATTGTACTATATTATATCTTAAATTAATATTAATAAGGGGGGTTAAGTCCACTACGTAATTTTAAATTTGAACCATCTATTGTTATGGCTTAAATATTTCAAACAAGCCAAAAGGAATATAGTATTAGATCTGTTATTATACCATATCACAGAGATTTAAGGCTTTGTTATTAATAGTAATACAGTGGGATGTGTTCACTGTTTTTAACTGCATATTTTAATTATATATTTTTTTGTTAACTAGAACTTGTGTAAGACCGGTTGTGATTTATGGAGGTATACAAATGAGCCATACAATTCATCAGATAAAGCTAGGCTGTAATATATTGTGTGCTACCCCAGGAAGACTTTTGGATATCATAGGCAGACAAAAGGTAAGATCTCTGGGTCACCATGAATAGAGTGAACATTAAACTTTATGACTGTTCAAACTTCAGACTTAGCATTGTTTTATTGCAAGGGTTAGATACAATTGAAAACAAATTTTTACTGAGAAGCTTATGGAGATGAATTATTCCAAATTGATTCACAAAAAGTACTTCATATGTGATCAGGCCAGTGATAAAATGCAGCTGTTGTTAAGGCTAAAAGGGTGAGAACAGGTTCTGGCTGTTATAACATAGTGCTTTGATTTTTTCAAGTTAGGTAACATGAGAATTATCTAGAGATTCTGACTCTCCAGAATCTTTATTGTGCTTGCCAATCCTACCATCCAAGTTCATTTAATTTAAACACTTAAAGAGATTTAATACCTATCTGGAATGTTGAACATGTTAAATTAAAGGGAATGAAGAACCATAGAGTGATAGCTATATGAAGGAAGGGGAGAGCAGGATATGAATTACAGATAAAATGAAACTTTAATTATTAAATACTTTCATTTTTAAAAATATAAATCAGTGTCTCAAAAACCATCAGCAAAGTTTTCTCTACTGCCAGTGTAACTGAAATACGTTACATTGGTTGCTTCATTTCTGTTCTTAGCTGGTTGGCCTATACCTCTTCAATGTTGCTGTGGTATGGTAGTTATGTTGTAGATGTTAATATAGCAGCATCTATATAATCTAAAAAAAATGTTTTTGTGAAATTAGACCATATTGTTCTTTAAAGCAGGATATGGGGAAAGATGTAAGGTGTCGCATATAAATTTGGGGACTAATTTGAGTTTGTTCAGCTATCATGTAAAAGTACAATTGTGCATTCTTTTTTCAAATTTTTCTTGTATATCTGACTTTTTCTAAAAGATTGGGCTCAGCAAATTAAAGTATTTGGTGTTAGATGAAGCTGATCGTATGCTGGATATGGGATTTGGCCCTGATATAAAGAAATTAATTTCATCTCCAGGCATGCCCTCAAAAGACAAACGCCAAACATTAATGTTTAGTGCCACTTTCCCTGATGAAATCCAAAGGTATGTATTAGCAATTCATTTTAAAAATACAGTTTACAAGGTGTAAATTTCAGATAATTTATTCAGAGTGAAATCATAAATAACACATGCAACCTTGCTAAAAATTTGAATCTCGATTGCTAAGGTTTTTGCATCTATTTTATTTAATCTTGGAGGAATTGACTCTTCATAGAAAGTAGCTTCTGAGTTAAGTAATTGTTTGGAATGGTGCCTGTTATTTTTACAAGTCATATTTGGACGATAACTGTTCGCAATTTAAATAGTATATATTTATAGAAGTGGCTACTGGTACATTTATTTTAGATTAATTTTACTAATTACAAGTAGTCCTTAACTTACAATCATTCATTTAGTGACTGTTTGAAGTTACAATGGCACTGAAAAAAAGTCCCTTTTTAGATTTTAGGAGCCATGGTAGTGCAGTGGTTAGAATGTAGTATTACAAGTTAACTGCCCACAACCAGGATTTCGATCCTGAGCAGCTCAAAATTCCGAGGTCAATAAACGAAGACACAGATTGTTGGGGGCAATATGCTGAAACACATTGTAAATTTTAGTAAACTGCTAAAGAGTGCTGTAAAAGCACTATGGAATGATATATGCTATTGCCATTTTCCACACTTAACAACTGTTGCAGCATCCCAATGGTCACATAATCAAAATTTGGATACTTGGCAACTGGCATATTTTTATTTATTAAGAGTTGTGGTAGCACAGTGGTTAGAATGCAGTAATGCAGGCTACTTCTGCTGACTGCTGGCTATCAGCAGTTCGGCAGTTCAATTCTCACTGGCTCAAGGTTGACTCAACCTTCCATCCTTCCGAGGTTAGTAAAATGAGGACCCAGCAGTTGAAAGTATGGTTGTGAGTAGATAAATGGGTACCACTTTAGTGAGAATGGCTAGCTGCGCAAGAAAAACAGATGCTGAACCTGTTCGAACATGAGGTGAGATCAGCAAACGAGGCCTGGAAAATGTCATTAACCTGAATGCCATTAGTCAGATGGTACATGTTGGTTTTCCCCCATGGCGCATCATGAATAAGTGTGCAGGCGTGAACCCAAACGAACAAGCAATTAGGCTGTCAAGACTACTCTGTAAAGTGTAGATCTCCCTGATAGGTGCATGCCATATGAAATATATAAATAAAATAAAACTTAATTTTACTTAATTGTTCAAAGACTCGCTGGAGAATTTTTGAAGACAGACTACTTATTTGTTGTTGTTGGACAAGTGGGAGGAGCATGCAGTGATGTTCAGCAGACCATACTTGAAGTGAAGCAGTATGACAAGAAAGACAAACTTGTGGAAATTCTTAATGAAATAGGTAATTGAGGCCTTATAATTGAAATATACTTTTTTAATATTACTAATTATTAAATTGATATAAGGCTGCCAAATGTGTAGTGTAGCATAATATTGTTCATTAATATAAATATGTGCATTATGGATTCTCCACTATGTTCTTTTTCTTCTCCTGACCAGCTCATTGTATAGTTCTAGGGATGATTCATCAGTTTTTAGGAAATAAGTTTTCTGAGCTAAAGAAGGTTGCAGGTTGTTTCAAAACGTCATTGACAATTGTTAATTGTAACAGAACCCTAGGGAACCCCCATTTTATGAAGGATCATTGTAAACGTCTCAGAACAACTTTCATCACTTTCATCACTGAGATGAAGTTGTGGGAGTGAAGTTGAAGGGAAGTATGCAATGTAAATATCTGGAGTATTTACATTTTTGAAGGAGAGTAAAATATTACTATCTGCTTTATTTATAGGCAATGAACGAACTATGGTATTCGTGGAAACAAAGAAAAAAGCAGATTTTTTTGCAACTTTACTTTGCCAAGAAAACATATCAACCACAAGTATTCATGGGTGAGTAAATTGTGGGGTAGGCAACATTTTTGTAACATTTAAAATTAAATTTTGAGAAGAAATTGGTAGTCATGGATGACTTCCAAATTGGCTGCCGAGGCCAGTTATGATAATTCTGCTTCCAGAGGTTAAATTGGTGATTGTGTTTCCTGTCACTTTGCACTAGCCATAAAAATATGATGTCGCCCTTTTCTGGGAAAAGGTGGGAATACAGAATACTTGGTTGCAGCTATTCATATTTCTCAATTCTAATAGTGCCTAGGCTCTAAATCAAATGAATTCTTAGGAATGTAGAAAGAAATGTTTTATTTTAAAAAAATTAAAAGAATTTTTAACAGCTGGTGGGTAAGGAAGCTAAGTACCAAGAGGGGGTGTGGTGCCTTCCATTAATCTAAACCAAAAATAAACCATGATCTAGTGCAGTGATGTTTAACCTTTTTGCCGTTGCATGCCAAAAGCATGGGGAGCGTGGGGGGGGGTCTCTCTCACGTGCCCACACCCATAATTCAATGCGTCCTGCCCCCATCCCCCGGTGCATGTGCGTGTGACCCCCCTGTTCTTGGCACGCGATGGCATGGTGGGCCAAGTAGGCCCATTTTTCGCCCTCCCCAGGCTTTCTAGGAGCCTGGGGAGGGTGAAAACGGCCTTCCCCACCCCCCTGGAGGCCAGAAACGGCCCATTTCCCAACTTCTGGTGGGCCCGAAAATCAGATGTTCCGGCGTGTGCATGCATGCTGGAGCTAAGTTGGGAACACTCGCGTGCCCACAGATATGGCTCTGTGCCACCTGTGGCACGCGTGCCATAGGTTCACCATCATGGATCTAGTGATTTCCATAATATTTAAATCATTCTATTTGTCTTCCAATGAATCATTTCCAAGTCTTAGGGACTCTTAGGGCATGAGGCATTCCACATTCCTTATCTTACCACTGTCACAGGGCTACTGAAATGCTTAACTTGGCATCCCCTTTCCATGTTTTTAATTAAATTATGAGATTGCTAAAAGGTACAGTCGTTTCTTAAAGGACTATGTGACCTCTAACCAAAACAAAATACAGTAGAGAAGCACAAATTTTGGATCACTATCTATAATATTTCAGTCTGCAGAGGATACCCTTATTCTCCTATTCTTGCAGAGTAGAAATATGAATGACAAATTTATTTTTTATCTAATGCACATATGGCTAACTTTACCGTCCACTTCGATATATCTATCTGTTAAAATTACTTTGCAAATTAAGATTTTTGTTCTATTTTTAGTGACCGGGAACAGAGGGAGAGAGAAGAAGCACTTCATTATTTTCGTACTGGAAGATGCCCTGTTCTTGTTGCTACATCTGTAGCAGCAAGAGGTCTGGATATAGAAAATGTTCAACATGTTATAAATGTTGATCTCCCTTCCACAATTGATGAATATGTTCATAGGATTGGACGAACTGGGCGTTGTGGTAATATAGGCAAAGCAATTTCTTTCTTTGATGCTCAGGCAGACAGTGCTATTGCACAGCCCCTAATAAAAGTGCTTGCAGATGTAAGTTGTCTTTCATTTCCCAATTTTTTAAAATAGTTTTAAAACAGACAATAGTACATATGTATTAATGCAACTTTCCTTTTTAAGGCTCAGCAAGAGGTTCCAGCATGGTTAGAAGAAATTGCTTGTGGTTCAGGTGGGATTGGTTTTAGTAATCCAAAGGGAAATGTGTTTGCAGCTGTTGATTCCCGAAAGGTAACTTTTAAATAAACCTGATTCTTACCTAAACAGTGGTTAAGTATTGTAATTTTGAAAGACCCCTGACTCTAAAACTTACTCGGAACCTTAAATATTTCTCAAAGTAAGGTAGAGAAATATTTGTGGCCATGGATATTGGACTAGGCATAGATGAGGAAGCAAGCATTGTAGAACAAGGATAATAAGCAGAGTGATGTATGTGGAAGTAACTATTTTTAAGGTACTTTACACATAGATTGTTAAAATGATAATATAGGATATATAGAAAATATTAAGTATTCTTGATTCTGAGAAAGAAACAATTGGGACAACTGGACTAGAAGTCTGATGGAAAATAGTAATTTTTAGGGCTTTTATACACAAACCAAATGCATTACTCTATCAGTGGAAGCTAATTGTGAGCATCAAAAGACAGAAATGGGGCTCCATAGTTCCTTGTATTTCAAACCATCTGTGATAAATGTTGAAAAGTTGTCAAGTAGGTTGGAGAGCAAGGATCTGAAAAGTACTTTCTAATACAGACCTCGGCATTTTAGGGCCCACAGGCCACATGCAGCCAGCAGGTAGTCCCAGTCTGGCTCTTGGCAGGGCAGCGGCAGTATCAGAGGTGGAATGCAGGGGTGGTGCAGTGTTAGTGGCAGGAGCAGGCCAGCAAGCGGGTAGGACAGCAGCGGCCCTCCACAACAGTCCTACTTTCTCATGTGGCGCCTTGGGACAATTAATTGCCCACTCCTGTTCTAATACAATCTTGAAAATAAACATAGCACACTGTTTCCTGGCAATATACAATTTTCTTTGTTTTATCTGAAAAATCTGAATTCCGTTTCATATAGGTTTTCTGTAGCAAAGACAGTCATCACAGTGGAGGATTTGCAGCATCGAATATACTTGTAGCAGATGAGTCCTGGGATTAAATCTACCCCTGACAATAGAACAACGTTGTACTATACAAAATCTTCTAAACAAAGTAGTTTTGGGGAAACCTGACTGGATCCTGACCAAATGTATTTGATTGTCTATAATTTCAGTGGGATTTACTTCTAAGTATATGTGTTTAGGATTATTATATGTTTAAAAACACTATTGCTGTTGCTGCCTTCCCATGTTAAGGAAAGGTGGATTTCAGGCATTTGAGTTCCTTGCTTAGCAAATTTAAGTTTAATGGTTGTGTAAAGTAACACAATTTGTTGTAACAGACTGTTATAAATGACTGTAGAAATTATTAATAAAAACTTGTAATCATGTCCTGTGCTGTGGATTTTATAGAATTTAGCTCAATTCTGGCAGAGTGTTATTGGAAATTGTTGATTTAATAAATGTTTTTAGGATTACATGATATCAATTCTAGAAATACAAACTTCCTTACATTTACCAGCTTATTGATTCTGTAACCTAAACAACATACATAGCATTCACAAAGCAGAAGAGGTGTATTCAAGTCTATTTTGCTTTATCATGCTGGTTATTGTAAGCAAACTTATTTTCATTCTAGGTCAACAACTTTGCATAGGCCTAAATTGCTTTGTTGATAAGAACTATTCAGATACTTTTTAATAACTGGTAAGTTGAAGGCTACATTTTTGAAATAATATTGAGGAAATCTCCAGACAATTATTTGATGCACTGAAGTGGCTCACTACTGCAGTGAATTTTCCTTCTATTGATTCTTCAGGGACAGGTAATTTCTCAATAAATTGATGTATCTGAGGCAGAGCACTTGAAAGCGGTTTTTTCACATATATAAAAAGATGAAAATAGGCCGATGGAGAAGATTGGGAGTAATTGGTAACATGTAGAGTCATCTTTAAACAGTAAGTGGTCTGCTGGCCAGTTTAGGACTTGACAGTCTATCTTTTAATGAGAAGAGGAAGAGTATAATTCTGAAAAAAGAAATGGGAAGGTATTTTTCCTTTTCCAATCTTGGTTGAGAGTTCTCAGAAATAAAGATAATAAAGAATTTAGCTCATTGGTTTAGGAATTAAACCCAAAGCCCAAGGCATTTTATGACAACAGAAGCTAATGAGATTAAAGTTGGCAGGAAACCTCCAGGTAGCGAACAAGGTAGCCTTTATTTCTCCCCCCCCCTTTTTTTTTTTTAGTCCTACTTTGCTCAGTTTTGATTATTTTATATATCAAAACAATTTATTTGCTCAGGTTAATGATTACTAACTTTGGTACGTTTTCAGTGAAACACTTAACTCTTAAAGTTTCTTAGGTTGCTTTTTACTCCAGAGATTTTGTATTTAGCACTATATACCCCAGACAAATATGAATCTGGTTAAGGGAAAATCTGGAAATAGTTCTTTGAAAAATGTATTCCTGGATAATGGGAATTTATTATTCTGTTTCACACCAATACCACTAAATTAAAGAATGGAGGTAATGTGACTACTTGCCAGGTAGAATTTTGAGGCCATACCCAAGCAATCTGGAATTTTGGTGGATGACTATGGTTGGAGATTTAAAAGGGATCTGAAATGTTTGGGTCCCCTGAAAGATAAGCTTCAGCTGTGATACAACTTGGACACCTTTGGCTGTGGTTAGCATGACCAATGAGATGGAGTTACAGATATTTTAGAGAACTGGTTTCCCTATTAAAGAGTTAAGCATTTTTTTAAAAAAAGTATGGATTGTATCATGGAGTATTCAGCGTTTGGATATGAAAGTTTGTGTGTTATTTCATTAGATTGCTTATCTTTTTTCAGTTTGTGGATGAAATAAAGATGGTTAGCATGGGCACCTATTGGGAGCAGAACCAGTGTGGAAACAGCATTACAGTTCATGGATGGGTAGATCTTGTTGAAATAATCTGAGAAGTGATCTGATTTGCAAAGGAATGGTAAGCAAGGCCGGCTGGTGCAGGAATGGGTGCAATTGGCACACAAGATGGACATGTGCAAAGCCCCTCCTATGCATGGCTGCTACCTTAAGCAGGAGCTGAGAACATAGGACCCCCAGATTATGCAGAACCAGTTCTGAAGGGTGGGGGGATACAAACTCCAGAGCCAGTGGTGGAAAACCTCTGAAATCAGGTTGAGAAGATCTAAAACCCATAATCACTCAGGTCTTGCTAGGGTTAAACCAAAGCCTGTTTCTCCCCAATCCAGGCTCCCATAACCCACAGACGCTTTACAGTGGCACTTGATATACCCCCATAGCGTGGCTCATGTCCTGGATTGCACAGAGTTCAGGCCCTGGGTCCTTGACTGATGTTATGTAATGCCAGGTCGGTAATTAATAAAGCCCCCCTCCTTTGTGATCTTATTATGGAGGGGGGTGCAGACCTGGCTGGGATTACGGAGACCTGGTTGGGCCAGGAGGGGGGGGTTCCCCTCGTTGAAATGTGCCCTCCAGGCTTCCATGCATTTCATCAGCCGAGGGCTCTGGGGAGCGGTGTGGGGGTAGCGGCAATTATTAGAGAAAGTCTTTGTCTGAGGGAGGCCACTGTTCCTCAGATAGCCGGATGTGAGTCACTTCTTGTGAAGTGGGGTCATGGGGTGCAGATGGGTTTGCTGACTATGTACCTGGCTCCCTGCCACATGGCAGTGACCCTGCCTGAGCTACTCAATGTGATAGCTGGGGTGGCGGTTGATACCATTAGCAGAAGCATGTGCTTGTCATATTCCTTACCCTGGGTTTCAACCCAGGACAGAGCTGTTAAATGGTAACTTAATATTTTAAAAAAAAACCCCAAAGGAAAACAATAATTTTATATATAGACGGTCCTTGAATTATGGTAATTGGGACCAGAATTTTCATTACTAAATGATGTCATAAAACGACATGTGACTGCATTGTTTAGTGATGGCAATCCTGGCCTTTCCTATGGCAGCCATAAACAAATCACACCAGTCGATAAGCAATGATGCACCTTAATCTAAGCCACTCCCATCTTGGTCCCTCCCAGCCCTGAGCTTCAATAAGAGAAGGGATTGCTATCTTTTCCCTCCCCCTCCTTACCTCCCACTCCCATCTCTGCCCTTTTGGCTGCCCTGCGCTCCACTGCTTCTGTTGGCCCTGCAGCCCTCTGCTCCACTGGCCCTGCTTTTGGAAGCATCTCAAAAATGGTTTGCACAATTAAGAGAACAGCTGGTGTGTGACTTTCTGCTGTTTAGAAGGCCTCCAAAGCATTGTAAGAAAGGCAAGGCTAGCCATTGGTGTGCTGGCACAGCTAGCAACTGCCTTGCATAGAGCCAGGCTTGGTCCTCATTGTCAGCAACAAAAGAGTGAAAATCAGCTGAGGGCAGCAGACCTGGTGGATTGCAAGGTGGCAGAGGTGGCTCTAACTTTGTGTATGGCAATGGAGTGTCTGGTCACAGTGTGGGGCTTGAAGCAGCATTCCTTCCTTGATGACAATGACACTGGGACTGAGCAAGAGGCCCGAAACCAATGGCGGCCAGCTGAGACTTTGAGGGCCCTAGACCGGGGGTGAAATGCTACCAATTCACACTGGTTCAGGCTAATCGGTAGTGATAAAAACTACAGGTTCAGGCGAACCGGTAGTAAAAAAACCCAACAGTTTTGGACAAACTTAGTTAAAAAAGCTACCGGTTCAGGCGAACTGGTAGTTAGCTATCGGTTTGGGCGAACTGGTAATTTAAAAAACTGGTATTTCCAACGATCAGCTGTGCAGTGGGATTTAGTTTTGCTAGAAAGCAGGAAATCCTGCTTTCTAACAAAGCTAAATAGTGTGCCAAAGCTGATCCCTTGCTTCCACTTACCTTCCCGAGCCTCCTTTTGGCGTGTACTGCACATGTGCATGTGCGCAGTGCACGTTTGGTGCGCACTGCATTCATGTACACTGCATATTCATGCGCACAGCATGCATTTGGCGCAAAGCACGCATGTATGGCCAGCGAACTGGTAACAAATCAGTTCAGATTTCACCACTGCCCTGGATCTCTACTTCAACTGGGGCATTGTGCTACTAAGGATCACCATTGTACAGGGCAGTCAAAAGGGCAGAGATGGGGGCTGCAGATAAGCAGTAGGGAGAGTTGAAGTGCCCATGCAGTCATGAGGCAGGATGCCAAGTGCACAAATTTTGACCACATAACCTCTGGGATGCTGCAACAGACAGAACTTTGAAGAGTGGGCAAAGGTACCATTTATTCAGTGCTTGGTCACTAAATGGTCATGATGGCTACTTATACACACGGACTCTGCATATTGCAATTTACACTGTAAGAAGAAAATTGATATGGATGCAATTCTTGTGCCTTATCCGTTATCGGGCGTTGGCGATCATGTTGGCGACCCTATTTTTATCAACAGGTGCACAAAGAAGTGCTGCTGAGTTTTGTCCAAACCAGTTCCTTAGATTTTAAAGCTATGATGATGTTCTTCTGCCTGGACTTCGTTTGCCTTCATTTTTTTTCCTGGAGGATTAAGTGAAGTATGCTGTATTTTTCTAGGTGTCACATCACATGTCCAAAATAGTCTAACTTTTGCTTTTTTTATGGTTTTGTTGATTTCCTTTGGCTTTCCCAGGTGGTTTATCACTTCATTTCTAATTTTGTCAACCTAGCTTATACATAACACTTGCCTGTAAATCCACATTCATCCACATTTCAAATACTTTTGGATGCAATGCCCAAAGGTATCTAATCACATTCTGTGAAAAAATGTTATTTTTGTTTTGACAGTATTTTGAAATTTATATAAATAATTGTACAAACTCTTGTTAGCAGTAATGAAATTATATCATTCCGCCATATCATTTTATTTAATTTTGCCTCAGTGTACCGTACAAACTTGGTTGTTACAGTTTAGTGTATCATGTGCATCCAGTTGATGACAAAAATAAGATTTATACATAATTCAGTCTAAAGTCAAAAACCTTGGAAATCAATTATCCATCCATCCATCCATCCATCCATCCATCCATCCATCCATGGTACATTAATGTAATCCCTCGACTAACCTGGCCCCATGCCATGCAGGGTTTTAAGGTTCAAAACCAGTATCTTAATTTAAACTTGGAAGCAGATGCAGCTCATGAAGCTGATGTAATGTGTGCCATTCTAGGAGCACAGATAACAGTCTGTGCCACTGCTTTTTGCACTAATTGAAGCTTCCAGATACTCTTTAAGGGGAGCCCCAATTAGAATGCATTACAATAGTCTATTCAGAAGGTGACTAGGGCATGATTAAAGCCTCCTAATCAAAGAAGCAATCCACATATTAGTTTATTTTGTATATCCAGTGTAACATCATTTTCCATTTCATTCTTTTAGGTTGTCATGATTAAAGCCTCCTAATCAAAGAAGCAATCCACATATTAGTTTATTTTGTATATCCAGTGTAGCATCATTTTCCATTTCATTCTTCTAGGTTGTCATTTTTAAATCCACTTTCAGATCAGACTCAAATCTTGTCAAATAAAACTTATTCCTTTTCCATAACATCTTTTAAACAGAATCTATCTATAGAGGCAGAAACTCTTAAAATTAATTTTTGGGTCTATTGTTCAAAAACATCTTTCAATCTGTATTAGGATAAAATATTTCTGAGTTTTGAGAGCTGAATGTTTGAGAAACACTGCTGTAGGAAGGATATTGCAACATCTGTGCTGATATAAAAGAATATAGAGGGTTTGTCCCGCTTTTGTGCCTAGATAGTGTTTTCTATCAATTTGTATTAACCAGACATTGAACTGATTGGCCTATGCTTTTCCTTGGGTTCCTTTTTAAAAATTAAATGTTACATTCGCTATCTCCTGTTTTCTGACTCAGTCCCAAGTCCCATATCTTTTTCTAGCAGGGCAGCAATGTCACTTTTCAATATTTGAATCTTCCAGTGGATGCCATCAAGACTTAAAAGTCAGTAGACTTTTCAATGATTCTCTAAAAGGATGCAAACGACCAGCTGTCTGCAAGGAATATAAATCCTTCCATTTCCCACCATCCTGTCAGAGTTGAAGAAGCTTCTTGGATGAGAAGCAAAAATGTCTTCAAAGAAAAACCAAGAAAGTCCTGGTGGTGCAGTGGACTAAACTACTGTTAAAGTAGTATTTAGCTGCCAGCTGCCTGCAATTACTGCAAGTTCAATTCTCACCAGGCTCAAGGTTGACTCAGCCTTCCATCCTTCCAAGGTAGGTAAAATGAGGACCCGGTTTGTGAGGGCAATAAGCTGACTTTGTATAAAATAGAACACCGCTGGGGGGGGGGGGGCAAAAGCCCTACTAAGCAGGTATATACAAAAGTATGGAGGCTATTGCTTAAAAGCATTGTAAGCCGCCCTGAGTCTCCGGAGAAGGGCGGCATATAAATCAAACTAATAAATAAATAAATCCAATTGCCTCCTGAAAAAGCACCTTTGGGAAAACCATCAAGACTTTGTGGACTTCTCATAGTACAACCTCTGAAATGTCTTAGCACGTCTATCTTTGGTGAAGCATCTGAAGCCTCTCTGGGTTTTTGCATGCAGCCAGATACATTCGAGTCATTTCTGAGAACTTTCCCGGGCCGAAAACCTGTGAACCGAAGGCCGTTCACAGCTGGCCCGCACATTGTGGGCAACGATGATGAAACCAGGCCCCGATTTCCCCGAAGTTTAATGACGGGAAAAAGCGCTTGGAAGAAGCGGAAAAAACAGGCGGCTCCTCGCAAGGTTGAGCCCAGAGGCGGAACTTCAGCCGTGGTGGGAAAGTCTCACATTTGAGGCTTAGTCATTTCGCCTGTCGTCTGAGAAAAGTGAAGCCGGCTCCTGCGGTGGTTGGAGGTGAGCAGCCGAAATCGGGACGGTAACTGGTGACGGATGGCTATCCGGGCGCTGAGTGTGTGTGTGTGTGTGTATGTGTGATCTTTCACCTGAGTCTTGCAGTTTTCTTACGCGTCCGGCAAGCGAAGCAAGTGCGCTTGTGCGCCCCGAACTCTTAATAGCGCGCAGAGAAAGCGACCTCCCCCACCCCATTTTGACTCTCAGCTCTTCCAAATAATTCTTGCTCACTTCCTGCCTGTTGCTTAACGCGCCACCACCGAGCCAGCCTCCTCCTCCCCCCTCCCCCCGTCTTTTCTTCCGATTCCCCTTTTCTTGCACGATCCCTTTCTGCATATTTTTTCCCTCAGCTTCTTGTTCAAGTTCTCTGGAATTCAAGTTCCCTCGAATATCACCTCTTTCGGAGAAACGGAACTCCAATCTCTTCTCCCTTCTTCTACCTCCTCCTCCTCCTCCTGGACTCAGCCGAGAAAGCCTTTTCCCAGAAGGTGCTCCAAGTTAAATTGTAATGTTGGGAAAGCCTTGCATCTCTTCATCTGGGCGTTTGAAGCGATAGCAAATTTAGGACAGCCTGCCCGTTTCCTTTCAAGGTTGGGTTCTTGATGAATCTTCTGAGGAGGAGAAGGAGGAGAAACCCTCTAAAATCTTTTAAAATTGTAGCCCAAAAGATATTTTTGAAAAATGAAAATGAAAACTTACCTCTAGCTTTGTTCTGAGTTGCCCAAGGTGTGGGTGGGTGGGTGTGTATGTGTGCCTATGTGTGCGCCTGGGCTCACACCCATCTGACTGTCCCTCCTTGGATTTTTCAATTGGATGCATTGCGCAAATTTGAAACGGGGAATTCATTTGGGAAGAATTGGACTGTATTCATGGGTGGGAATTTTGGGAATTATAGGTAGTTCTTGATTTACTGCCATTCGTGTAGTGACGGAAGTTACAGTGATGGGACTGTTTTTCGTATTTAGGATCCATCCCCATGGATGAAAATTTGGGCACTTGTAAACTGGCATATATTTATGACAGTTGCATTATCCTAAAGACACATGATCAGCATTTGTAACTTTCCCATCCAGTTCCCAACAAGCGAAGTCAACGGAGGAAGTAGGGGGGAAGCCAGATTCATTCAATGATGCTATGTTTCAGTTAACAACTGCAGTGACTCTTAACAACTGTTGCAAAAAGGTTGTAAAATGGGGTAAATCAGCAGCTGCCTGGAGCGGGAGGCCAGATTCAGTTTTAATGATGGCATGTTTCAGTTAACTGCAGTGACTCTCTTAACAATTGTTGCAAAAAGGTTGTAAAATGGAGTAAAACTCGATCAGCACCTGCCTTGCTTAGCAATGGAAATTTGGGGCTCCCTTGTGATCATAAGTCGAGGACTTTCTGCATAGTCCAGTACAGCTGGAGGCCCTTTCTGTAGAAGAAGGTGCTGTAAGAGATTCTTCTGAAGTTGTTTGCATATTCCATTAATTTGGCAATTCATTTTTTTAACAATTCAAATAATTTTAAGGCCATCCCAGGTCAACTCAAGAATCAACAAATAAGGTATAACCTTTTATCCAGCATTTCCCAATACTATTTATTTCAATAAAAAGCAGCATTTTAAAAAATGTTTAAGTTCTCCAGAAGAATTTATTGAATTGCAGAGTGCGCAGTGGCATTTAGTATTCTGTATTACAGTTGGAGGGAAAGCAGGCACATTAAATCATTTTATAAAGTCAGTATAAATCTTGTACAGGTAGTCCTCAACTTACAACAGTTCACTTAGTGACCATTCAAAGTTACAACAGCGCTGAAAAAAGTGACATGACCATTTTTCAGACTTATGATCGTTGCAGCATCCCCATGGTCACGCGATTTACATTCAGATGATTGACAACTGACTCACATTTATGACGGTTGCAGTGTCCTGGAATCATGTGATCCTCTATTGCGACCTTCTGACAAGCAAAGACAATGGGGAAACCAGATTCACTTAACAATCATGTTACTAATTTAAGAACTGCAGCGATTTGCTTAATAAATATGGTGAGAAAAGTCGTAAAATGGGGCAAAACCCACTTAACAAATTTCTCACTTAGCAACATAAATTTTCGGCTCAATTGCAGTCGTAAGTCAAGGACTATCTGTACTGTGCATGCAATCATTTTCTATTATTTTTTTTTCTTTTTCTCTTTGAAAGTATTTACCCATCTATCAACAAATAGGTAGCAGAACCGATAACTAGATTTGGAAGTGTATTACAATTATTTGATGAGTATTCGACATGTAAATGGGACAAATATTTCAACTCATATTTATATTAATCAATTACCTCACTCTCTGCCAGCAGAAACTTATAAAAACAAGTGACAGCACAGAGTTTTGCTATATCAACCCAGCTACAAGTCTACTCAAAGTTAGGTCATACAAAACTCAGTCTCTTATGAGGGAGTTTCCTTCAAGTAGAACTTAAAGTTGAGGAACAAGACTCCCCTCCCCCCCAAAACAACAACAACAACAACCAGCAATGACTGTGGAATCTGCTTGAGCCAGCACAAAGCCATGTCACTGATGATTTGTGGAAGACATGAATGCAGAACTTTATGCTCAATCCAATCCCAGCCCACCACAAAAGCAGCTTCTATCCATCTTTTCCTGCTTGGCTTCCAAAGGAATGTTTTTCCTTTTGGCTGACACAACATAGGTCCAGCAGTTTGTAGTGTAGCCTTTGGAGATCAGCTTGGCCTCTCCTGCCCCAGTTGTCCCTGAAGGTCCTATGAGTGCAGCCCCTAGTCCCTGCCCCTGATTTTCAGGACCAGTAGGGGAGCTAGGGACTTGCACTAGGTAAAAGTCATCCTTCCCATTTCTCTGGGCAAGCCCTGGATGGAGATAAGTGGCCCACCATTCTTCCAGAGTGAAAAAACAAACAAATGAAAAACACCCTCACTTCCCCATGATAAAGCAGGGACAGTTTTACTGCTGAGGTCCCATAACAGAATCTTCAAGCTAAGGATGCCCACATCCTTCATAAAAATCCCCAAACATTATTTATTTCTAGTACAAAAAGACCTACTTTCCGCATAGTCTCTGTAATTCTGGGGAATTAGGTCTTTTTGTACTAGAAATAAATAATGTTTGAGGATTTTTCTAAAGTTTTCCATATGCTGAAAAGCATATAAAATCAGCCCTTTATTAAACTATGTCTGAACTTGGTAGCTAAAACAATTCTTTCTAGCTAGCAGAAATATAAGAAATATAATAAAAGTCCTATGAGTTTTTTCATTAAACTAGCTTGTCCTTTTTTATACAGGAAAAGGGAAAGGGCATATTAAAAGGGGCTCCTATAAACATCCAAATTTTGTCCTAGAATTAAAATTACTATTAGTTTAAAACAGTGTTCTTCAAACTTGGCAGTTTTAAGATGTGTGTTTTCATTTTGGATGTGGAATTTGTTTTTTTTAAAACATATTATATTTACAAATAGATGACTTTGGTGATTTCTTATATCCAATTTGAGTTCCTTTTAAAGTGAAATTTGACTTATTTGCTGATATCATTTTATGATGTTCTATTAAGAGGAGAATCTCAGTAAACTTTTCTTTCCATTTCCTAGATACTACTACTACTGCTGCTCTAATGGGGAAATATTTTATATTACAATTTTGTAACATAAATATGTACACCTAGTAAAACATATTATTTGAGATAAACTGCTTAGGTAATTTCTGCACTGTTACCAAAGTTCAATGCAAAGAAGTTGAAATAATTTGGCACAATATTACAAGTGGCATACCATGGTTTGTTTTCATGTGGCAAATTAGTATTGTAAATTATGGTTATAATTATAAAGTTAAGTAAGAGATTATAAAGTAAAAACTGTAATGATTCTGATTTGAAATTATAATTTAATGTAATAATTATAGCCGTTCCATTTCTGGAAGACACCGCATAATTAAGTAATTCCAGAAGTCTTAAAGGTAAAGGTAAAGGTTCCCCTTGCACATATGTGCTAGTCGTTCTCGACTCTACAGGACGGTGCTCACCTGCGTTTCAAAGCCGAAGAGCCAGCGCTGTCTGAAGACGTCTCTGTGGTCATGTGGCCGGCATGACTAAACGCCAAAGGGCCACGGAACGCTGTTACCTTCCCACCAAAGGTGGTCCCTATTTTTCTACTTGCATTTTATATGTGCTTTCAAACTGCTAGGTTGGCAGAAACTGGGACATGTAACGGGAGCTCACTCCATTACGCGGCACTAGGGATTCAGAAGTCTTACACTGTATTAATATCAATTCATTTTATTTGGATTGTCTCCAAATAAAGGATTTGGAGACAATACACCTTCTGAAAGAGGTGGAGAAAAACTGTCTGAAAAAGGACAAAGGGACCGAGGCTTCTTAAGAGAAAATAAAATAGTGTTTCCTGCATATATTTTCTAAGAAAAATCAGTCCCTAAGAGTATTGTTTTGTTTACTCATGACTATAAACATCAGTATTACTCTAAGAACTGAAGGGCAGTGAAAACAAGGAGAGATTATTATTAGCAATTGAAGCCCACATAAAATGTTCTAACTGTTGGACAGAATTTCTGCAAGTTGCATTAATTAACGTGACCTCAGTATGTTCTAATAACCTGTAGAAAGTTCTATTTATTGATTTTGGAAATATGAATTTTTAATTGAATTATCTCCAAAGCAGCTTGTGAAAGCAAGTCATTAAAAAACACTCACAAACTCTAATACCCTATCCACTTTTGCAGCTCCAGAACAATTTGCGTAGAGCTTTCAAACTTAAAAAAAATCTGGAAAAAAAATAGCTCTTTCATATGATACAAGGTTCTTTATGATGTCTTCTGATACTTATCATGTATAGACAAGTTATATTGAAGAGTGCTACTGCCAATTCTCTACCACCCCAAAGTACAAGTAATTGTAACTGGTAAGTCAGGCCCATGGGGGAGTATTTGAAGACTGAATAAGGACTCATTGTAGATAAGGGCTGAATGTGGGGAAAAAAGCTTCTTTCAATAACAAGCTGTGTAAAATTAAAAGTTTTGGGGCAAGAATAGAATAGAGTAGAATAGAATAACAGAGTTGAAAAGGACTTGGAGGTCTTCTAGTCTAACTCCCTGCTTAGGCAGGAAACCCTATACCACTTCAGACAAATGGTTATCCAATCTCTTCTTAAAAACTTCCAGTGTTGGAGCATTTTGTTGGAGCAATCATCTTTGTGGCTCTTCTCTGCACTCTTTCTCTAGTCTCAACATCTTTTTTACATCGTGGTAAACAAAACTGGATGCAGTATTCCAAGTGTGGTCTTAACAAGGCATTATAAAGTGGTATTGACACTTCACATGATCTTGATTTTGCTCTGTTTATGCAGCCTAGAACTGTATTGGCTTTTTTGCACACTGCTGGATCATATTTAAGTGATTGTCCACTAGGACTCCAAGATCCCTCTCACAGTCACCGCTATTGAGCAAGGTACCACATATACTGTACCTGTGCATTTTGTTTTTCTTGCCTAAGTGTAGAATTTTACTTTTTTCACCATTGAATTTCATTTTGTTAGATAGCGCCCATTGTTCAAGTCTGTCAAGATCCTTCTGTATCTTAAGCCTATCTTCCGGAGGGTTGGCTATTCCTGCTAGCTTGTTGTCATCTGCAAATTTGATGAGTTCCCCATCTATCCCCTTGTCAAAATCATTGATGAAGATGTTGAAGAGTACTGGGCCTAAAACAGAGCCCTGGGGCACCCCATTGCATACCTCCCTCCATGTAGATGTAGTTCCATTGAGGACTACACGTTGAGTGTGGTTGGTCAGCTAGTTACGAATCCATCTGGTGGTGATGTTATCTAACCTATATTTTTCTATTTTATCTATTTTGCCTATAATTTTTCATTATTAAATTCTTACTGTTTCTTTTTTTCTTGGGCAGAACCTTAAATAGTGTGCCTTAATGTTGAAGGAAGAAGGATAAGTGATATTCTTGATGCCATGTTATTACTGGCCATTTCCATGTAATTTATCATTTGTACATATGTTGTGGCATGTAATGATGTGTGGCTTCTGTAAGACTGCCTTGAGTTATTTATAAAAAATAATAAAGGAGGAATTAAAGAAATCTAAACATGTCAACTAAGAAGTAAAATCAGAAGTTCTGTTTTCAGATAAAAGGACAGCAACCATGACAATATCTTGATTCAAGCTATATATAATTAAATCTACTGTTACCTAATGACTCACCTATACAATAATACATTCATCTTTAAATGTTCTATAAGATCATAGGAAGCAGGTTTTATTCCTGTGAAGAAGATCAATTCATAATCAGAGCTCTTTTTCAGATTCTAGCCTTGAAATACATGGTATTAATAACAAGTTATTATCTTGCAGGAAAGTGAGGCACAATGTTTATTGTTCCCTCCCACTTGTCATAATTTCAAATTCAATTAAGATGTTTAACTGTATATTTAATCATATTTAATAAAATACTGTATGTAGTGAATATTACAGGAGAATTATTCCAACCTACGAATAAGAAATTGAGGTGAGGGGATTGGAACAATTGTGGTGTATTGTATGCATATAGAATACTATCTTATATTTTATGTGATTGTTATATATAAACTTGGTCTGTTGTGTGGATGTTTGGGTGGTTTAGGGGTGGGGAATTGTGGTGGGTGCGAGTGTGTTTGGGGATTGTTATGTGTGTTCGACCTGGTCTTTGGGTGTTAAGTGAATTTTGTTGTATGGGTATACTGTGTATACACATACAATGACAATAAAGTTACTATTATTAAATGCTTAGGTTTTATGAATTCAATAGGCAGAGAACTACTAACATTTTGTGCAAAAAAATCTAACAAGAAAACCTTATATTTTATTACAGAATGTCCAGCCTTTGCAAAATGAGCCAAATTAAAGGATTCTTTTTTGTGCTTTGGAACTTGACAGTACTTTGCAAATTCTGCTTAAATGGTAAATTGAATCTTTTATGTGTTTCTTACCATTGGGTTGCAATGCTAAATAAATTTGCAGAAAACGATTACATTTAATTTTTATTTAATTTTTAGAACTGTTAGGATCAGGTAGTATAAAAGTTGGTGGTATTTCTTTCTAGCAATGATTGAGGCTAATAACACAGATAGTCCTTGACTTATGACACAGTTGTGATTGGAATTTTAGTCATAAATCATTGCGGTCATAAGTCGAGGCATCACATGAGCAGACTCAACTTTTTCTACTGTTTTATGGCGGTCATAAGTGCAAGGTCCCTCTCCCAAATAGGCAGTTTTGCCATTAACCAACTGGTTGTAAGTCAAGGACTACCTGTATAGGTAGTCCTTGTATAGCCCTTGTGTTCCAAATGTTCAAAGCTGCAACAGTGCTGAGAAAAAAATAATAATTTCACAACCAAGGCCTTAACAGTGTGACTTTCAGTCACATGTTCACCATTATAGTCACTCAGTGTGTTTTTGTCCTGTGCCTGATGTGGTCTTTTTCTCCCATCCTCACTCGCAGAGTGGCAAGATTGCTTAAACACTGATGGTTTCCTGAGTTGTTTTTCTTTAAAGCCCAGCACTTCCCCAAAAGTTTCCAACTGCAGATTAACAAGATCAACTCTGTGGCCTTAGTTAGCCCCAGCTGTACTTGTAATTGACAAGACTATTTGGTATCATACCACTTAGAAGGCTTTGTCTGCCTTCTAAGTGGCTTGGGAACATGCAGTAGATAGGCCAGGGGTCGGCAACCTTAAAAACTCAAAAAGCCACAAAGGTCGTAACCAGAAGCCCCTTTTCAATTCTGGAGCTGACTGGAAGTCCAGTTCCCCCATAATAGTCTCCTCCTAGAGCGGTGTCCTTTTTCCTCTGCTGACTGGAAGTCGGTTCCCCCACCATAGAGTCTCATCCTAGCGTGGCCTCCTTTTTCCTCTATCTGTCCTAACCGAAAGCCCTATCAATTGTGGAGCCAACCAGCAACAAGGAGCCGCAGCAGAGGGATGAAAGAGCCACATGCGGCTCCAGAGCTGCAGGTTGCTGACCCCTGAGGTAGGCCAACAGCCGGCACTAGTGCATTCCTTTGGATGTGTATTTCTCATTGTGTGCCTGCTTATTTTATTTTTATTTTTTTTGTAACCCCTTCCTCTCAAATGAATGTAAATACATTCATTAATTCCCCTCTGGCAAATTGTCCCAGGACCCAAGTGAACATTTCAAAGGAGGGGGAAAGGAGAAAAGAAAGCCTAATTGGATGTCATGTGATTTTCCATTTAAGGATCGGATCACTTAACAACTGAGTTGCAGGTCCCATTTGAGGTTGCTAAACAAGGACTGCCTTAAACAGTTTAAATTTTGCAATTTTATTCAATTGAATCCCTGGTAAAGGCTAAGAATATTTTTGATATTTGGAATTTGTTTCTTGGAGCTAATTGGGGCAGAAGGAAGATTTTCATTGGCACAGTGAAAAATGTTTTTGTGTGTGTATCCTTTGTTCTGTATGTCATTTATCCTCTTTAACAGAATACAGATAAATCTTGATATCCAAAGATAATTCAAAGCTGATAGACGTGGAACAATATTATTTCCTAATAAAAACGGTGGGGTTATAGTAGGAGTTACAGTATAATGTAAAAGCTAGTCATATTTATTTTAAAAAGCTCTCCCTTTAGAAATGAAAGGTGCCAGTGTGAAGTAATGGTTAAAAACTAGAACTGAAGAGGCTCCCCTCAGTCATGGAAACTGACAGACTGGCTTTGGGTCACTCCTTTTCTGTAGCTCAGGGCTGTCAAACTTGCGGCCCACAGGCCAAATGTATCACATGCTGGCCATGCCCAGGCCTGGTTTAGCAAAGGGGAAAAAAGTCACGATATGTCACGTGACGCCATCGTGACGATGCAAGTTTGACACCCCTGCTCTAGCTGAACACCACAGCATGGGTGAAATCTACTTACCTTCCTTACCGGTTTGGAAGCACATGCACATGCGCAGAAGGTAAAAATCACATTACTTCCTGGTTAAAACCAGGAAGTAATGACACCTGGGCGGATGGGTGGGGCTCCTCCATTGCTACCGGCTCGCCAAACCACTGGCCAAGATTGCTACCGGATCGGGCGTTCCAGTCTGATCCGGGAGCATTTCACCCCTGCCTCACAGGTTATTGTTTGAAAATAAAATGAGGAAAATAACTCAGGGAAATACTTTTAGCATTTAGAGGACCGTAAAGCAATTAAATAATGCCTGATGACAGTTTTTCTTTTGTTCTACTGAATTACAGCTTTGCCACAGAAACCTGAAAACATTTCTTGCATTTATTATTACAATGACGATCTTAATTGTAGCTGGGCTTCTGGAAGAGAAATACCCAATGGTACAAACTGCAGTGTTACCATAGTCAGGTAAGTGGCAATTGGATGGTGATCATGGGGTGGAATCAACTAATGACCATCATCTATACCAGGGGTTTCCAACCTTGGCAACTTTAAGACTTGTGGACTTCAACTCCCAGAACTCCTCAGCCAGCGAAGTTTCGCTGGCTGAGGAATTCTGGGAGTTGAAGTCCACAAGTCTTAAAGTTGCCAAGGTTGGAGACCCCTGATCTATACAGTGTAGAGATTATTCATTTGAGAGTTTGCCTTTTCTCTGTTGCTGCTGCCTGTCCTGCAAGGTCAAAGAGAATTGGCATGCTCCAGGTCCCATTCATTAAACAATGTCATCTGATGAGACTCAGGAGGTGCATTTTCTGTCAGAGAGGCTGCTTTATGGAACATATCTTCCCAGATATGTGACGATTGAAAGCTTGCTGTCCGTTAACTTTGCCTTGGAGACCTGATTCTTTTCCCAGACTTTGGGCTGGGCTGAATGTAGACTTCTTCTGGGAGGGCTTTACAAGTTATGCAGATGTTTGGTCCCCTGAGATGTCCATCTTTCTTTTATTGGCTCTTATCTAGCCTACCACTGCAGCCAAACATTGCTTTTAAGTTTTGCACAACCTATTACTGTATATAATATAATAGAGGTTTGCTTCTGTTAGAAAAATGTCAGGTGACAAGAACCTTCCACTCTTCACATGGAAATATTGGTGGGATCTTATTTACCTCTTAGGAAAGAAAATGCCAGAGGAGAAAAATTCCAGGGGTAACCAGGCAAAATGCCTAGTTAAGAAATAGAACTTCTTGTATGTAATGCTACATTCAGGAACATACTTCTCATGAGTTAAACCAGTGGTGGGATTCACTTACCTTCCCTACCGGTTCGCAAATGTGACCACATGTGCCTCATCTGCACATGCACATGGCCTTCTGCGCATGCACAGTAGGCACGTATTACGTCTGGGCGGGTGGGCAGAGACCCGCGCAGTCGCCACTAGCGGTTTGCTCGATCCGGAGAGAACCCACCACTGATAAACGTATCTGATAACCAAAAGATGAGTCTTGAAGTCTTTAGTTCCTGTTTGCTCAGTTAGCATCCTTGCTAACCTTCCATGCTGGTCTTGCTTTACTTTCTGCCTGCTACAGTGTTGGACACATAGTATTTGACTTTATTTAGAACTTATTTTAATTACCAATTGCAGTTCTGTTTTAAACAAGATGAAACGATCTTTAGTTAACACTTCTACTTTGACCTTAGCAGATTTGGGGGCATATTATTTTGTATGGGAGAAAAACTTATGCTTTATTTATTTAAAACTCATGGGGTTTCGTCACATCTGTAAATGAAAGGCAAAATTTGCCTAATTTTTTTCCTAAATTGTGTCAGGTCTAAAAAACTCTATGATTGGTTCATGATAAAATTCTTGATCTTTGACTTTTTTAATTCAGATTTTTTTAATATAACAATCTACTTTTCTTTAGGTACTTCAGCAATGGGAGCAAAACAGCAAATGACAAAAATGGTACAATGAAAAATGGTTCATGTATAGCAAAATACATTCCATCTATGAGTTATGTTACACAAGTCAAAGTACAACTCTTTGGAGAAGAAGCATTCAGCTTGACTCCCCAGCGTGTGAACCACCTATGTAAGTCAACTCTTGACTTAATAAAAGATTTAATTATGAGGAGTCCTCAGTGCTCTCTGAGCTTGTTTTCTTGTAGACATTTCATTACTCAAACTAGGTAACATCATCAGTGCTAGTATTGAGTGGCACTTGCTCTCAGTTTATATTCCAGTGGCTTACTCTGTCAGTATTGATAGGGGGGGTCTTGGATGTTCTTTGGTTGAGCTATTTATTGTTAGTGTGTTTGGCCATTCCTTGATTGGGGTATTTTTGTTGGTCTGATATTAATCTTGGAGTTAATCTATGCTCATCTGGATGTTGATTGCTGGTGGGGGAAGTATTTTGGGTTTTTAGTTCCCTTTTTGGCTTGTTGATTGTCTCTTTTGCACAGTATGTAGAGATTGTTTATGTCTATTGATGCTTAATTTGTCAGAGTGCCAGGCTTCTAGAAATTCTCTAGAATTTCTCTTTTTTGGTCTTGGCTTGGTCTAGGATGGTCACAATTTCTCAGTTAAAATTATTGTTAAGTCAACAAGCCAAAAAGGGAACAAAAAGACCAAAATACTTCCCCACCAGCAATCAACATCCAGATGAGCATAGGACAGATTAACTCCAAGTTTAACATCAATCCAACAATCAACAAATAAACAATTTCCCAAACAGAACTGCCAAAAAAATATAATAGCCCAAAAAGACCCTCCAAGACCATTCCCACCAACATTGACCCAATACTGACAAGGCAAGCCACTAGAATATAAATTAAGAGCAAACTCCATCCCTTACTAGCACTGATTATGTTGTCTAGCTGGGTAATGAAACATCTGCAAGAAAACAGTCATGGTCAGAGAGCACCAAGGACCCCTCATTTCAAACCTGACTACAAATATTCTTCTTTATTAGATTTATTCATTCATTTAAAATATTTTTGTGTCCCCTCTTCTTAAACAGAACTTTGGTAACTCTTAACAACAAAAGCAATAATTATAAAATCAGAAACCATAAGAACAAAACTCAGCATCACAAACATCCCCTTGGGATGCCTCACAACCAGTTCCAGATATTCTCATTCTATCTCAGCATATAGATAAAAAGTCAGGACTTGATGTGAAAAGCTAAAATGTTGCGGGAGGTGGGTTTTCAAATCATTATGGGTTTTCATAAGGTAGTATATCCACAGAAAAAAAATATGCTTCCAAGCAGTGGTGGGATTCAAGTAATTTAACAACTGGTTCTCTGCCCTAATGATTTCTTCTAACAACCAGTTCACCAAACTGCTCAGAAAGTTAACAACCGGTTCTCCCGAAGTGGTGCGAACTGGCTGAATCCCACCACTGCTTCCAAGGTTCCCCTGTATGGCAAGATTTAAGGCAAAGTGTGCCTACCCAATCCAATCTGAAAAGATGGATAGATACTCTCAGGGACAGGCAGTCCCACAAGTAATTTCATACCATGCCAGTTGGCACCTTAAATTGTAGCCACAACCAATTAAGTTCACACAACAGAGATGTAACACTGGTGAATCTAGGAACACCCAATATTGCACACACAGACCTTTTTGTAAAAGTGATCTCAGACCATGTATTTATCATATTATTAGGGCCCTCCAAAAATGTAAAAGTGTGTGCTCTGAATTAGAGTATCTGTGTCATGATACCTCTTAATTCTGAAAATAGATGAGCCTCCTGTAATTCAAGTCTGGAGGCTAAACCATATGTTGAAGGGAGGGAACTAGGTATGTCTAATCTAACAAAGAAAAGCATTAGGGATGATACGATAGCAATCTTCCAATACTTGAGGGGTTTTCACAGAGAAGAGAGGATTAATTTATTGTCCAAAGTACCTGAGGGCAGGACAAGAAGTAATGGGTGGCAGATTATTAAAGAGAGATCCAACCTAGATCCAACTAAGGAGAAATTTCCTGACAGTGAGAACAATCAGTGTAGTGGCTTGCCTCTGGAAGTTGGGGCTGTCACTGCGTTTTTATATTTACCAGCTGAGCTCATATTTCTGGACTGTCAGACTTTCCGTAGCTTGCCAAAATTTCTTATCAGTAACTGATACTACACATATCCTCATTCCTTTCTTTCTACTTCACACTTTTCTTTGTTCTCTTGCCAAGAGAAGTCCGGCTGCTGAGAAGTAGCTGGTAGGAACTTTACCATAATGTAAGACTTTAATTATTTTAGATTAGTAAGATGTTTTATTTTCTTCTTTGCAATAAATATGAGTTTAATTAGAAGATGTATTCCGGTTTTATTTTTCAAGAGTATACACAAGGAAAATGCCACGATCCAGGCAATTACCCCAGGAAGGTAACGGGGCTAATTGCCTCTGACAGGGGCAGATCCATGATCGGAGGTTTTCAAGAAGAGACTGGACAGCCATTTGCCCAGAACTGTATAGGATCTCCTGCCTTGGGCAGTGGGACGGTAGCACTAGAAGACTTTCCAATCTTATTATTCTATATTCGAATTTGCAGTGCTTCCGTTAAGTTTGTAATTTAGGGAATACATATGTGATGTTCAAAATATGTTAAATGTATTTTTTGTCCCCATAGAACAGAGGTCTCCTACCTTGGCAACTTTAAGAATTGTGTCTTAAACTCTGGGAGTTGAAGTCTACAAGTCTTAAAGTTGCCAAGCTTGGAGAGCCCTGCTATAGAGGGATTTGATAGTTTGTTGTTGTTACAATTGTGAAATGAAGGAGCTGATGCAACACTTCCTACAAAAGGAGTCTGTGATGCAAGATCTGTCTCTTGGGTATGGGCACCCATTTGCCCATTCAAATGGGACAGGGTTTATATTGCAACACTCCATTCACAGTCTTGCCAATTTTTACTTTATTGCATTCTCTAGTTGCTGTTGGGATGAAGTATGATAATTCATTCCTGGATATCTGTGCACCCAGATGATTTCTAAAACTCTTGAGTGGGATTTAACGATGGATTTGAATGGCATTTCTCTATGGATATCTGGAATACTAGGCAGAAAACAGATAAAAATATTGCAGTCCTTCGTTGATATAGCTTTGTACTAGATGAATTTGGTCACTTTGTATAGTTCTTAGAATGATTGCTACAGACCTGGGTTTCCCATCTAGTTGTTTCACCCTAAATTAAGATGTTTTCTATTTATTTATTTATTTATTTATTTATTTATTTATTTATTTATTTATTTATTTATTTATTTATTTATTTATTTATTTATTGGTTCGATTTATATGCCGGCCTTCTCCGGAGACTCAGGGCAGCTTACAATGCTTTAAGCAATAGCCTTCATACTTTTGTATATACCTGCTTAGTAGGGCTTTTGGCCCCCCCAAGCGGTGTTCTTTTTATAAAAAGTCAGCTTATTGCCCCCACAATCCGGTTCCTCATTTTACCTACCTCGGAAGGATGGAAGACTGAGTCAACCTTGAGCCTGGTGAGATTTGAACTCACAGTAATTGCAGGCAGCTGGCAGCTAAGTGCTACTTAACAGCACTTTAGTTCGCTGCACCACCAAGGCTCCTTGCTGACTATAGTTAAATTGTAAAACTGTTAAACTGTTAAACTGTTGCTGACTATAGTTAAATTGTACGTTAACCTCTGAAAGATTACCACTCATTTCTCAATTCTAGTGAAACCTGATCCTCCTGAAATAGTGAAAGTAAAAGGGATGAAGGAAATGTTAAGAGTTGACCTGAGAAGAAACCCAGAAGAACCAAATTTTGATCCTTTTATGTGCCAGATTCGGTACCAAGCCACAACAAAAAATACTTCTGTAAGACAAATTTTAATTGATATAAGTTTTAACAAATCAATTAAAAATAGAGTAAGAAGTTTCTTGGATGATGGCAGAAGTAAGTAGTTCCTTAGATGATGGCATTGAGAATGAGGCTCCCAAGTATTTTAATTTCATCCCCAAGTGAGAATAAAGATAGTGGTGTCCCGAACAAGCTAAATGAAGTGATGTGTATATTTGCATCATTTTGCATCATAATATCTAACACAAGTATATCATGATGAAGATGTTCGTATTTCTCTCTTTCTCCCCTCTGGATGCTTTTGAATGAAGATCAACTCCACTCAAATATTAGATGAGGAGACATTCAGTGTTTAGCATTTGTGAAGTGATAATAGGCTTATGGTAGTAAGCTGGAAACTAGATTATCATAGAATGTAAAAGTAGAAACCACCTTGGAAATTATAAAGTCCACCTGTGTCAACTCTAGTGAAATCTATTGTGGATGTTTGACTGTGCTCCAATTTCTCTGTTGCCTGTTGAATCCCCAAATAATGTAGTCATTTCTTTCCACAGTTTTTAACCTTTACAACAGGGGTGAAATGCTCCCGGTTCAGACCTGGTCTGGTAGCGATGGCGGCAGGTGGTTCGGAGAACCAGTAGCAAAAATCCCTGCCCCCCCCATTGCCCAGCTGAGCCGCGCAATCATCAGAGGCTTTTTTTTTTTATTTTTAAAAGCATTTTTTCTACAACTTCTTTGACCGAAAAAATGCTTTTAAAAGTAAAAAAAAAGCCTCTGATGATCGCGCGGCTCAGCTGGGATCATCAGAGGCTTTTAAAAGGAAAAAAAGCCTCTGCCGATCAGGCAAGTCAGTGGGATCATTAGAGGCTTTAAAAAAAAAAAGCCTCTGCCGATCAGGCAACTCAGCTCAGGTCATCAGAGGCTTTTAATATGGAGAGGATAATTAAAAGGTGGAATAAACAGAAAATAAGAATGAAATATTCGTGCTAAATGTTGTAAAATAAAGGAAAGTAATTGGAGTAATTGGAAATAGGAAAAAATAGTTTGAGGAATAAATAAATTTGGAGTAGAGTTTGAAAATAAATTAATGGGAATAATTAATTTGAATAGTCATCAGAAGACACCCAAGCCTGGATGTTGATGATTGTACAGCTCAAAAGTGTTTATGCCTTCAGCAGAAATCTGTCCATAGGCAAATCTATCAGTAATGTTTGTACAATGTGACAAATGGCAAGGAAGAGCTTCAGTTCTTATCATTCAGGATAAGAAAAAACCCCTCCTCCACTACCGGTCACTCTCAATTAGTGAAGTAAAAGCTTGTCTTATATAAATAGAGACCATATTTTCCATTCCCAACTGGACTGAGCTTTCATCGGCTGAAAAAAAAAAAGCTGTGTCTAGGGAAATCAGGATGTATGACAATATTTATTCTTTTTTATCATGGTTATCGAAACAACAGTTTTGTTTATTATTAGGTAGATCTCCACATCCAGTTGAAAGAAGATAAAAGAAATCAAACTTTAACTCTCACTGACCTGTGGAATTTTACAAATTATACAGTAGTAGTTCGGTGTAAGCTTTTACCATGATAATTGAAACAACAATTCTATTTATTTTTAGGCCTACGCCAATGTCCAGATTAAAAGAGTAGAGACAGAAAAATCTTTAAATCTCACTGGCCTGTGGAATTTTACAAATTATACAGTTGCTGTTCGGTGTAAGGTTAATGGGTTTGGTCAATGGAGTGACTGGAGCAACAGAGTAACAAAGAGAACGGAAGAACAAGGTAAGAAAAACAGAGCTAAGTTTGGCAAAGTGATTTCATTTGCAGATTTAAACATCTCTAGCCATAGTTAATAAAGGTTAAAGAGCTATCAGTCACCTCCCATTTGGATTACTTTGGATTAAGATCATCCAGAAACTTTGACTAGTCTAGAATGGAGCAGCATACACAGTAATGCAGGCCCCTAAGCCCATGTAAAAACCTAGTTGCAAAACAAGTCCTTCGGAAGAAGTCCTTCGGGATAATCACCAACCTTTATCTTCTTTGACACCCTGCCAAAGGCCTTACTTGGCAAAACCCCATGAAGTTCAGAAACAAACAAGAGATGCCGACTAGAAACAGAGTTAGCAACATTGCTTTCCTACAAAAGGCCCAAGTGCCTTTGTTTCTCTTTTAAGCATTATGGGAGGTGCCAATCATCTCCTGGCCTTACTCCCGAGTTGTCCCTTTTGCTTTAGCTGTTCTTGCCTTCTGGCAGCTCTTCTCATGCGTGCACTAGAAACAGGCTCCTCCTGTTCCTGTGCCCCTCTGCTGTCTGACTCTGGGGGCTCCGGAGTCCACGCATCACTCCCAGATAGCCCTGGCTCCATCTCTGCCTCCGACGCAGAGCTCTTGTCCGGGCCTTCCCCAGACTCCAGGACTGACCCATGTTCCTCCCCAGCCTCCTCACTGTCCGACTCTGCTGCCAGCTCCACAGGTTGCTGGCAGACCACCACAGCTTCTAGCCTTCTGTAAAGCTGTGAAGACCTGGTTTTTTCCTCATATGCTGGGCTAAGATCAGATAATTACAGATTAGATTTTTTTATTTTTATTTTTATATTGGATTTCTATACCGCCCTTCTCCCTAAGGACTCAGGGCGGTGTACAGCCAGATTAAAAAAACATGCAGAACAAATATTAAAAACAATTAAAAGATATATAAATTTGGCCCAATTAAAACTCATTTACCAATTAAAAACGTTTAAAACATTTAAAAACAGTTAAAAATTTCATCTTAAGCCAGCCCGGCTTGTTTAAATAAATGGGTTTTAAGGGCGCGACGGAAGGCACTGAGGTCTTGGATTCTCCTTATCTCTGGGGGGAGCTGATTCCAGAGGGTAGGTGCCCCCACAGAGAAGGCCCTCCCCCTGGGGGTCACCAGCCTGCATTGTTTGGCTGATGGCACCCCGAGGAGGCCCTCTCTGTGGGAGCGCACGGGTCGCTGGGAGGTCGTCGGTAGCAGCAGGCGGTCTCGGAGATAGCTAGGCCCTATGCCATGGAGCGCTTTAAAGGTGATAACCAACACCTTGAAGCGCACCCGGAAGACAACTGGGAGCCAGTGCAGCTCGCGCAGGAGCGGTGTTACATGGGAGCGCCATGCTGCTCCCGTCACTACCCGCGCTGCTGCGTTCTGGACCAGCTGGAGCCTCCGGGTGCTCCTCAAGGGGAGCCCCATGTAGAGAGCGTTGCAGTAGTCAAGGCGAGAGGTGACGAGGGCATGAGTGACTGTGCACAGGGAATCCCGATCAAGAAAGGGCCGCAACTGGCGAATCAGGCGAACCTGACAAAAGGTCCCCCTGGTTACAGCCGTCAGATGTTCCTCCAAGGACAGCTGCATATCCAGGAGGACTCCCAGATTGCGAGCCCTCTCTGTGGGGGCCAATGACTCGCCCCCAATAGTCAGTGATGGAGTCAACTGACTATATCGGGATGCCGGGAGCCACAGCCACTCAGTCTTGGAAGGAAGATGTTTGACTTGAAGCCCACTCTCCGAGGACTCTGGGTGGCTTACACCAAAGACAGTATACTAAAGAGCATATTGCCCCCTAACAATCTGGGTCCTCATTTTACCCACCTCGGAAGAATGGAAAGCTGAGTCAACCTTGAGCTGGTGAGATTTGATCCGCTGATCTGCTGAACTAGCAGTCAGCTGAAGTAGCTGCAGTACTGCACTCTAACTACTGCGCCACCTCGGCTCTTTGTTGCTTTTAACATTTTAACATTGATTTTATAGTTTTAATATGGTTAAATATATTGTTTTAACTTTTCCTTGGGAGCCATCCAGAGTTGATTAGAAGACTGATGGCTATATAAATGTTTTCAATAAATAGAAAAATAAACTATAAATTATTTAAAAACCTGCATGAATAATGGCACATATATTGTATATTTACAGCGAGCACAGCTTAATTGGGTCTTAGCTGAATAATACACCCACCCACACCCACACCCACATATATATTCTTCAGCTAAAACCCAACTAAACTGAGTTCACTGTATATATACAATATATGTATATATAGTGTGTGTACATGTGTGTGTGTGTGTGTGTGTGTGTGTGTTTATAGAGCACTTCTTCCCAACTGACTACCTTTAGAGCAACTTGTTTGGCAGGTGAGATGTAGCTCTTTCGCAGAGAGGCACAGAAGTGACCTTGGAGAAAATATGCAAACGCCATTAAAAGAATATGGGCTCAGAATGGGGGGGGGAACCCAGAAGAAATAGACCTAAAGTAGCTTTGCCTTGATTCTTTCTGGTATGAAAGGAAGTCAGGGAGAGATACCATTAGTTTTCAAGAGTTCTAGTATTTCTTCTGGTGTCACCTTGTCATCACCTTGAAGGGCTAACATGAATCTTGAAAGATCTCTTTTATTTGGATTAAGTATTTCCAGTTATTCAGTCATGATGGTCTGACATATCCAGTTACTAGAATAACTGGAATGGAGTGTCATTGTGTTCTTGTTAAGTGCAATGTCTGTTTGCTGTTAGAGAAGACTAAGCATTACTTAACCTACACAAGGAAGTGATATCAATCCAAGGGATCAGAAAGAATCAGTTCTTTTCATATTTTACAATTCTGTTTCATTTGTTTTTAACAGCTCCTTTGAAAGTAGACTTATGGAGAGTAATTGAAACTTATCCTAATGGAACCAGAAATGTGCATCTTTTGTGGAAGGTAAACAAATATCAAGACATTTAAAGATCCAGTTTCTTTTTTATGAATATTCTGGTTTATTTCTCAGTAGACTTTTAAAACTATATATGTAGAAGTTTTAAACTCAAAGTCTAGTTTATCTCCTTGCTTGGATTAACTTTCCCAGTAAAAGCAAAATTCATATCCATTGACTTTGGAAAAGGAATGAATTTAAATGTCTTATTCTAAATTCCTTTCAACAAGTTATTGGTTTATTTTAAGAATCAAGAAGGGAAGAATTGAGAAGAATTATCTAAAAGGGTATTCATTTCTCATTGAAGCGTACAGTTTTTTTTTTTTAAAAAAAATGAGAAACAGGAAAGATAAGGAAGATACAGATGGTCTTCAAGGTTTATCAAAAGCTGAGAAATCCTGGTTATTGGGATTTCTTAAAATGAAATGGTGATATTCACAGTATCATGCTTTAGGCTAAAAAGACTAAGATAACATTTTGTTTAAATAAAAATGGTTTAAAAAGATCCTACACTGATTAATGTTTTAGAGATTATGTAGTTTTTCTGCAATTGCTGATGAGAATATATAGCTACCGGTAGTAGCTACTAGTCCTGGAAGCTGGTGAAGGTGTGGTTGTATGTAATGTTGTAGATACAAATTGGCCTCATTGGAAAACCTGATGATGTTGATTCCTAAGATTCTGGTCCTTTGCATAATTCTTCCAAAGGAAGCTTTAATTTTTTTTTTTTAAATTAAGCTTTATTATAAAATACAAGGAAACAAAAATCAGAAAATAAAGGGAAAGGAAAAAAGGAAAAGAGCATAAGGATAAAGAAGGGGGAAAAAAGCACTGACCTGATTTTTTTTTCAGTGCAGTAGACTACAAAAAACGTTTCACTTTCAACTTTTTGTTTTACATTTCTAGTAGATACCATTTCTATAACAGCAAATTAATCAAAACCTACAATCAAAGTTTCATTTTTTTTTCTGTTTCGAGCATAAAACCCAGAAGCGGTTTATCAATTGGAAACAAATTGTTCTCTTTAATTAACAAAGCTTTCACAGGATCTAAATTGACTTCCTAAAGACACCGGAGGGAAAAAAATCCAAATGTTTGTCTTTTAATTTATGTTGTTTAACGATTTAGGTTTTAACGGTTCTGTTTTTTTAAATGTTTAAATGAGTTTTAATCATTTGCACATTTGTACGGTACAAAATTACCTGGAACTGTGAATAACTTTAATTCTGCACCTAACATGTGAATACTTTTCAAGTGCCTCTTTTACTATTGTGTGTATTATTCATGCATTATATCTTCAGGAGTCCAGTCCTATACACATTTAATCATTTATTCTTCTTAATTGCTACTATGTACTGACCAGATACATAAAGAATTCCCATCTTCAGGAATAATAACTGGCTATACAGTAAAATACATTGCAGAACGTGTCAACACTACTTTTGAAAAAAAATACAATCAGAATGAGCCTGTCATTCTCAGCCTGACGGAGGATGCCTATACTATCAGTTTTACTGCTCATAACAGTGCTGGAGATTCTCCTGAAGCTACTATTAGAATTCCATCAAAACATGAAGAAACTATAGGTATGTTTATGCAGATATACACAACACACACATATATACACAGACTCAGAAAGGGCTTTTTAAATACTGTATACTACATTACTACTTATGTGCCACTGGTGCTTTGTTGCAGTGCAGCAGAGAGGGGGGAGACAGTGGTGGGTTGCCCCCGGTTCGGTTCGGTTCTATAGAACCGGTAGTAAAACTGACGGGAGGCTCTGCCCACCCACCATGATGTCATCACGGGTGATCTGCACATGTGCAGAAGTGTGCGCGCTCCCATTGCAAACCAGTAGTAAAAGTAAGTAGAACCCACCCCTGGGGGGAGAGGAGAGAGGGAGGGAGGGAGAGAGAGGGGAGGTGGGAGGGAGGGAGGGAGGGAGGGAGAGAGAAAAAGAGAAAGAGAGAGAAAGAGAGAGAATGCTTGCTAACTATATGGATTCTTATCAGAGAATGACAAACCACTTCTGAAAAAGTTTGCCAAGAAAACTATACAGACAGACTCCAGGAGTCAAAAAGTCAAAAATAAAATAGTAAACTGAAATATATGAATGTATCTCCCCTCCCCAAGCCTCTGTCGCGCCCTGCACTTACCTGCATCCAAAATGGGCCGTGTGGGGACTCCTGGGAGGGGCAGGGCGGGGTGGGTGTGTCCAGCCAGGACTGGGATTTGGGGGTTCTCCGAACTGCACGGAACCTTAGCTAGAGGTTCTCCCGAACCCCTGCAAACCCCCAGCAGTCCATCCTTGAATCTAGTATATCTTCTTGGCTAAATGAAGAGTAAAGACACCCCATTTGGTGGTCTCTGAGCTTGGTTTCTTGCAGATATTTCATTACCCAAACTAAGTAATATTATTATCTGAAAATAGCCAATGTCAGAGACCACTTAGGACCCCTCATTTCAACCCTGGGTTACAAATATTCTCCTTTATCATTGACCCATTTAGTTTTGCAAATCAGGTATACCCTTCAGTTGATGCTTCACCATTAGTATGACAGAGAGTGCATTCTCATTCAGTGAGGTCCCCTAGCTATTTTTCTATAACTGTGACTACATCTCACAAGTTGGTTTCTTATCAGGAGCTAAAGTTCTTTTGATATTGTCTTACGCCTCTTCCTCAGGATATCAAGATCGTCGGTGTCCCTTTTGCTATCTTTTTAGTTGTTTCTTCCTATGTGGTTTAGAAAGAACTTGGCTCTCCTTGCAAAATTTGCAAAAGATACAACGTTTCATTTGGGAGGAAGTTGTTAACAAGTCTAATTCTCTGAACAATATTCAAGGAATATCTGTAGTTGTTTTGTGTGCCTCAGTGTTATTGACCCACAAAACCTCTAGGGAAAAAAGTCACTCGCAAAATTGTCTCTTTTCCTGCTTACTGGGGAACAATTGAATGACCCAACAGTTTGCCTTAAGTATTACATCAGTAAAAAGGCTAAAAGAAATTTGTGACTTAAAAATCTGTGCCAAAGAGATATGCAATAGCTTAATATCCTCATCTGAGAGATCAGCTGAGTTGATTTTTTTTAATTTTAATTTTTGCATTTCCCATTCTTAACTTTGGGGTTGTTTCACCATCAGGATTTGCATAGATTCTGTATGCATGTAAAATGTTTCCTTCCTATTAGATACGAGCAGTCTGGAGTATTTAGAGAAAGATCTCAGTGAAATGCTGTAATCACCTCACTGTTGTTCCGTAATTGGAACATTTTTCACTCTGTAATTGGAACATTTCACTCTATTTACTGTTTATTTTTGCATCCTGTAGTGATAATAAGTACAGGTAGTCCTCGACTTACAACAATTCATTTAATGACCATTCAAAGTTAAAACGGCACAGAAAAAAAACGAGTTATGACCATTTTTCACACTTACAACCGTTGCAAGATCCCCATGGTCACGTGATCAAAATTCAGACACTTGGCAACTGACTCATATTTATGACGGTTGCACTGTCCTGGGGTCATGGGATCCCCTTCTGACAAGCAAAGTCAATGGGGAAGCCAGATTCACTTAACAACTATGTGACTAGCTTAACAACTGCAGTGATTCACTTAACAACTGTGGCAAGAAAGGTTGTAAAATGGGGCAAAATTCACCTAGCAAATGTTTCACTTAGCAACATAAATTTTGGGCTGAATTGTGGTCCTAATTCAAGGATTACCTGTATTCCAATTTAAGTTGCCACATTTTCTGTAAGGAAACATGAAACCCTTTCTCAGTATTTTAAAATGTATATTATCACGCTATAGTTTTCTGTTTCTGTTTGCTGTAAATCACCCCTGCCATGCATTGCCAATTAACAATCATTGCTTAAATTGTTGTCATTTACTCTACCTAGTTAACTTTGGCAATTATTCTTGTAGCACAAAAAAGAATTACTCGTCTGAAGGCTTCTGCTTTACAAGACAAAATGGTTTTGACATGGGATTCAACAAATTCAGGAATAAACAGTTATATTATAGAATGGCGTGATGCGTTGGAGAAAGGTGCAAACAAGCGATCTTGGCATAGGATAACAAATGTCACAGAATGGACTTCCCCCAAAGGTATGATTTTAAGGCTAATTGCGCATACTATGGGAGGTAGTGCTTCTAAATGTTGTCTTTTTATTTACAGTAGTTTTTTCAATTGTGTCCTATCTTCCCTTCTCATTTTTCTGATACTAAAGATTGTAAGACATTGAGAGATTTATTTGGGAATTAGCAATGCACAAACATATCCATTGTGCTGCTTCTTCTTTTTTTTTTTAGAGCAAGCAACCTCACCTCTGCCAAGTACAGAGAAGAAATAAGAAATTAAGAAATTAAAGGCATGAGATAGGAAAAATGAAAATAAATATAGTTAAGTCTAATTTACACCAAGATCATCTACTATGCAACTCTATATTTGCAAACCATCCTTACTTTTGCCATGTCCTTCCTCTGCCTTTTGTTCCTTAAATTTCTTAATAAACTTGTCAATTGCAAACACACCTTTCTCTTGACCAGTGGTCAGATAAGTTAATTCTGCCTAATTGTAAACCTACATTAACAAATTTTGCAAATCTGAAAGTACAGTTTTTCCACTGTCACTTTTACAGCCTGATAACTTAGGGAGAATCCCCCCTGAGTTTCTTGCCATGCCCATTATGCTGCCTCTTATTTGACAATTCCCTAGACAGCATCTCATTGCTCCATCTCCCAAGGCCATTTTCACATTCCATTACATTAAATGATTGTTCAGAAAAGAAAAACAAAGAGCAACAAAGATAGAGGGCTGGAGGCTAAAACATATGAAGAACGGTTTTAGGAATTGGGTACGTCAAGTCTAATGAAAAGAAGGACTAGGGGTGACATGAGGTTCTGATATTTCAGAGGCTTCCATCTCTATCTATTTTCCAAAGCACCAGAAGGCAAGACAAGAATCAGTGGATGGAAACTAATCAAGGAGAGAAGCAACCTAGAACTAAGGAGAAATTTCCTAAGAGTGAGAACAATTAACCTATGGAATGACTTGCCTTCAGGGATTGTGGATGCTTCATCGCTGGAGGCTTTTAGGAAGAGACTGGACAGCCATTGTCTAGAGTGCTTGAGCAGGGGGTTGGATTAGAATATCTCCAAGGTCCCTTCCAACTCTGTTATTCTGAAGTATTCTGAAGATTGAGCAGATTGTCCTCCATTGCTGCTTAAATTAGGTTATGCCGTTCAGTAGGCACACAACACTTTTGGCATAAAGAAATGGCTGTTTTGAATGTATTGCTTCATGTAATTATATTCTGCTCCACTGCCAAGAGAGTTCAGCAGTTCCAAAAGTGTCTTAGATATCAATCAAAATGGGAAGGACTCTCTGAGTCTGTTGATAGTCTCTTTGGCTTGGGATTCACTTTCCACAGCAGGCATTGGTCTTACTTAGTTCCAGGGAAAAGATAAAGCAAACATCTTCCCAGGCTGTTGTCGATTCTTCAGAAGCTAATAATAGAAGCTTTTGACCTGGTTTTCTCTCAATTTTAAATGCTTTTGGCTTAATTGCAGCTACTTTTGTATTTAAGGATTTTAGCCTTCCATATATCATTTACGAGATTTCTGCTTATCTGCTGCTTGGGGCTGTGGGAACAGCAAGTTTTGGAAAATATGCCTGAAAATATGCGTAAATGCATACGGATATGAATAAAATTAGTAAGAATATAAAGTTAGTCCTAAATGTAGCAACCTGGTTTAGAAGATTTTTCTTGGAAATGGCTTGTTCATCTTGATTCACGCTGCATATTCATATACTTCTACCATATTCAGCAGGGAAATGAATATTTGTAAATCATTTTTATGCTAGATTGGTATGTTAACTTATCTGTGTGGCAGATGTAATACAGAGGCAAATTGCATCGGGGGTGGGCAGGAGGGGTCAAAAATACCCTGGTGGTTGCAACTGCATGATTGCAGTTCCTCCACTTTTTACATGCTATGGCACATTTTATAGCATGTATAAAAAAAGCTGTGGCTTTAATTACACAGACATGGCTGCCATTTTGATTCCCCTCCTTCCTATGGATGCCCCCTGGATTTGGGAATACTTATTAGGTACAGTACAAGGGTAAAAGCTTTACTAATGATTTGAAGCTCTCACTCACATGTTTTATTTTTCTGCCTTTCTTGGCAGTGTAGTGTGAAAGTAGCAATTAATAGAATTCTTGCTAGCAACCTTGAAAGAAGGGTAACGTTCTCTTATGTCTGTTTTCTTCCAGGAATCTTTAAAGACTATAGATACTATACTTTTTCAGTATACCCTTTATGTAAAGATGAAATAAAAAAACCAACTTCCATCAGTATCTACTTCCATGAAAGTGGTACGTATAAACAGTGGTCCTGTCAGCCCTGGAGCCATCTTTAATGGAGTCTTCAGGGCTGCCACAGTGGTGGTTGGGCAAGCTGTGGGAATGGGAGGGAGGAGGTGGAGATAACGTATGGTGTATAATCATAACCACATTCTTTCCCCTGGGAATCAAGGACGTCTTGCCAGCACCTGGGGAGGTGTGACTGGAAGTTGATCTCGTTATAGTGATCTTGCGAGACCCGGCCACAAATTGGATTGTATGTGTTTTAACGTTTTAATGTTTTAATGTCTTCTTTTAACTTTTGTATGGGATATTGTTGCATTGTTTTATTCTCTGTTGTAAGCCACCCAGAGTCCCTTGGGAGTGGGGCGGCATAGAAATGCAACAAAATATATAAATAAATAAATAAGTTAACAGAGTTGGAACACTGACCAGATTGGACCACTGGACACACATGTGGATTGAGGGGAAGGAACTTTGACTTTACTTTGGGGGGGGGAAATGTGGGGCTTTCAGATTCGGGTTTTTCCCAGATGTGCCAATATGACATCTCTAATAAAACTATACTTTGAGAAAGATGCCTGCCTCGGAGTTTTGATTTTGTTACTTGGAACCCTGACAGGTCCTGGGTTGATATGGTGTGAATTCATAACAGCTTTAGCGAAGAAGCTTGCATGCATATGTTGTTCAGCAGAAATGTCTTTTTCCTATTTTATAATAAGGGATTAACAAATACAAAGGAAGTCTGTGGAGGATCACTAGGCAATCAACGCCAAACTGAACTTCTGGTATGGCGCTGCTGCGGGACAGTCGTAGTGAGCAGGGCTCTGCGAACCTAGGCTGAACCCTCCTCGTTTGGGGCCCCGTAAAGGGCTAAAGTCACCCTGAAGGGTGAAAAAGAAAGGAGGAGTGCCTTGTAGGTTGCAGAGAGTGGCAACTCTCCTGCTTGATCCAAGGCTTACCCTCCCATCCGACAGCAAAGAGGAGAGGTGGCCGTTATGGCCGCCTTGAAGCTGGGACAACTGAAGAAAGAAATGTGTTGGAGCAGTGTGTGAACAGTGGACTGTCATAACAGATAACACATAACAGATTAACAGAGTTGGAAGGGACCTTATAGGTCATCTAGTCTAACCCCCCGCTCAAGCAGGAGACCCTACACCATTTCTGATGTAGGCAGTCCAATTTCTGATGTAGAAATGGCAGTCCAATATTTTCTTGAAGGTCTCAAGTAATGAAGCTCCCACAACTTCTGAAGACAAGCTGTTCCATTGGTTGATTGTTCTCACTGTCAGAAAGTTCCTCCTCATTTCTAGGTTGAATCTCTCCTTGATCAGTTTCCATCCATTATTCCTTGTCTGGCCTTCAGGTGCTTTGGAAAACAGCTTGACTAGATCTGAGTGAGGTGATTTTCAACTTCTATACTAGAGATTAACCCCAAAGAAAAGAAACTCCAAAAAGATAGACTCTTTAAAGTGGTAAAAAAGCAGCAAACAAATACTTAGAGAACGATTACAGACCCGAAAGAAAGTGAACCTAAGAGAGAATATAAAATTCTTTAACATACAGAAAGACTGAACTTGAATACTCTGTTGGCAATATTTTGAAAAGGCATTTTAAAATGCTGGAAACATTTGGTTGATTTTTGGGAAAAAATTGCTTGAACAAAAACAGAAATAGGTTTCTAGCTTTTAAATTGGATATAGCTTTGAAAAGGCGATGGTGCCATCTTTTGGTGAAAGAAAGAAACTACACTATATTTTTACAAGTCTGGAAATGTCCTTGAAGTAACATCTGGAAGATTGTTTTGCTTTCTTTTTTCTTTTTTCTCTTTGCATAATGTCTGATATCTATTTGCTTCATGGCTAAGAAGGAGAAGATTTTTGAGACTTTTGAAGATTGCTAAGTAAAGTGGCTTACAAATACCTGGAATTATCATTGAAATCAAAGAGTTGACTACATGGCTTATGAAGACATGGCGAAACCTGTTGGATCATTTAGGACTATAAATGTTGTCTGATAACTGTATAAAGAGGTGAAAGAAGGAAAATTAAAGGAAAAAAAAGACTTATTGGGAAACTTGGAAGAAGTAAACTGACTGGTGGAGAACTACAAAGAACGATACATACTGTGTATCCTGAGGAATGATTTTGAGACTGAGAGAATTGTTTTAATACTGGCTTTTTGGTGTTACAGACAATGGAGAGTTTGTTAGATTCTTCAGTAACTTTGTGACTTATTAAAATAAGACAAAATGCTTCAACAGGGAAAAATAAGTATATTTCAAAAAGAAATATTATTGATGTTTCAAAGTATTCATGAAACCATAACAAAGAACCACAGGGAGATAAAGGATTTGATGCATGATATAGTTGAGAGACAGAAAAAGCAATTGACAATGAAAAATGAACAGGTAACCCTGGAAATAGAGGAGAAAATAGAAAAAACAGAGAAAACAATAGAGCTGATAAAACAACAAATGAATCAAAAAGACAAGGAGAAGGAAGAGATAAACAAAATGGATGAAATAGACCAGGCAGATTACACATTAAGAGATCCAAAAGTAGAATTGACTAAACAAAAAGACACTCCTGAAGTGAGGATAGAGACACTGATAGACATAGTGAAGGTTTGACAGCGAGAGATAGAGGTAGACACATAGGGAATACTTAGATTAAATATGAATGATGCATGGAGATACAAAATACCAAGGGAGGAGTATGGAAAGCAGAGCAAAAAAATCAACAAGAATTGAAATACTAAAATGAGCAAGAGATGATGGATAGAAATAGAATACCTATTAATATAATTTCTGCTAATAAGATTTAAAATAGAGGTAGAAATTAAAAAGAGGGAAAAGATTGGTAAATATAATCTTATATAATATTTTAAAATCAGTAGGTATATGAATAGATTAGAAGTTGAAAGATGATGGTATTATGTATATTTAAATAATGTTATGGTTTTTGGTAATGTGTATTAAAATGTTGAATAATTAAATGATGGATTATATATATGGTGGAGCAAATACTACAATGCTAACAATTTTAATCGTAATATTTATAATGTTACTATAATGATATGAGTTTGATTAATGTAATTTATATAAAATCCCAAGGTGGAAATATGGAAAACATTCCAAAAGTCAACAAGAAATATTAAAACGGGCAAGAGATGATAGAAATAGAACACTTACTAATATAAGATTTGTGTTATTAAGATTTAGAATAGAGGAAGAAATTAGAAAGGGAGAATATTTTTATGCATATCTCTATATAATATTCTAAAATCAGTATGTAAAGGAAAGGATCAGAAGCTGAAAGACGAGTGTATTATATATAATGTTACTATAATGATGTGCGTATGATTAATGTAACTAAGATTACTAAAATTTGTTGGAAGAACTATTTCCTAACCAACTGCTAAGTTATTTTGAAATTGTTAAAGTTACTCTATATGATTTAGTCCCATCTACAGGCCCTCAGGCTGAAGTGAAAAATACCGGTAAAGATTATGCTATCATAACATGGAAAGAAATTCCAGAAGCAGACAGAAATGGTGTGATTATTAACTATACTATAATTTATGAAGAAGGCAACAAACGTTTTGGTATGTATACAAACTGAAAAAAGAACAACTATTACCAATGCTTTAACTTAAAATGTATGCTTCCTTACTCTGAGATAGCCTTTATTTAACTTGGTACTATTTTAAAATCATTTCTCTTAGTATCTTTGTCTCTGCCTCTGTCTCTTTGTCTCATCTAGCTATCTTTGTTCAAGTTAATCCTACATAATCCTAAACCTGTTCTAAAGATACTGTATATTCTGCTTTCTCATCTCTACTTAACATAATGCAGAAAGGGCTGTACATGAACCCCCACTAAGACACATTATAGCCTGGAATAATTTGAGTCAGCTTCTTCTAATTCTTTTTGGTCTTATGTTCTTTGCTTCCATAGTATATTTTTTTGGTTTCCTAATTTTTTTCTAAAGCTTGTAGGAAAGGTGTTTGTGGTTACTCAAGGATGGTCCTGGGGATGTGGTGGCTCATTGGCTAAGACACTGAGCTTGTCGATCAGAAAGTCGGCAGTTAGGCGGTTCGAATCCCTAGTGCCGTATAATGGAGTGAGCTCCTGTTACTTGTCCCAACTTCTGCCAACCTAGCAGTTTAAAAGCATGTTAAAAATGCAAGTAGAAAAATAGGGACCACCTTTGGTGGGAAGGTAACAGCATTCTGTGTGCCTTTGGCATTTAGTCATGGCTGCCACATGACCACAGAGACATCTTTGGACAGCGCTGGCTCTTCGGCTTAGAAATGGAGATGAGCACCACCCCTAGAGCCGGAAATGACTAGCACGCATGTGCGAGGGAGCCTTTACCTTTACCTTTAAGGATGGTCCTAGTTTACACTAAATGACAAACTGAGAACCTCTGCTGAAAAAATATCTAGCTTTATATCCTCAAGGGGCTTTTTCAAAAGGCAAATGGACTTTGTTTTTTGGGACAACCATGACCTAAATGACTGAGAATTTCCATAGAACCCTGGCTTTATAATAATGTCATTATACAATGATGTGCTTTATAGTTTTGGCATTATTTTACCCTATGGGTTGGCTGCTTTTCCCAAGGAATGCCCAGTAAAAAATAATTATAGGAGGAGGCTGTCATTAGTCAAATTTGCAAAGTTAGACAAGGATACCCTTGTGTGTTTAAAATCAAAGGTTTTTGATGGCTCACAGTGTTTATAATAGATGCAATATGGTTGCATATTATTGCAATGACTTGAGCAGAGCAGAAAGGAAGCCTCATTCTAAACTATTTCTACAAACATTCTCACGAGCTTGGACCTTTCTCATTCTTGGCTACAGCAGATATTAGGTTAATTTTAAAGAACGGGGAGAAAAAAGGCTGTTTACTGATTCTAAAGAAGCCAAATTTGTATTTGACAGTTAGGATGGTAGATATTTTAAATAGTTTTTGATTCTGTAGCATGTATCAGGAAAACCGCATCAGAAAAAGGACCTTTTGGATGCAACAACAAGCCACTCAATTTGCCACCACACAAAACAAACATAATTAGCAATCCCATCCATGAAACAGTTACTGCAGGGGAAAAAGCTAAGTAGTTTCAAAGGAGAAGGCAGTTTTATCCCAGCAACTTTTCTGTAGCTGAAAATTCTCTTCTCTTTGCTACTTGAAAATTACAGGGGTACACCAATGGATCAACTTGCAGATCTACAAATTGCACGGGCATAGAATAATAGAGTTGGAAAGGACCTTGGAGGTCTTCTAGTCCAACCCCCTGGTTGTCCAGTCTCTTTTTGAAAGTCTCCTGTAATGGAGCACCCGTAGCTTCTGAAGGCAATTTTAGTTGTATTTTAAAGCAGAATCAGCAAGGTGAACTGGTTTTTGTCACATACTGTATAAAAATCAGAGAAGTTGTTTTAAAACATGGGTGTCAAACTCGATTTCACTGAGGGCCGCATCAGGGTTGAGTTTGACCTTGGGGGGCCGGGGTGGGTGTGGCCAGAGTGGGCATGGCCAGCATGACATCACTCATGCTGGGGGTGCCTGTGGTGGCCCGAGTGCTCTGCCTGTGAAAACGGGCTCCCAAGCTCTGTTTTGGTTGTGATGGCTCCTGCAACCTTCTGACAACAAAAATGGAGCTTGGGAGAGCCACCCGTGGCCCTTGCAAACTTCATTTTCGGCCACAATGGCCTCCTGCAACCCTCTGCCAGTGAAAATGGAGCTTGAGAGGGCCTCACACAGCCCACCTGAGCTCCATTTTCACTGGCAGAGGCACTGCGGGCCGGTCTTTCTCTGTTTGCAGGGCGGCCCTGCGGGCCAGATCTAAACACCTTGTGGGTCAGATGTGGCCCCCAGGCCTTGAGTTCCACACCCCTATTTTAAAAGAAGGTTCAAGGCACTTTCCATATTAAGCACCTGTGAGTAGAATACTAGATCAGCTGAAGCTGAAAATGGACCACTTGAAAGATCTGCAAAGCTTCTGATTAGAATGAGGATTAGATATCATACTTAGGTCAGAAAAAGATAAGCTAAGTTGTCAAATTCAGGTAATGATGCAGAAATATAAAATTAATGCTGGAGTGCCTCAGTGCTATGTGAAAGTGTCTCAATTGTCACTTTGTTCAAACACACAATATTAGCATACCAATAACATCTCCACCTTTGCAATCAGCAAATTAACAAATCGTGTGGGCAATTGAATTTAATTTTCTGAATCTTTTTGCTCTATCTAATGGCTAACTAGATTTTTTAGTCCAGCTCTTGAAGCCCAAATATGGCTGAATCCATTTTCCCAGGGATGCCACAATTAATAGGCATGATATCAATATTCCAGTGAAGATAATTGCAAGGACAGCATCTGTTATGCCTAGAGGAAGGGGCAAGAAGGGCAAGCAAAATAAATGTCAGATTCCAAATATTTTAGGACAAGATTCCTAGTGAGCCAACAGTTAAGTGACAAGAAGCTGACTAGTTCTAAGCCATGATTTTGTGAAACTATCTTATTTTGCAGATATCTATTGGGAAATAAAATAGCTCTGAAGAAGTCTGTAGAGATTCTCAGTCATCCAGGTCATGGTTATCCCAAAGGTGCTTTTTCATGAGGTAACTGGACTTCCTTGTTTTGTTTTTTGTTTTTTTGTTTTTGAAGATGTTTTGCTTCTCATCCAAGAAGCTTCTTCAGCTCTGACGGGATAGTGGAGACGGGATATCCTTCCATTCCCCACTATCCTGTCAGAGCTGAAGAAGCTTCTTGGATGAGAAGTGAAACATCTTCAAAATAAAAAACAAGAAAGTCCAATTGCCTCCTGAAAAAGCACCTTTGGGACTCTGAAGGAGTCTTATCAGCCAGCCTGAGGGGATGCTATTGATCATGCTCAATTTAGTGGAAAGGCAGGGTGTAAATAAAATCATTTTTTAAAACGTATGTGTGTTTGTGTGTGCGTGCACATGTGCATCTTCCAATTAAATATCATGGAAGAATGGCTGAAGCGATAGCAGTTGTAAATATCCTGCTCCAGTGTAAACTCAATAGGATATTACTTACAGCACTTAAATGCTGACAATATGCTTTCCTAATCTGTCCTCTAAACAAATGCTCTTTTCAATAGCTGGGAAGCTGGAAGCTATGCTTCACACTTCCTCCCTGTTGATTAGCTTTATACTCCAGAGCTGTTCAGATATGTTTCAGAGAGTGGTGGTTAAAAGGAAAGCAAAGTGAAAGGCAGAGCAAGGAAATGGCCTGTAGAAAGAGGTTTTAGGCATAATTGCTGAGGGAGTTTCCCGTGCCTTTTATTATAAATCACATAGATATGTGAAGTAGCATAAAAGCACTTGGAATGAATGAAGGATGAAAGAGGCTTGAACGGATGGCAGCTCTTCTACGCTGGGTGAGATGACCACTTAACCTTCCATTTATGTCTTAATAGAAGAAACTGTGGACAGCAGTATCCTGAAGTACAACCTGAAGTCTTTGCAGCCCAACACCAATTACAGAGCTTGGATTAAGGCAAACACCATCATTGGAGGAACAAAGGGAAATGAAATGTACTTTTTTACTAAGCTATTTAGTAAGTTATTCAAGGCAAATAGTTTTTCCTCTTCATATATCATTTTTACATAAGACGTGTTTGTGTTGTTTTTAACTAGAAAGAATCCAACGGCTTAAGATGAATGAAAATGAGACAATGTTAATCTTCGTCTCCAATTGGAAAAACTAGAAACATTAAACAGCCTGGTGTTTTTAATGTCTTGCTTTTACAGGTTAATGAGCACTAAAGATTGTGTAGAATAGTTATATTTTAGTCACGATAACCAGCTGAACCAGTTCAAAGTAAGGAGAAGCCAGAGCCATATTCTTAGCTCAGTTATCTGCACAAATATGTATTTCTCTCTTGGATGCAACCTCAAGGGTTCAATCCCATTGATTTCATTGATTCCTGTGTCTAAAATGTCACTAGAAAGTTTTGACCTAAAATATTTGGAATTTTGACATTTTAATTTGATTGCCCGCTCCTCTAGATACAACAGACATTATTCCTGCAATTGTCTTCATTGGAATATTCATGACATGCTTCTTAAGTTTTGGACTATTATGGGCTCTAAAATATAAAACGTGAGTATATTTTTAAATGATTGAAAACAAAATGTGAAAAAAAAACAATAATATGGTCCAGGCCTCTACAAGTATTTCTTTTGGCTATTATTTAATCTAATATATAATCTCAGTCTTCAATAGTTCAACGCTGGTTTTTTTTTGTTTTTTTTTACTTTTCTTCCATCTGTGAAAGTGCTGCAATTATTTTTCACTTATATCACTTTGTGAAGTGAGCACTGCTTAAATTACTAGGTTCAGATGAGGCTATGTGGCAAAGCTTGTTGCAAATCACAATCCAACTTCTTTGCCTTTTCCCCTTTCATTACTTACATGAAACTCCTTCTTAAACACAATCTAAAGTGTTCATTTTTCTCCAGATGGTTGCAGTTTTCAACTGAAGGAGCTTTGAATGATTCAATACTTTATATTTCCCAAACATAGCATTCCCATATCCAACTTCCCATGTCCAAATATTGGGTTCCATGGGTTATATACAAAATAATTTTAGAAGCTAGCTTTAAGCAGGGACCAGGTGAAGTCTCCCCTTCCATATTTATTGATACAGTACCTTGAACGAATTGGAACTTCTTCAGAATGTTGGACGATTGCATACATGTCCTCCAAACACCAAGTGAAATATTATATTACATTAATTATATATTATATTACATTAATTTATTATATTATAATTTATTCTATTTATTATATTATCAAGAAGGGAATACCAGTACCCAAAGTTCCCTCAGAATAGTCACAATACCCCAAATATTTCAGTTTAGGAGGACCAAATAAAATCTTTATTTATTTATTAAAAAGATTTATATGGATACTCAACTCACAGCGACTCAGAGTGGCTTATAAAAATAAGATCTCAAAACCCCAAACAATCCCATCTCTCTCCCCTCCCCTCATGACAACATTCAGATAAGCTACTTGATGGGCTCCGTATCAGACTGGGATCTCCAGGCGCGCAGACAAATAGCCTTTCAAAAGACTAACAAGGTTAGGGCCACTCTTATCTATGAAGAGATAATGTTCAACAGGGAGAGGACCATTATGGAAAAGAATCTTCTTTTTGGTCCCACTAGATGGACCTCCTTAATGGGGGAACCCATGACAGATCCCGGCTCCTCAATTTGCTGGGAGGATGTAACTGGGAAGAGACAAATAACCTGGCCCCAAGTTCATAGGGCTTTAAAGATGATAACAAAAACCTTTAATTAGATCTGGAAGCAAATCAGCAACCAATGCAGCTTCCACAAGAGGACGATGGGTACAAATCTAGATTTGCATGCAGGCCACTGCATTTTAGACCAACTGAAGCTTCCAGATACTTTTCAAGAGTAGCCCCATGTGAACCACATTACTCATCTTCATTTAGAGCGTCATGTAGATACAGGCAACCATCTGAGTAGTTACTCTTTTTTTTGTTGTTGCCATTTCCATGTGGACAGTAAGAGCAGTAGAAATATTTGTTTTTCCCTCCCCCCACCATCTACTATACATTCTGTTTGCTGATGGTTATTTCCATTTTCACTAGTAAAGGAAGCTTACATTCTTAGAATCTACATTTTTCCCATCTCCAACAGAAAGAGGTGACTAGGGTATGGATGAATGTGAGCAGGACTGTTGGTCCAGGAAAGGGTATAATTGAGGACAATCTGCAATTGCGCAAAAGCCCTCCTAGCCACAAGTGCCACCTGCTTCTCTAGCAGGAGTTGTGAGTCCAAATTATGCACCAGGAACATCTGGGGCAGTGCAACTCCATCAAGGATCAAAGATGACAATTCCCTATAAACCAGAACCCAATCCCCAAACCATTCTGTTTTGCCAGGGTTCAATTTCAGCTCATTGCTCCTCATCCAGACCTTAACAGCCTCCAGCCTAAAGAGGGAAGTTGTGGCATCACTTAATTCAACATTGTTCGAGATATTCAGCTGAATATCATCAGCATACTGATGATATGTCATCCAATAGTGACGGATGATCTTACCCAGAGGCTTCATGTAGACATCAAATAGAAATGGAGAAAGTACCAAACCATGTGAAAACCCATAAAGCAGGAGTTGAAGATCAAGCCTCTTGGTTCTATTCTTGAGATGTCATCAAATGCAAGTATTAGAGAGCTAAATCTGTTTGCTTTTGTTTTATCAGGATAAAACGAATATGCTGGCCTCAGATTCCACATCCTGTAATAGCAAGTTGTCCTGCTATATCTGAGGTAAGGATTGATTTTTGCTGGGCAAACAGGCTGTGAGAAAATGAGTGTGATGGCCCAGAATTTTCCCTAGTCCTAATGCAACGTGAATGTTGCAGCCATGGACTTTACTTTGTCAAATCTTCTTCATCTCTACTATTGGAGATAATTGAAAAAAACATGTGCAATTTTGCATAGAAAAAATAGCTAAGTGTAATGTAAACTGTACAGCTAATAGCTAAGTGTGATGTAAATCACTGTAAATGATGAGCCTCCAATTCATTTTTAGCCATAACTGTCACAGTCTATAAGCCACAACATGTCTCATGTCAGCCGTTGAGATGTGTAGCCATGAGATTGGATCAGGGATGGGATTCAGCAGGTTCTTACCAGTTCTGAAGAACTGGTAGCTGAAATTTTGAGTAGTTCGGAGAACCGGTAGTAAAAATTCTGACTGGCCCTGACCCCCTCTATTCTCTGCCTCCCAAGTCCCAGCTGATTGGGAGGAAATGGGGATTTTGCAATAACCTTCCCCTGGATTGGGGAGGGAATGGAGATTTTACAGTATCCTTCCCCTGCCATGCCCACCAAGCCATGCTCACCAAGCCATGCCCTGCCCACCAAGCCACGCCCACAGAACCACTAGTAAAAAAATTTGAAACCCACCACTGGATTGGATAAATTGAGGAAATAGCCTCTAACCATTGCATTGGTTGTCCTTGGTGATGCTGCCACCTCCTATTTTTCTTTCTCTACCTTGCCTTCCTTCTGTAAATACAACTTGCCTTAAGACCCAAAGAGTGAGCTTGCAGTATCTTCTGTTCTGGCCACATTAGCTAAATTGCATACTGAGGCTGGTGAACACATGAAGGAATGACCATATCATGTATGGTAAGTAATTAGAGGGCAGAAGGTTGCCAGGGGAACCTTCTTTGCTTGCCTGATGGAATGAAGAAGCAATGGCTCATAGGATACACAAGCAACCATCTGAGTAGTTACTCTTCTTTCTGTTGTTGCCACAACCATGTGAACAGTAACAGCAGTAGAATTATTTATGTTTCTTTTTGTTCTCCTATCTACATCCCCTTTGCTGATGGTTTTTTCCCCTTTTCACTAGTAAAGGAAGCTTAAATTCTTAGAATCTGCATTTTTCCTGTCTTCAACAGAAAATCATATTGGGGAACTCATCTTCTGAGGATGACATCAATATTTTGAAACTGGATACTTGCAGGGAGAATGAGTTGCCATTGCTGAATCCTGAAAACTGCTTCAAACAAGCAAATGTTACTGCAAAAATTGCCGTTGCTGGTCAAGAGACTTTCTACACTGGAGAATACAAAGCTCTAGATTGCTTTCTTCCAGGATCATCGTTGAACCATGACTTCAGCAATCAACCACTTCTAACTACGAAAAGGGATTCTGAAAGTTCTGCAAAAGAAGAAATGCAGTATCAGGAAAATTTTCAGGAGAAAAATGAATTTAATTCATATTTGAAAAACTCTGTTTGTTCAAGAGAGTTCCTGGATTGCGAGACTGTAGGACAAAATACGAAAGAACCTGAAACCAAAGCTTCTTCTTTGGCCTGTTGTAGTGCTGAGGGTCCTTATGTAGCACCAGATACAGTTAAATTACTCTCAAAGTGTTAATTACAAATAATAAAAAAAAAAACTTATGGGATATCCTGCTTATAACTGCTGTTTTATTAAATAGTAAGCATGTAAGTCCTGCATAGTTTTTTAAAATTATTGTATAAATTTGTTTCAGACTTGATTATTAGGAGGTATAAAATATTCACAGCATGGGTCCATGTTTCATGTTTGCCCTGTTTCCTAATAAAATATAATGATGTTGAAAAGGAAAAAAAATGGTCTAAGTAACTTTGGATATAGAGGAAAATGCTGTTAGGAGTTGAATAATATCCACACGTCCTTACTTTCTGACCCAAAAAGCTAGTTAACCAATTGGTTAAGGAAACAGGCTAGAAGCTAAGAGACCATGAGTTCTAGTCCTGCCTTGGGGCCAGTCATTCTCTCTCAGCCCAGCCCATCTCAAAGGGTTGTTGTGGAGAAAATAGAAAGAAGGAATAATAATAGGTATGTTCACTGCCTTGTGTTATTTGTAAAGGAATAAAAGCAGAATAAAATCTAATAAAAAAATAAAATATATTTGTTGGATATGCTTTTGCTGCAAATACAGTCAAAGCTATGCCTTCTTACATTTATTTTGTTTCATTACTCTGATCTAGTAAAGAGCCTTGGTGGCGCAGCAGACTAAAAACTGCTGTTAAAGTAGTACTTAGCTGCCAGCTGCCTGCAATACTGCGAGTTCAATTCTCACCAGGCTCAAGGTTGACTCAGCCTTCCATCCTTCCGAGGTAGGTAAAATGAGGACCCGGTTTGTGGGAGCAATAAGCTGACTTTGTATAAAATAGAACATCGCTTAGGGGAGGCCAAAAAGCCCTACTAAGCAGGTATATACAAAAGTATGAAGGCTATTGCTTAAAGCATTGTAAGCCGCCCTGAGTCTCCGGAGAAGGGTGGCATATAAATCGAACTAATAAATAAATAAATAATTGCAGATCTCAAATATGTCACACATGGAGGGGAAAATGAAGTTACACAATTGTCAATCAAAACTATTGAATGTGTTATATAGATTGATATAAAGGTGATGTAGAAATAAAAATAAATGTATCATATCTATTTGTATTCAGTGGTTGAAATATTTTTAATCTATCAAAACCTATAAAAAAAAAATGTAAAACTAAAAAGGTCACTTTAAAGAGTTCATATTAAAGAAACACCGAGATGACACACGGAAGGACTGATGTATTATATGTTTGTTTGTCTTAAAAAATAAAAAAACTTTTTATTAAAAAAAAAAAGTTCGTATTTCATATAATGCCAGAGTTCAAGATTTCTTGGGTAAAAGTTGTTTCTAGTAATGCCATAATGCTTTTGCCTGAATAGGTGATTCTCAAAAGTGTCAGTCTCTCTGAATGTTAAACTACTACCCAGTATTGCAGTTTCTTGAAACAGAAAGATTAGAAGAAAAAAATGTCAAATGGTTGAAATGAAGTGATAAGGGTGTTTAGAAGCTCTGAAGTAGCTAAGAAGCCACTATCATATCTTGCTTGTTCTGTTTTTCACTTGACAAAACACTTCCTTATTTTGCATATTATTTACTGCACTGCTGGACACTTCTAAACTGAAGAACTGTTAATAGCTTTCAAATCTATGGAATTGTGACCGTGGGATAAATATGACTTTCTTCCTGATAAGAGGAGAAAGGATAAGATCTGAATTCTCCATCTCACAGATGCTGAATGCACAAAGCATTGCAGAAATGTTCAGTGCGGCAAGTAAAAATATCCTTACTATCTGCCAAGGAACGATTCATGTATTTTAGATTATGTATTTGTGTCAGTTTTTGTTGAGCACAGAAATGCTGATTTTGACTAAATGTATTTCATCTTTTTTTCTCCTTTGGCTGACATTGAGGAACCCTTGTGTTTTCTGGGTAAGTGTTCTGTCCCCGTCACATGCACACACACAAACAGACAGCCAGGAGTTAATGAATCAAACAGTCAGGAATTCCTTTAAGATAACAATCTTGGCAGCGACCCATGAACTGCCTGCCAAGAGATTTTACTCGCTAAGGAAGGTTTTTTCTCCTCAGTCCAATATACCAAATTAATTCCACAAAGCAAAGAATTGTCAAAGTCCAGTCCGAAGAAATCCAAAAAGAGATTCTAACAGGGTTCTAGAAACACGATATGACTTCCGAGCTTTTCAATTTGTCCGTCACAAGGCCTGAATAGCCGACACACCCCCTTTTATTCCTTGTGGGATGTGGTCCAGTGACTCAGCTCAATCTCTGGCCTGCCCACGCCTCTTTCTCTGCTGCGCACGCTTATCCTTCCGACGCTGTCTGGGATCCAGCCAAAACGCATACCGCTTGCTCTCTATCTGCGGCTGCTCCGAAATGCCTTGCTCCTGGCATATCTCTTGGCCTTCGGAGGAAACCTGAGGCATTGCCAGAGAGGAGGGTCCTGGAGAGGGAGGCCTTGCCAAATCCTCTCCTTCACCTTCTGGGTCCTCTCCCTCTGTTAGGACTGGCTCGGAGTCACAACAGTAAGCAAAAGATGGGTTTGACACATACAAAACAGTATGTGAAGCGGTATATAAGTCTAAGTGCTATTGCTATATATTTGAAAATTATCTATTTATTAAGAAGTCTGGATTTATTAAGCTTGGGCTATGGTTAAATGTGGAATATAGTTCAGTGGAAGACTGCCATACTACCGTATTTTTCAGAGTATAAGACGCACCTTTTTACCCCCCAAAAGGGGGTGAAGATTTAGGTGCGTCTTATACACTGAATGTAGCCCTGCCCACCCACTGGCCCCCACCCTTTGGCCTGTTCCTCGCAGCACTTACCTCCTTGCAAGCAAACAGCAAGAAAAAACAGCCCCTTTCAGCTTCAGCATAGGTTAATTAGCACAAGTTGATTAGATCGGCCTCCCGACTCTCAGCTGTTTTGCGCAGGGCTCTCCTGCTTGCTGCAAAGTGCTGGAACAGATTTTTTCCCCCTAGCTATGCTGAAAAAACGAAACTGAAAGTAAAGCAGGCTCTTTGCTGCATGATAAACATGAGGCAGAGAGAGATTTCTTTTTCTTTTTCCTCACCAAAAAAGGTAGGTGCAAACACTGGGAAATTTAGGGCAAAAGAGGAGAGTTCAAGATTTTAAAACACAAAAGAACAAAAGCTCTATTTAACTAGGGAATTGTAATAATTGAGATACTATTAATTGTATATTGTGTTGAAAGCAGAAATGGTTAAGTTGTGGTTTGGAGGAATATATGGGGAAAATTATTTGATTTATTATTATTGGTAAATATAATTAATTGATTTGTATGAAAATAATTGGAATATTCATGTTCATATTGATTAATATACAAAAAAGATAGTTATATAACTAATTTATTTATATAAAAATGTTGAATTTGTATTAAACAACTGTAATATTACATAATTAACCAATGTGAGGATGGATACAAAAATAGATGACAATGGGAAGGGTATAATATAGAGGGAGAAGGGCGGTATATAAATTTAAATAAATAAATAAATAAAAATATAGAATAGAAGGGAAAAATTGAATTTGATTAAGATTAGAGATGAGAATGAAGGGTAATATTGGTTTTTTTAAAAAATAGATGAATAAATATAGCAAAAAGGAAATATAGAAATTGTAAATTTAATTGAAATGACTAAACACTGTTTAAATTTGTGAACCAGCCAAATACTGTGTTCAAAGAAAATACATTGTATGTTTGTTTGGCTAAAAAATTTAAAAAAAAACTTAAAAAAACAACAACTAAAAAAGCTAGGTGCGTCTTATACTCCGGTGCGTCTTATACTCCGAAAAATACGATAGTTTAAAATTTTGCATTGATGAAATGTTGCAGTTTCCACTTTTTAATTGATTGTTTAAACTCACATTTTTCTTAAGTATATTACTTATACATGTATATTATTTTACTTTGTTAATTTTTTCTTTTTCAGTTTCCTTTTCTTGCTTTGAAGCAAAACAAAAATTTAAAAATACTTTAAATTTACCATTTTCCTTGGTAATCTCTTGACTATGGAATGTCTTCCTTGCTAGTTATGGTAGGACTATGCCTGGTCTTTTTCATTCTCCCAGGCCTTTTGGTAATGTGCTAAATGTTGATTTTAAAAAATGCAGTTTTTTCTTTGATGCTGTTTCATGTTGTAAAACACTTTAGTATGCTTTAACCAACTGTTTAAACTGTAAACCTGTTCCTTCTTAAATGGGAAGTAGTATCAAAATAATTTAAATAAAATAACATTTGTCATTTGGTATAGTAGCATTCAGTGCATGCTTTTGGATATTATAGAAATAAGTTTTGTACATTGTTTAGAAGCTTTTCCAATGTATCTCGATACATGTATGCAGCCTTAATCCCACCCACTGATTTGCAAATGTATAATTATTACATTAGTAAAAGTAATTGTATTAGTGTAACAAAACATCTGAAAAGAAAGCAACAATAGAAAAATACATGGCATTAAATGACATTAATTTCTTTTTATTATTTTAAAAGCAATAAAAACATAATAAAAAAGCCAACAATACAAACAACATAATAGCTCTTTCTTCTAACAATTTTGTAATTGTTTATAGATGGATTTCAAAAAAATACGCAAATGGCAATTCAGGGAAAAGACTGAAAGCTATAAATTTAAATGCCAATAAGTGTTTTCACATTTATACAGTAACAAACATGCATTCACATTATGAGGAAGGGGTATTAGGACAGCTTTCTGGAAAGATCAAAGGCCTTGATTACTGGTATATTATTCAAACTGAATTGGCTATAAAAACCAGACTCTCCAGATTTCTCAGATCAAATAATGAATAATGAATGTGTACATCTTCATTGCAACAGCAGCAGCCTGATTGCCTTATTCATACTTTTGAGATGTATTTTGGTTTCTTTTTAATTTAACTCTTAATTTCTTAGCTATCAGAAGACTACTTGTACAATAGTTAAACTTAGGTCACTTAGAACCGTTCTCTCAGATTCACGGACAGAAATTCAGTCAGCACCATATGTCCACTGAAATTGTTAAACAAGGTGAAGCAACAATGTCTGGCAATGGCAATGTGAACTCTTTCTGGTATAACCAGGTAGTAGAGGCACGTAAATATGTGCCAGATAAATGTACTGTAGGCTCTTTCACTTCTTGCAAAAGGAGTGCAAAGAGGATTTTGCTGCTGTAAATGTAAAATAAAGGTAACACACATTCTGTGAAAACATTATGGCTACTTTCAGTAAATTGCACTATTAGTAGATTAAACTGCAAATCAAATACAATACTTTTTAAAATGAGTAATTTCCTATTTCCTTAGTCTAAATCTAGGACTGAATGCTCTTTAACAATATTTGATAAATGCAAATAGTGTGGTTTATAAGCTTCTATGAAGTATGTCCTGAGTACTGCCCTTGTCCTTTCACATCCACCCAACCCCTCCTCATTTCTTGAAGGAAACAGATTTCCCTTCTGCCTTTGGCTTCTTTTGTTTGTTTTTTTAAAAACTATTTTTTAAGATAAATCTTTTCTTTTTGGTTTTATGCTTTTCAGTTAAGAGCTGCGTATAAAGGCATCTTCTTTTACAGTTCCATTGTCCATAGAGAAGGAATCTGTTACGTGGAAGGACCAAGAAATAAATCATAAAGATTAATCTAATCTTTCAGTTTACAATACCAGTTGGTTGGATATGTATCTAGTGGATAGAAACAATAGTATAGGAAGCAGGTCTGCGGAAGGTATATTGATCAAGATAGGTATCTACTGAATTAGTTTGCAAAAGTCTATAGTCCTAAATCAGCGCTTCTCAACCTTGGCAACTTTAAGCTGTGTGGACGTCAGCTCCCAGAATTCCCCAGCCAACATGGGTGTTGAAGCCTACACAGTTTAGTTGCCGAAGTTGAGAAGCACTGTTCTAAATGCTACTTTGTCATACAATGGAAAATGAACATTTCCTAATTCCTTTCACCTTAACAATTCCAGATTTTAGCAACATACATGGTCAATTATAATTTACAATTATCAAATCATTTTAAGTATTTTTTTTTTAACAATTGGTAATTAGGCAAAAAGAAATAGAAAGTTATCAAGCAGCCATTTTAGGATTTAATACTAATCAAAAGCCCAATGCAGGGACACCATTTTTAATGAGGCAGTGATATTGGGATGATATCACAATGCCTCACGGCATGGTGGTGCAGTGGATAGAATGCAGTACTGCAAACTAACTCACTGCTCACTCCAGGAGTTCAATTCTCACCAGGTCAAAAGTTGACTCAGCCTTCCATCCTTCAGAGATAAAATGAGGACCCAGATTGTTGGGGACAATATAGTGACTCTGTAAACCGTTTAGAGAGGGCTGTAAAGCACTGTGAAGCAGTATATAAGTCTAAGTGCTATTGCTACTTCATGTCACAAATTAGCCTCTTATTTTTAATTAGTTATAGTCATCAATTATATAGGAAACCATGAGTAAATCCATAGTCGTCATCTTCAGGTTGTCCACAGGGTGTGATCAAAAAGTCAAAATTATGGCCACAATACATATAAAAACAAGGCATTGCATTTGTTGTGGTCAACATCTTGTCTTTTTTGACCACATCCTGTGAATAGTCCTACCTGATAAAAGATTTTTTCAATTCTTAATGGATATTTCTGTAAGAAAGCAGATTCTACATTTATTAATAACTGCTTTGATATATACTAACATTTAAGTTAAATTATTGGTTTCACCTGAGGAAAAGGTCACAACAAAAAAGCAGAAGACCCTTAAAAAGTCATCGTAACTTTTCTTGGATTTTCTTCCTTTCCTACTAATCTACCTTCAACCTTAAGGCATTAAGAACAACGTTCCTATTGACATGCAAGGAAGCTGTAATTATAAATCTCAAGACAAAATACTTTCCTAATCATATCAATTACTTTCAGATGTAATAAAAATAAACCTAGAATACTTGCTTCTTCATTGTATTTAAAAAAAAAACCAAGGTACAGAATTAAACTATTTTAATTAAAAATGTTACATATGTTATTCTGTACCTAATTTATTGTCACAGGCAATTAAGTGTTTTACAATCCAACATTCAATTTATTTGATGAATTTTATTAGCAGAACTGAATACCAAGTCGACTCGAGTGGATGTTCACAATAATGGTAAAACCAAGGTATCATGAGGATATAAATTGCTAGAAAAAGAATTGTTTTCCAGTTCCAACACTGGAGTCAATGCTCAATTTAAAAAATAATTGGCCTGATAGGTAGATTAATTTGTTTCATAGTAATGAAGAAATTGATGCTTAAAATGTGACTAATAAATTGAATTTGTAAAAATATATTTATGCTGAAATATGTCCCGTGACAGCCTTTTCAATGTTTTTCCAGCTTGGCAACTAAGATGAGGGGACTTCAACCACAGAATTCAGCCAGCATTCCATTCATCAGAAAGCTGCCAAGTTTGAAAAAAATACTGTTCCAGCAGGAGTCATAGGGCTTATGAAGGGTTAGGGTTAGGGTAGACTGAAAACTTCCTCCTTGGAGATCAGAAAAAACTCCACTCTTGAAGGAACTGAGGCTGACTGTCTCAACTTCCATGATCAAATCTTTCCATCGGGTAATCCATCTTTAGAAAACAAAGTCCAATATTCTGAGCCTTGCTCAGATTGAAAACCTTTTTGGGGAAACTTGGTTTGATGGCCATTAAAAAAAAAAAATTAAGCCAGCTTGAGAGCTGGTACTTAGAACCAGCCCTTTTTCCATCCCTTTGCTAGGGGGGATTTTTGAGACATTGTCATAATGTTCTACCCATTTTCCAGATTGAGGTAGTAATTGTGAATTTGAGAAAATGCTCTGCATGCTAGCAATTATATTATACTGCATACGCTAAGTGAGAATTAACAATGCAAAGATTTTCCATCTAAAAATCTGAGATTAATTCAGGTGGTCAAAAGGTTGGAGAAATTATAAGGAAGTAATACAATTCTGAGCACCATTCTTATATATTTGAAGTTACATTGTTGGGATGTAATTTGTTTTTTGAGTAACACCTTGTCGTATAGCATTCTCCAATTTAGATAATGGTGCTTTTGTATAATGTTAATGAACACTCTTGGTGCATTCCACAATTAGAATATAGGAATTATAAAATTAATTGGTGACTTTTAGCTGCTGTATTTAAGAGGAAACATGTTCAAAATGTTTTGTTTAAATGATAGACTGAAAACTTTCAAAAATATAGAGGTTCAGATATGTAGCTAAGAACTGCTATTACAAAAAAAATTGAAAGGGGTTTTCACCTAAAGCAATGATATTTAATTTGATGTATAGAAATACAAAATAATGGACTGGCTACTCCATACGATAGGGAGTCAAATTGCTCTATTATGCTTGGAAATTCTTCCTCCAAGATTTGAGGACAACTTGGCAAGAATTGTGGATTATGTTTACAATTCATTCCGTTTTCATCAATTAACAATTTCTGCTCATTTTCTACGATCCAGTATAGGATAATTTCAATGATAGGCATTAAACTGTTAACTTTCAAAAAATGATTTGAATTCCTGAGAAAGCGAAAACAAACTGAACAGCCAAATCATAATACATTTGTGATTAACTTCACAAATGTGCATTGTGCACATTGACTTCATTTCCAAGCATGAAAATATTACAATGACAGATGCAGAAAAAGCAGAGTAAGATCAGGCCATTTAAGCAAGAATACATCCACGTTCCGAGCCAATTTCACACTTGAAAACTTTGAAAATGATTAAATGTATTTGTGGTTATATTTTGAGCTTGTGTTGTAAAACTTATCAGCTTGTCTACTGTATAAATGTCAGCTACTACCGATAATATGCTTCTGAAGAAAAAGAACATCATGAAAATGGTCATGGTGATGATTTATAAAGTTTCAATATATACACATACTGAAAATTATCTAAAAAAAAACAATCGAATATGCTTTAATTTTTATACAACTTTAGTGTTCCTGGACTGCATCAAAAGACATTCAAGCTATTAATGCATTGTGGAAATTATTTTTAATAAACTAGTATGACCCAAAAGAACTGAATAAATTTCTTCATAGGTAGGAGAGAACCGAACTGAAAAACAAAGACCACAGCTCAGCATGGTGTCTTCAATAACCCAGCTGCGTGGTTTCCAGCCTTCATAATTATGCACAGGATGGAATACCAGAACCTGGCATTTTAACAGTTAACAAAAGAACGGTATATATTCCTCTTTAATAACAATTAACCCCTAATTATGATTATATGGTAATAAAAATAAGCATACACACAAATTTAACTTTATAGGATTGAGTTTCAAATGTTGTATTTACATTTCTGCAGATATGGCTCAAAGTGCAAGATACAAAAGGCATGAAATACTGGTAGTCAAAAGTCAACATGAAATATTAGCAGTCAACTTTTGGACATAATCATGATTCAATTAGCTGATCATTCACTCAATTAATACAGTCCTTAGCTGACACAAGTAACATGCTACAGTCAAGAGAAAGAGCCCAAGCAAACACATTTTTAGTTAGTTAATTATGAGGCTGTCCTAGACCCATGTAATGTTTATATTCTGCCTGAAGCAATTATGTTTGGCCAGATAGGTAGTAAACTATTTGCTTCTGCATAATTCTCACAGTAGTTAAAACACTATTTTTGAAATGTCGGTGCTAGACAATCACAAACGGAGCATTCATATTGTACAGTTTAACCTCTTATGGTCTTAACTGCAGAGAAGTATTTGCAATTATCAACTCCTGGCCTGTATGTCTTTATGAAAATGAATGTAGCTTTATATTCTATATTAAAAATAAAGTCGAATGCCCAGGACAAAACTGAAATGTAATAAATGTATCAACGAAGTTGAATATATGTAGTGCTTGAAGGAAATATTCAGTATAAGTCTAGAAATTTTCCTTTAAAAGTCTATTCAAATTTCCCAAATTCCATGTTGTCCAAATTAGCTTCCATAGATGAGCCTGATTTTCACCTGAAGCATGGTTTTTAAAAACTATTTAACTTATCAAAGCAATGGCACAACAGTATTTTCTTTTCACTGGGGCATATAACCACCTTGCCGTACAGTCTGAGGAAGGTAGCTTTTGGGCATCTCTTCACTGGTTACCATATCTGTGTTGTTTTCAAGCTTCCCAGCCTGTTCCATTAGGTTAGGAGAAAATGCACCTATGAAGTCCATTCCCTGTTGATCTTTTTCTGGGCCAGATTCACCCATTTGTGATGCTGGAAGCCTGGTAGTATCTTCCTCACTTACTGGAGAAATCTGTTCCTCCTTTTCAAAATCTGTGGCTGTGTCATCCCAGCTACCATTTTGCTTGAAGTAGCGATGCTTGGGCATTGAACTGTCATTTCCAAGAATCTGTTGATCCTCTGGCCTCTCTTCTAAATCTAAGAGAGGTTGTGTAGATTCAGACCTGGAAAAGACTTGCACTGAAGGAGTTTGATCCCGGTAGCCACTGGGTATTACAGTTGAGTACTGCACGGTGCTGGAAGTGTTCTGAGCAGGTTCCCCTTCATCACTATCTGAAACACTTTGTCGAGGAGAAGACATGCAGGATGAGCCTCCTATACCACTGCTGTGACCTTCTGAGGCATTCTTCTCTTTTCTAAGCAAGTCAAAAGGCTTCAGATCTTGATCTGAAAGGGATTTCTTGTCCTCCGCTTCAATTTCTACAACACTGACATCAGTAAAACTGCCCTCTGGATATATTTCCTCTTTTGAATTAAAATGCTTTTAAAAAAAAGACAAAAATGTCATTATAATTATCTGTGATGCAATCTGATTTTAAATCAAAACTACATTCATCTGATTTTTTTGCTGTAAACTGCCCAGAGTCCCTTGGGAGTTGGGCGGCATAGAAATGCGATAAATTAAATTAAATTAAATTGTGATCTTTAGTCTGCCCTCATCATTCTTTTCTTTCTGTCAGAAAAGCAAGCTTCTTTGGTAGTAAAGTAATGCAGTGCCTCCTTGGGCTTTCAGATTGGTCTCTATCTCACTTTAATCTGCATTACTAAAAGACATGATTTGAGAATGCAACTTTTCACATACAGATCATACCAGACGCTCTGCTGAATTTACATTATATTCCGTACATCCTATATATATTTGCATAATATATAGGATTTGTCCGTTTGATTTTTTAAAAATTAGGTTATTATATACTTCTAACATATTAGGATTGGTTTTTTAAAAAAATATATACCATTTAAGAAACTAATTACATGTTTGCATTTAGTTGAAGATTTGGCCTGGATTCCAGTCAAGTTCTTCATCAAGTACAACAGCCTCTTTTCTCCATGTAAACTCTAATTCAACATTAGGTTGACAGAGTGGAAAAGGAGGAGATATTTTGCTCTTTTTCAATTTCCCCAACCAACCCCAACTATGTAGCCTCCATAAATCAACCTCTGAGAATTAGGAAAGGATGCCACATCTGGAAATTGCCATTCCCATTCCTTTGTTATGTTTTTGTTAATTATTTTATAATCTAATTTTGTTTTTTTTTGTTTTCCTTTTACCTTAGCTGGTGTCTGCGGTGACCATTGAGCAATTACGCTCTTTGAAGGATCAGGCACATTAGGCCAGATGTGTTTCTTAATCCTGGAGAAAAATAATAAAAAGACAAGTAAAAAAATAACAAGTGACATTCAGCTCAGAATTATTATACGTATAAGCACACACACACAATAGTACATTAGTGTCAATGCAGCGCTCCTTCTTTTGCTCAATCAAGAATGACACGCAGTGTGCTGAATATGTGGTGCTACCACTAAGGATACTTACATATCTCGTTTGCTGAAGCAAACTAATACACCAAATAAAGTAAATAGAAGAAATGCTATGCAGACAGGAACAACAATTGCTTCTATTTCTCCATCCTCTGAAAAGAAAATGCAAAAGGAAATCAGCACATTTTCTTCAAATGTTTATTAGTTTACCTCAAAATAATTTTAAAAACTCTAAAATCTATTAACTGATAATGAAAATAACAAATGAATCATACCTATCCTTTTGGATCATGCCTATCCTTAATCATGTTTAAATTCACATATTGTGTTAAACAAACAGACAAAAACAAACAAATCACCCGATTTGTGAATTATGCCACATTCCCAGGGTACCTAATACAGAACAAAGTAACGAAATCATCTATACAAGACTTTCAAGTGGTCTAAAAAAGGAGGAACTCTAATGGGTACTTGGGAAGTATTTCATCCCAAGCTGATTCTTTTCAAAATTGGAATAGTTACATACAAAACTTACCAAATCTATTTGTAGAAAATGTAAACTGAGAACCAGCTGTTCCTCCACTTTCTGTGTATGCTGTCATATGCACCATATACAAAGTGTTACTTAATAAGGATGATAGTAGGTACTCTGTTTTTGAAGGATCCACAGTCACAACTAGAAATTAAAAAATGAATTGACAATATTTTACATTAAATCTATCCAAACTAGTTTTTTCTAACCTTAATTCAAATAAGAACATTTAGATCTGAACTCAGTATAGTCCAACCTTCATTTCTAATTTTATTAATTTTGTCAAAATATTCTGTATTAATATAATTGCATATCGTAACACGTACATACTATATTGGATGAAATACAGTGGCACCTGTTGATAATTTGTTCTGGAAGACGTGATGAACACTAAAACTGATGAGTACGAAGAAAACCTCATGATTTACCACATGATCCGCTATTTTGGTTGGAAGAAATAGCAAGTCATGGGGTAGCCGATGTCAGCAAATTCTCCCTTGCACGTTGATTACTGGGAGAAAGCCACGTGCTGGGACAAGATTTCTGCTTCAAAAATGCATCGAATACTGAAATAAATGAGTTTTGAAGCAATCGAGTACCGAGATATGACTGCGCATATTTACTACAATTACTTTGCATTATTTCATTTATTTATTGAATTTATATAGCTGCACATCTCAATGCATAATTATGGGCAGGTTATGAAGTTTTTAAAAAAATACAAACACAGCAAAGCAATGGAATAATTTCAACAATAAAAACAATATTAAGCCATATAAAAACTGTATCAGGAAATCAAAGTTTTGAATCACACTTCCATCCTTACAGTCAATACAGCTACTGTGCAGGCTCTAGAACATTCCTGGGTTTCCATGCCCATCACAAAACCATGTTTTCAGGCCTTGCCAAAAGTTAACAGGATCACTATGGTCTCTAAGGTGGGGGAGGGGGGCAGGAAAATGATGTTCCATACAGTTGAAACCATGACAGAGAAGGCTCTCTTTCTAGGCTCCACCCAAAAAATATACTCCCTGGCTGACGGGACCTAAAACATGACACTGCTCCCAGATCTGATTGGATTACAGGTAATTGAAGAGGCCGTCCCTCAGATAACTCAGTCCAGTCCCATGGCATGAAAGGCTTTATAGATTATCACTAGCATTTTGTATTATACCCAGAATAAAATTGGCAACCAAGGCAGCCCACAGAATGGAGGTATAATATGTGCTGATTGAGAGGTGCATATAACTGCCACATTTGCAGCAGCTGAAGCTTCTAAATACTGTTCAAGGGCAGTCCCGGGTAGAGTGTATTACAGTAATCTATATGAAAGGTGAACAATGCATGAATGATAATGAGCCATGAATGCCACAAGAAGCAACTGACAAGTAAGGTTCACCCACAAAAATCTAGATGAATACTAGGTGGCAGCTAGAGTTAGTTTTCTATATCCCTTTGCTGCCATGTAGTGGTGTGTGTGTGTGTGTGTGTGGTGTTTGTTTGTTTTTTTTTTTGGAATTTCTGCAGCCTGGATCTGGTAAAGCCTAAAGTAAAGTTAACTTTGAAACTTTGGGCTAGAATATCATTCAAATAACTAAAAATTAGTAACACACTTACCTCTTTCATCTCCAGTCGCTGTTTTATAAGAAATGGTATAGTTTTTGATAAACCCATTTTGTTCTTCCACTGAAAGAGGATCCCATTCTAAAATAGCTTCAAACTTTCCAAGTTTCTTTGTTCGAACATTGGGTCCTATAGCAGGCACTATAAACAAACAGTACTTTAAACGTTTTTTGCTAAAGATCAACAATTAGTTCTCTTATTTGGGGATTTGTCTGTAGCTGCAGTAGAGCAAAATGAAAGGCAGGGACATCCTGTTAGAACTATATTAACTTTTATGAAGGAGCAACACTAGTTGCCACTATACCATCAAGCAGTTCTAGGTTCTTTTGGTAACTTGTAAATTGCCTATATTTCAATTCGCCAAAAGCATTATAGTCTAATAGCCTTGCTCAATCTTACCTGGAGCATCAATAGTTCACCTAGGCTTTTGTTTTGAATACATGTTATGGCATCCCATTTCTTTCTCTTTCTCTCATTACTGTCATATTTTATAATTGTAGCTAATATAGTTCCTATAGTTTTACTGTTTTGTACTCCACTTTCATATCAATTTATTATGAAAATTAGGCAATATTTTATGAATATCATAAACCAATTACTGCATTGTGGCATCCTCAAGAAAGCACTTGCAGTTGTAGTAAACTTACCATCTTGTTGAAGATAGGCCTGTGTTGATTCTCCTTCTCCTTGACCGTCACTATATAATGGATATACTGTTATTATGTAACGCTTGTATGGCTTTATGGTTCCTAAAAAAAGAATTTTACAGGTCCTATTTACATAAATTAAAAACGCTAACACTTGTGTTAAGAAACAAGAGATACCCTGTTACACACCTATTTCGTCATAGAGAGAAATTTGACTTAATTTTGTAGTAACTATTTTCAGAGATATTTGAAAACAATTGAGATATTGCTAGGTACAGTATCAAGAAGTTGCTGGTGCATTAGAAATGCTTGAAAACTTTCTACTTTTTTTGCAGTTGTTTAATATTGCTTACAAACTGCTTTAGGATTATTGTTATCCTGAAAGGCAAGCTATACTGTAAATACTTGTAATCAATGTACCTAAAGCTTGAAGACAATTTGCATTTCTCCAAATTGTCAGAATTGGTGGTACAGGTAGTCCTTGAGTTATGACAATAATGGTCATAACTGCCCTTTATTAGAACACCTGTTAATGAGTAGGTGATGTGACAACTTTTTTGCATGTTGTTAAGCATTGTTGTTAAGTGAATCTGCAGTCGTTAACTGAACAATGGTTTGCTATGAGCACATTTTTCCAGAAAAACAGATGTAATTATTGATTTGGGTTTTTTTTGGAAAAACTGTCATAAAATGGCATCATATAGCCATGGGACATTGCAAATAGCCATACATGAGGCTGTGTTGTTGAGCACCAAAAGTGCAGTCACACATGACTATAGGGTAGTAGTGTGGCTGCCCAATCCAAGTTCCCCTTTTTTGAGCCTGTCGTAACTTCTAATGGCTGTTAAACAATCGGTTGTAAGATGAGAACTACCTGCCTGTGCCCCATTATAATCCACCTACTAGACAAATATATTTTCATGCAATGCCCTTTTTCTGATAAAGAAGGAAGCATGATGGAAAGCAAATAGCAAGAGATTGTTCAGTGGAAATCATTGTTGGATTTTGATGAAATAGTGATCATAGAAATAAGCCACTAATACATAAATGAGTTTCATTTGTCTCTTTTCGTTGGGGAAACAGAAAATAAAACATGATCAGAACAGCAGGATTACTCTAACACAGGGGTGTCGAACTCAAGGGCCCGGGGGCTGGATCTGGCCCGCAGGGTGCTTAGATCTGGCCTGCAGGGCTGCCCTGAAAACAAACAGCGAAAGACTGGCCCGTGGTGCCTCTGCCAGTGAAAATGGAGTTCCCTCCCGAGCTCTGTTTTCACTGCCAGAGGGTTGCAAGAGGCCGTCACAGCTGAAAATGGAGCTCGGGAGCCCGTTTTCGCTGGCAGAATGTTCGGCGACACGGGTACTCTCACATGAATGACATCAAGCTGTCCACGCCTACCCCGGTCATGCCCACCACGGCCCCCCGAGGTCAAATACTATGCTGATGTGGCCCTCAATGAAATCAAGTTTGACACCCCTGCTCTAACACATATATAAAAATATAGAGGTGGATTAAAAAGATGCCAATAAAAAGATGCCTGATTAAAGTAGTAATGCCTTTACTTATAAGATCAACTTATAAACCTTTCAATTTATAAGTAATCTCTGATTACTTATCAGAGTTGCTAGAAGAAAGAAACTGCAGTTGATGGCATTCTGCTGATGCAGAAGTACAATTCTAGCTTCTGTCATACATATTTTAAGGCTCTCTCCTAATATTAAAAACAAAATTGTGGGATTGAACTACATCAACACATACACAACCACATTATCTTAGTTTGTCAAATATTTTGAATGTAGAAAATGTTCAAACATTTGGGATTTTCCCTACTTTTCCATTTTTACTTGTATTGGGCTAATGGTCTGCCGGCCGCCTTGAAAGAGGCGGTGGTGAGGCCTCTCCTCAAGAAGCCATCCCTGGATCCGGCTGTTTTGGCTAACTATCGTCCAGTCTCCAACCTTCGCTTTATTGCGAAGGTTGTTGAGAGTGTGGTGGCGCGACAGCTTCCACAGTACCTGGATGAAGCTGTCTATTTGGATCCGCTCCAGTCCGGTTTCAGACCTGGGTACAGCACGGAAACGGCATTGGTCGCGTTGGTGGATGATCTCTGGAGGGCTCGGGATAGGGGTTACTCCTCTATCCTGGTCCTGTTAGACCTCTCAGCGGCTTTTGATACCATCGACCATGGTATCATGTTGCGCCGGCTGGAGGGACTGGGAGTGGGGGGCACCGTTTTGCGGTGGTTCTCCTCCTATCTCTCTGACCGGTCGCAATCCGTGTTGACAGGGGGGCAGCGGTCGACCCCGAGGCGCCTTGTTTGTGGGGTGCCACAAGGGTCAGTCCTCTCGCCCCTCCTGTTCAACATTTATGTGAAGCCGCTGGGTGAGATCATCCGTGGTTTTGGGGTGGAGTTCCATCAGTACGCTGATGATACTCAGCTGTACATCTCCACCCCAGACCATCCCAACGATGCCTTGGAAGTGATGTCCCAGTGCCTGGAGGCCGTGCGGGTCTGGATGGGGAGAAACAGGCTTCGACTCAACCCTTCCAAGACCGAGTGGCTGTGGCTGCCGGCGTCCTGGTATAGCCAGCTGACGCCATCGCTGGTTATTGGGGGTGAATCACTGGCCCCCACGGAAAGGGCCCGCAACTTGGGCGTCCTCCTGGATGCACGGCTGTCCTTAGAAGGGCATATGACGGCTGTGGCCAGGGGGGCTTTTTATCAGGTTCGCCTGATACGCCAGTTGCGCCCCTTTCTAGATCGGGACTCCCTACGCACAGTCACTCAAGCACTCGTCACTTCTCGTCTGGACTATTGTAACGCTCTCTACATGGGGCTCCCCTTGGGGTACACCCGGAGGCTCCAAGTGGTGCAGAATGCGGCCGCGCGGGGGATTATGGGAGCGACTGGGCGCTCCCATGTGACTCCTCTCCTGCGCGAGCTGCATTGGCTTCCGGTGGACTTCCGGGTGCGCTTCAAGGTGTTGGTGATCACCTTTAAAGCGCTCCATGGCTTAGGGCCAGGGTACTTACAGGACCGCCTTCTGTCACCAATAGCCTCCCACCGGCCAGTTCGCTCCCACAGAGAGGGCTTCCTCAGGGCGCTGTCGGCTAGACAATGCCGGCTGGCGACCCCCAGGAGGAGAGCCTTCTCTGTGGTGGCACCTACCCTCTGGAACAATCTACCCCCAGAGATACGAGTGATCTCCGACCTCCGGACCTTTCGTCGGGCCCTAAAAACTCATCTCTTTCAGTTAGCCGGTCTCTCTTGATTTTATGATTTTATGGTTGGTTTTAAATTTTGATATGGATTTTAAATTGATAAATTTTAAACTATGGGCCAAATTTAATTATTTTAAATCTATTTTTAATCGTATTTATGTATAAATGTTTTTATTTTGGCTGTTCACCGCCCTGAGTCCGAAAGGAGAAGGGCGGTATAGAAATTCGAATAATAAATAAATAAATAAATAATAAATAACTGATACCGTTCCTTTGTATAAAACAAAATCCAACAATATAAATTAATTAGAAATGTGGATTTCAAGGATTTATCACTTGGCAGTATCAGAGAAGGATACAGGAATATTCGTTAAAAAAAATGTCCACACGAAAGTCTCTCCTTTACCAGCTTCTTTACTTAAAAGCTAAAATAAAAGGAATGACATCCTTAAAACTAAAATCTATTCTGGCACTCTTCATGTATAACAAGCTTTAAATGACAGTCTGCTGAAAAAAAACCCATATTTAATCTCTAAAATTCTAAATCAATTTCCAAATCTGCTCCACAAGAAGTTTCAAAATTCTAGGACACAACGTATTTTATTAGTTTGTCCCCAATATTATTTTCTGAGCACACTGCTGAGGTGGTATCTGCAGTAAACAATCAAAACAAAATGTCTTTTAGATTTGATGAACTGCAAAGTGATAGGGCAAACAGTGGGAATTTGAACAACAGGGGAACATATTACTTATGTCATAATTAAGTCACATCCTCTCAGGCAACAGAATAGCAATTTTAGTTGTTTTGTCAAAATGATGTCATTCAGGAATTATTGTATTGAGGAAAAAAGTATTTGTAGCATGAAAATTCTTGCTCCCCTGCTGCAATTTTATTTATTTATTAACTAAATTTTTATGCTGCTCATCTCCCCCTACAAGATGACTCTGGGCAGCTTTCAGGCTATGAAAAAAAGGAAAACACAAACCTTACTAATTTTCAACTCTAAAACAATATGATGGCTTGCAGGTTGTCTCCAGGTTAGAACTTAGCTTACATGGAAAAGTGGTATATTGGTTCAAAAATGCTGAAATGTTAAAATTCACCTTTACTGTTAGTTAGGAATACTGCTTATGTATGACTAAGGCCAGTAACCTAAGAAGCATTAGATTTGATTTCTTTTTATAATACATCTTATAAATTTATTTATATTATTTATAAATTTATATTAGTTTTTATTCCTTTCTTGCACTTTGCATGTGTTTTACCTTAAAAGGTATAGCATAGTGAACAAAGCACATAAATAAGAAGAATTGGATTTATTTTTAAAGGAAATAAGAGCATCTAAAGAATTCTTCTCTTCATTGTATAAATAACAGATTATTCTTTACAGTTACCTTTTAAAAATGTTCTCCGTTTTGAGCCAAGTTCCTGCTGCCATTCAGTAGGGCAGTTTAAATTGCTACAAGCTTCTTGCCATTCAATTATGTATTTACTAACTGACTCTCTGGGAGGTGTCCAATTTACCCAGAGTTTGCCATCTTTAGGAAATGCAAGAATATTCTTCACAGGAGCTGAAATTAGGAAGAAAAAAAAAACCTTAATTCTGCCAAAGATATAAAGTGAAAATTCTAGCATTCTACAAAGTTCCTAATTTTAACACCAAAATTCAATTAAAGATTCTTGTTTGAAATATAACACTGCTGGTCATATGAACAATCGAATCCCAGCGTATTTCTGACTAAGCCAGAGTGGATGTCTACAGTCACAGATAAGAAAACATTAGAACTAGAATCACATTTCAAGGATTTTTTAACATGCAAGAGATTTTTTAACGCAAGAGAGAGAATTCAGATATTAAAACACTTTTACTATTCTCATCTGACAGGCTATGTTCAATAGTTTAAAACATTTTTAAATTCTCATATCTGGCATTCCTATAGCAGCAAATGTATTTTAGGAAAAGAAAAGAAATTTTAATATGTATTGTACAGAATATCTACTGAAATTTTATTTATTAAATTTCTATGCCACCCATCTCACTGATAGAACAACTTTGGATGGCTTACAATGTAGTAAAAAATAAAATGTACTAAAAACAATTAAAATTAGAAAAACGTAATTAAAAAAGCTAAAAACCAAGATGATGGGCAGTCTGGGGGGGTAGAGATTTTCTCTAGCTGGACAGTCACCCCCAACGTAGCAGGTCTGTCAGGACCTTTGGCTAAATAGCACAGGTAAGCTTTGAGACTCTTCTAGAAGGTCAGGAGTGTGGGGGCGAACCTTAGCTCTGACGGGAAAATATTCAATAGGGTGGGGGCCACAAAGGTCTTCTCTTGGACCCTGCCAGCTGGCATTCTTTGGCCAACAGGATCTGAAGGCCTCTTTCACTGGAACAAATGTGATGGACTAGTCAATGGAGGCGAGACGGTTCTTCAGATATCCTAGACCAGGAGTGTCAAACTGGTGGCCCACAGAGGCCTCACCCACTCCAGCTCCGCGAATGGGAAAAACATCATGAAATGTCACATGATGGCAATGTAACACGGCAAGTTTGACACCCGTGTCCTAGACCTACACTATATTACTATATCATAAGCCAGTTGTTCAACTGAAACATTAGGATCTAATTAAGATAATTATATATGCAAGAAGCATATTTAAGATACCTTAATGGAATATTTTATCTATTCACTAACAGAACTAATCAAAGTAATTACTACAGCTATGTTGTTGCAAGAAAGATGAACTTTTTCCTTAAATTTATTTATCTTTAAAGAAAATTGAAGACAATTTTTTAAACAATCAATTCAAACAGAAGAAAAATCTTTTCTAAATAACAAATCAGTTTGAATAACTGAAAGTACTAAGTTCCTCCTCTTAGTTTCCTCACAACAGCTACTGTCACAAGAACTGGGCTTAGAGTGAGCTTAGTTTAGCGTAACCCAAGGTCACCCATCTGACTTTCATAACTAAGACAGGACTTGAACTCACAATCTCTTGCTTTCTAGCCCAGTTCCTTAACCACTAGACCAAATTGGCTTCAATAAGAATGGATTGCCCTCCATAAGAAAAACAAAAGTGGTCTATTGTTAACATTAATATTTAGATTTCCCCCCCTTCATTAAATTATTTGAAAAACTTTACCTTTTGAATTAGTTGCTGGAATAAGCAAGTGTGATGTAGGAGATTTACCAATTTTGTTAAATGCTATAATGCTCACATTATATGTCCCATTTTCTACATTTAAAATCAGTTTGGTTGTATTCAGAGTGTAATGTCTAGTTGGAAAAGAAAGTGGCGGTCTTCTTGAAATAGATACTTCATATTTCAAAATTACTCCATTTGCTTCAGAAGGACTCAACTCCTGTTGAAGAGATTTATTTTATTCAGAGATGATATATGAAGAAAATGCTTTATACACATCGAGATGTTCATTCAACTAAGCCAGCATTTCTGTTTCAAAGTAGCAGTAGATTATAATAAGTTAAGAAAGCCAATTCTCAAACTTTTTACCCCAAATCCTTGATAAGTGCATTTGTCAAGAAGAGAATACGGAACCTTACTGCATGAAAAATTAACTTAATTTATAGGAAATGCTCTCAAAGGCTTGTCGACTGGATCTAGTATTTCTATCTATTTTTCTATTTTAGGAAAGATCAAATTAGTTAAAAAAGAGAAAGAATGTCACCTAAGAAATCGAATATATTGTTTATCAGAACGGAACTCAATGTATCAAATGGAGAGTGTACTACAGACTGAATGGGAATATGATAACAGGATATCCATCTTTGAGGTACTCAAGACAAGAAGCTCACCCAGAAGTAATAGCTCTACTTTACTATAAAGTTATATTAACAGTATCTTGCAAGTCTGTTTTTCTTTTCAGTTGTTTTTGCAGTACAGAGGGTCCCTTCTGAGACATTTGCCATGCCCTCATTTCTTCTGTGGGCTAAGTTGCCTCTTAACCAACCTGTTCTACCTGTGCATCTTTGCCAAAAGTTTACATAACTTTTCCTATCTTTTCCTATCCTCCAAAGAGGGGTGTATATAAGTCTTGGAAAGCTTTTAGGGAAGGGATCTCCAACCCCTGGGCCACAGACCGGTATCGTGTCGTAACTTGTTGGAAACTGGGTCACAGAGGCAGCAGGAGAGGGCATGAAGGTTCATTTGCGCATGCGTGGGGTTTAGGTTGCGTGTGCTGCCATTCTCCTCAAGCTGCCAAAGCCAGTCCAGAGAACCAAAAGGGTGGGGACCCCTGCTTTAGGGAGTTATTAAAGTTTCCCCAGCCTCTCGCAAGTTCACTCATTTGTTAATTTTATAGTTAACTGAAGAAAATGATTAAACATATGGGAAGTGGTTAAATTAGATCAAAAAACTAATTGTCCTGACCTTAGTTACTTTTTTGAGCATAGTTTCATGTCATTTAAAAGCCAAGTATAGTCCTCAGATCAATGCAAAACCCTTATACCATGATATATAGTTTTCTCCTACCTTCCAAAGAAGGCCTAATGTCCAATTTCCTGTTGAGCCAGAAGTTTTAATGTTACGCCAAAGAACTGGTCCTTTAGATGGTTCTAACAGAGGATAAAAATTCAAACATCTAGATTTTAGAAAATCTCATTATTCATTTTATTTAATGCATATTTATCAAAATTAAAAAATCTGTCTTAAATTGTTTTAATCAATTGACACATGCTTCATTATAATGCTTAGCAATAATGTCAGATACAGATTACATATTTTAATCTTCTATTGGTATTAAATATCCTATAGTTGCACTCAAAAATGTTCTAGACTTCAACAATACTGTGCACTGAACAGCCATCACCCAAGAGTCCTTTTCTCTGCATAATTCGAGGATTATTTATTAGTATCAGTTTTCAAACTAAAAGAAAAAATGCTGTATAATTTATAGAAGGTGGAAAATCTCAGCCTCTATAATTTTTATCCATAATATCTGAAATATTATTATCCTGTAACATTGTAAGATTTTTTGTTATATGTCCTGCATTTTTCCTGTTTCTAAAAATCATTTTAATCCTTTATTCAGGCGGTCAGAACCCTCTTGAGCTCTGAATTTGAAACACATAATTCTCAAAGGAATATCATGATTAATGTTTTTTATATAACCAATGGAGATTGTTGAAGCAAAGATAATTACTAATTTCAGAGATATTAATAATTTTTAGTATCAGACTTCCCATGCTTGACAGTAGTTGATCATCCATTTTCAGGCTCTTTGCTCATGGAGTTATAGATCTCCTTTTATGTTCTTTTTAGGTTACAGGGTAACTTGTGCAGACATGTAACTATTTCATCTTTTGACATTGTGAGGCCAGATAAACAAACAAACAAACATTGCTTACTGTCTTCAGCAGTGAATCCAATTACTTCATTCCATTCACTCCAGTACTTTGATGAATGAATTGCACAACACAGTCTAATCTGATATGCTGTATTTGGCCTGAGTTCCTGGAGAGTAAAGGAAGTTCTCGACGAAGCTGTATCTACAGGTGGAATCTGAAAATAAAGCTGAATTTCGTAAGTGTTATGATACTCACTTACTATGATACCCATACAGATTTTAAAATTGCTGTGTATGTTTCTCTTTAAAGTCTTAAAAGGGCATTTACAGCCGTTTGTGCCATCTTGTAGCTTCACCATGTTTTAGGATGGTTATTTTGCCAGAAACAAACATTTATTTCCAGTTTCTGGCAAAAAACATCCATTGGGGAAAATGGTTTCGCTTAACGTCTGCCACAAAAAGGCAATAAAATTGGGCAGTCAGATAATGACCCACTGACTGACCGCCACAATTTAGGACCATAATTCCAGGCTCAACTGCAGTCATAAGTCGAAGACTATCAGTACAGTCATGTGAAAAAGTAAATATACTGCATATAAACTTTTTAAAAAACATATCAATATTGGATATTAAGATTTTATTTTCATCCAAATAGTAAACAAAGATAAAGATGATATAACTGAACATTTCTTTTTGAGCAAAAGGTAAATATACCTTGGTTCTAATATCTGGTAGAAGTAGGCATTTCTTATAACTGTCTACCAGCTTCTGATATTAGCCAGATTTTTTCCCCCAGACCTTCATGCAGAATTGTTTTTAGATGTGCAGTATTTGTGGAGTTTCTTTCATTCATAACCTGATTCTATGACCTTTTTTGAAACAGTCGTTAAGTGAACCAATTGTTCACTACGAGTTGGTTTTGCCAAAAACTGGAAGTAAATACAAGTTATCAACCAAAATATTGCCAAATATGGTCATGTGACCATGGGACACTGCAAACAGCCATAAATGTGGGTTGGTTGACGAGTGTCTCAAATGTGGTCATGTGACTGTGGGAACGGGAAGGATGGCCATCATAACTTCAGAATCATGTCACTAGTACCCCAGGAGGTCCACCATAACTTTGAACTGACCAGTTGTTAGTTGAGGGTTATCTGTACAGTAAAACAGAAATTGTCATAATAAAAAACAGCCATAGGATTACCTCAGTCCAATCATTGCTGTTCAAGATCTTATATTGAATTTTATATTTCAGTTCTTGAGGTTCATTAAATCTGTTTTCCCATGACAGCCTTAAGATACTAGGAAATTCTCCTGAATTTAGGGACAGCTTGTGTGGAGACAGTGGTTTCACTAGGAACAAAGGAAGAAAAATGTTTTGTTTAATATACAGATTCAATTAATTTCAACCCCAACGTTTTGCATTTAGAGCTATATACTTCTTGACATTTTAAGATTTGGAGTATGCACCAAAGTGCTTAAGGACCCTGTTGGCAATTAATTTAACCAAATGGTTTTTTTTAAAGATTAAATGAAGCTGCATGAGCCCAAGAAAAACATTCAGATACTGTAAGAAGCTTTTGACAAATGTTATGTACAAAAGGCTCATAAGCTCTGATTAATATTCTTCTTCAAATCCAGACTATCAAGACTAATTCAGAGGAAGAGATTTCAAATATCAAGTGAAAAAATTAATGAGAGTCCTCTAACATTAGTTAATGGAAAGGAGCATAGTTACCACAAGATATGGGATCAAATTCAATGTGGTCAGATTCAGCTACTCCAAGTTCATTTTTGGCTTCTACCCACATTTCCACGGTAACAAAAAAGACGACAACAGAAATGGTACAAGAATTATTACTATCTTGAGGTATACAATCAGGAAGTGCTGCAGTTGGCCTACATAAAGAAAAGAAACATTAAATGTATTAATATCTTGATGTCATAGTAATATCTACAAGGGCACACTCACATAATCTGAGGCATAATTAATCACAAGTAAATATCACAGAACTAAATGAAATTTACTCTAAGTAAGCTTAACATTGAATTAAGTACTCCTTTACTCAAATTGGAACACTTCTTGGAACAAACTGTTAGAACTGCTTACAGTTCACAGGGTAACTGACCCCACAATTTCTGGCTGCATAAAATATTTCAGGTTTGCGATATGAAAGCATTAATTTGAGAAGGTCAGGAGTTCCTTTAAAAGTAATTGAACACATTAAAAAATTAAGTGGTTCATTTTAAAATATATTTACCACCTATGCTTTAAAGTATAATTAGTGGTCAATAATGTATCTCTTCCAGGTTCCCAGGAACATCTTTGAATAAAGGATGCTGCTTGTGTCTGAATCACAATACAGCTCAAGTTTGTAGGTTTCTCGGGAGGAACTGGAAAAAAGAAACATAGCAGAAACTAGTCCAAAATTTGTGACAACAAAAAGATACATGCAAATATATGTTCCATCCCTCTTCCTTCATTTACCCTTGTCAAGCTTCTGTGGAATGCTTAAAGTCACTTCTGTAAACAGCATGGGCTGGAATATTATGGATAATCTGCAATTGACAAGTCCCATTCCTTTCTTCTATATCAAAATCACAGCTGGGAACTTGATCCAATCCAAAAAGGAAATACTTTCCAGACTCCCTTCTTTATATTTTCATGCATGAGCATCTTTTCACTAATGTTAAGTCCAGCACATCCAATACCATAACTGAATTAGAGTAATTACAGCAAATATATGGAAATTTTCCATGTGTTTAAAATATTAAATTACATACCCAAACCCTGAAGTAGTGATTTTTCATTAACAATTATAAAGAAAAAAAATAATTACGTGCCCGTCTAACCACAAACGCTTTTGTACTTTACTAATATTTCAATCTTTTTCAGAAGCTTAAGACAACTTGAAAATTCCACATTTTTAAAAATGTAAACATATTTTCTCAAAAAATACACTCAAATTGTGTAAATGGACAAACATTATATTTATGTTTATATGGTACTTAAATAAGTGAAAAATTATTTAGACTTTGCCATTACATTTGCCAGAATATTTGTTATACTGATTTGTCCTCTTTTGAATTCAAGTATAACTAAAATTTTATGAACATGCAAAGGGAAGATCTTAAAAAGATAAGTAATTTAATATATCCCAGCATTAGAATTTTCTCCAGCCACAGAAAAATTAAAGGACATGACTTACAGCCCAGTTGAATTTGAATTCCATAGATGTTCTGTACCAAACCGCCAGGTACTAAAATGTTGCAAGTCAGAGGAGAAACCAATGTAGAAGTATCACTGAATGTTACACTAGAAACAGTTTCATTTATTATGCTATATTGTTCTTTAGGGACAACTGTTGTTTTTGTTTTCCAGATAACTTGCTCAGCACGAATTTTGCCATAAGAACAATTATTATCGAAAATGCAAAATGCTGTAAAATTGGAACCAATGGACAATACTACCGGTGACTCTGGGATGATATAGCCACACATGTTCATAAGCCCATCTGAAACTGAGAGAAATGATTACATTTACTTTTCCATTGGAAAACATATTTATTATTGCTATAAACAATAAATAAGATAGAAAACAACAACAGCCTTCGCAAAACTACACTAGAAAAGTCAACTTTTCTCCTGGGGGGGGGGAGAAGTGTGATGTCTGACATAAAACACTAGTCACTCTCAAAACATAAACGACCAGAAATTCTACATGGTCTTGAGGAGAAACAGAACATTCCCCTCCCAAATTATTGAGCTTAAAGCTTTTATTGATTTATTTTAGGCTTTAAACTCAAAGAGAAGCTTGATAATTGCTATTTGTATTGATGTCTATTTAAATTTTAGCATTATGCTAGGAATTAATGTTTTCTAGGAACAAGTTCTTCTAGAACTAGAATAGTATAGTTTTATTATTATAGAATTAGAATAGGACCAGTAATTAAACAGTGCATTGAACCAACTGCATAGAAGTGTTATATTTCCTTTGAGATAACTAGAGCAAACATCTTAAAAGGAGTAAACCTACTGACACTGAGGTAAGTGTAGCACAGAAAGACTAAGCTAAAACTTTACTCGATCAAATCTACCAAGGACAGATACAGGTTTTCAGTGGTATTTTCTGCAAATGCCATCATATCACTGCTGTTGACAGCTCATCAAAACATGACAAGATTGTTCTTAATTTGGGGGACTCCAAATAAAATTAAGAACTACTAGAGTCTCATGGGCTTAAACCAACCTGTGTGGTTAGTCCCCCATCATTCTTGGATCACTAATTCTTTTATTGTTCCCTTGCTAAATTCAAGTCATAAATCAGTTAAATGTCCTTTGATTCAATTATTAGTCTGTTGCTGCTTCATGTTGTTACATTTTGTTTCAATAAATTTGAATTAGTATCTATTCAAAAGGTTTTAATCCACAAATAATCAGCACATCAGTAGAAAACTCTGAACCTATACAGAATTTTGTTAATACCTACATTCTTGTTCTATAACCTAAGTTTCAAACTAATACTCAAAATCACTAATGTAATTTAAACACAATATTAAATCAGTCTCATTCACCAGTGCTATAATTCATCATTACAGACTTACCTCCAAAGTAGTAAATGCTCAGGAGAACGTAGACACCTTGCATTGACATGCCCCATTTTGAAAACATTTTGATCCAAGTCACTGTAAAACAGTTATGCAACCTCTTTTTAGAATGGTGAATCAGACATTTATTTTTATGCAGGTACTGTATCTCCTAGTAGGTAAGTTCAGCTATCTTAATTAAGCATGATAGAAAGTTCAGTCAAAATCAAACACACACGGACAAATACAGGAAGCCATTAGTTAACAACCACTCATTTAGTGACTGTTCAAAGTTACAATGAATGAGTGCCGGTTATGATCTGTAAAACCGATAATTGTAAATATCTGAAAGTTAATACCAAAAAAAGGGGAAGGTTTCCTTTTAAATCTAAAAGAAAAATTAAATTTTATTGAATCTCTGTTGTTAAAATTATGGCTTTTCTTGGACTTTAATTTCCCATAATGCTTTTTTTAAAATTCTAACCAACTGATTGGTTGGTACTATACATCAGAATATTGTTACAGGATTAAGTTTATTTATAGTGGATGTATTTTCACTGACATCTTGCTGACACTTGCCTGTACCTACAACTGTAAAGCTTTTGAGTTTTCTGAGGGGTCATTGGTGCTTTCTGAGCTTGCTTGTTTTCTTGCAGAAATTTGATTATCCAAACTAGGTAACATCATCAGTGTTATTAAGGAATGTTGTTTGCTGTCAGTTTATATTCTGGTGGCTTGCCTTGTCAGTGTTGGTTGGTGGGAGTTGTTATCACCCATACTCCACTAGCAATCAGCATCCAGATCAGCATAGATTAACTCCAAGGTTAACAGCAGACCAACAATCAAGTAAACAATACCCCAATCAAGAAACTGCCAAAGAGCCAACAATAAACAGTTCAACCAAAGCATCTCTAAGCCTTCCCCCACTAACACTGACAGGAAAGCCACTAGAATATAAATTAACAGGAAACCCCCCTCCTTACTAACACTGATGGTGTTATCTAGCAAGCTCAGAGAGCACCAAGGACCCCTCATTTCAATCCTGAGCTACAAATATTGGTAATAAATATCTCCTTTATTTGAGTTTTCTGCTTGCGATACAATAAGGCAGTCAATCGGAGTAGTCTCTAACTGCGAGAAGAGTATTTCAAATATGTTCTAGAAATGTAAACTTCAAGAAGGGACTTAGCATTTTTGGTAACTTGTAAAAAAACTAAAGAATTATGGATTGAACACATATATTCAGAAAATTAAAAAAAGATAAATGTACAGTCAAAACCAGAGATATTTCTGCAGGTTGACCAATAAAAATTGGAAAAATGATATAGTACTTTGTTCTTATGTATGATGGTTGGCAGAGATGGTGACAACCTTGATTAGAGAAAAGACGCTAATTTTAGTGCTAACTGGAAGTCTCCTTTTGGACTTTTTGGGGAAAACAGAAAAAAAATGAAATTCCATATTTTTGCACAAATTCAAATCTCTGTGAATCAAAGCAGGGCAATAACAGAACAAGCCTATATCATATGAACAAATGTCCCTTATCCATTTTACTCTCCCAACATAATGAAGTTATATTCAATAAGTAAATCTTTTACTGAATTAATAAGATCACAAGAAACAGTTAATATTATATCCTTAGCTACATGGATTTGTTAATCTAGGATATTTCAGCTACATTACTGTAAAATTTCAATTCAACAGACTTTGCAAGCAACAGACCATGGTTATATACACCATCTGCATCAATTATCTTGGCTGCTATATATGTTTCATTTGGATGTATTTCTATTTTTTGTTTTAAAATGTTTCTAGTATTTCAATATAATGTTATAATTTATAGTTTATAAAAACTATAATTTTTTAAACTGTAAGCCACACAGAGTCACTGACTGAGATGGGCTTGTTCTATTATTGCACCAGTTTGATTCAAAGATTTGAATGTATTTTTGAATTTGTGCCAAAATATGGAATTTCATTTTTTTTCTGCAGAAATTGAATCTAGTCCTTGATTTACTATGGTTCATTTAATGACATTTAATTACCAATTGCACTGAAAAAAAGTAACGACCATTTTTCACATATATGACCGTTGCAGCATCCCTATAGTCACATGATCAAAATTCAGATAACAGTACTTGCCAACTCATTCATATTTATGATGGTTGTAGTGTCCTGGGGTCATGTGATCACTTTTTACAACCTTCTGACAAGCAAAGTCAATGGGGAAGCCAGATTCACTTACAACTATTCCTAAAATAACAATTGCAGTGATTTATTTAATAAGTGTGGCAAAAAAAATGGGGGAAAATTCATGTGTTTCACTTAGCAACATACATTTTTGGCTCAATTGCGGTTGTAAGTCAAAGACTGTGTAAATTATATAAATGATGTAAGTTGGATAAGGTACCCTGTTTTCCCCAAAATAAGACATCCTCTGATAATAAGCCCAATCGGGCTTTTGAGCACATGGCAATAAGGCCAAGTGCTTATTTCAGGGTTAAAAAAAAACGAGACAGGGTCTTATTTTCAGGGAAACATGGTACTAACATATACAGTTTAATAAAAAATTGGAAATAACAGCAACTCATTCCCCAATTGCTGTTAATTCATATTTTCAGTAGAGTACTTTTCTATAACAATAGGTATTTGATGCCACGTATCCCCTCTTCAGCCTTCCACTAAAGTACAGTAGAGCACTAAGTTTTCTCTGTCTTGTAGATTTGGCAGGAGTAATATTATGGTATAATTATAATTGTTAATTCTGAATCATAAAGTTTGGTGAAGTAGATTTATTCTCTACCGGTAATAAAATGCTTCCAAGAGATATGACACAGATCAGAATGTTCCAAGTATACAACTGAAACTTTTGCCATTATTTAAGAGGCATGACACATTCTCAATTCATGGGAAACTAGCATTTCCTGCAGTGTGAGTAGTTACAACCAGCAGAAGCTTCTTACATGCAAACCAAAAGTCTGTCTAGAGAAACGTTAAGACTGTTTTGCACATTACGGTAAACAAGCTTCCATAGATGTAATGACCAAGCATCATTGGCATGTTTGTTTCTCCTCAGCATGCCAAAATTGCTGAAAATTCTGATTTGCATATGAAAATGCTTCCATTGATTCATGGCCAACCTCAGCTCTGAAACTGATATTTTTATTTGACAATGTAAACATCTATTCCTTTTTTAAAGGGCATGAAAATCTCTTTCCAGGGGGAATAAATGAATATTTATCATCAATATTCAGATCAATATGTGAAGAATGTTTATTATAGTGAAAGAATTTTACATAGGTCTTATGGATACTTTATAGTAAATTATTACTAAAAATTCTTAAAAGAAACAAAAAAGGGTAATTAGGTTGCAAACATAATATAATTTCAAAAACCCAAATCCTAAACAGAATTGGATGTATCTGAGCCATTTTTTCAATCCGGTTAGGCACAGCATTATATTTGCATAGGTATGCATATACACCTAGTCCCTTTCAGGGCCAGCAACTTTATCCAAAGCACAGAAAAGAATAGTAAGCAATTAAAATATAGCTAAATCTAGTTTGCATGAAAACTCCTATCTACCTTTGCAAATCACAATTGCTTTCACCTACCAATGCTCATCCACCAATGTTGTCATTGCATTTTGTTCCTTAAATTTCTCACCTCTCTTCTGAGGATCTTCACACCATAATTCATATCTTCTCTTTATTCTTTCCCTTATAATTCTCCCAATTTCTCAACTTCATTAAATATTGCAACCATATTTAGACTTTTTTTTTTTAAAAAAAAATTGATTTATGCCACCCTTCTCCAGAGACTCAGGGCGGCTTTCAAGGCGTTAAGCAATAGCCTTCATACTTTTGTATATTTTTATACAAAGTCAGCTTATTGCCCCCACAAACCAGGTCCTCATTTTACCTACCTTAGAAAGGATGGAAGGCTGAGTCAACCTTGAGCCTGGTGAGAATTGAACTTGCAGTAATTGCAGGCAGCTGGAAGCTAAATACTACCTTTAACAGTAGCATTAGTCTGTTGTACCACTCAGGCTCTTATATCTCCATAATGCATAATACAGTTGCATCTAAAATATTTCTCACGGCATTATATGGTTTAAAATATGCTGCAAATCATGTCAGCCAAGATTACATAATAATTATACAAAAGGTGCACATTCACATTCCTAACCTGAAAACCTCCAACTTCACAACAATTTCTTATACATTTATCCATAAATACATTAAATGCGGGCTTGTTTGTTGGTTTATAAGGTTATCCTGAAGAGGGGCTACAAGGTTGTAAAAAGAGAGTACAGTATTGCTAAGTTAGATATCCTATCTTGCACAGAACAGACTGAATATTTATTTGTTAATTTTATTTGCTGCCAATCTCACCGTGGGGCTACTCCAGGCGGTAGCCTAGAAAAGAAGAAAGGAAGAAAAATGAAAATAAAATGAAATAAAAATGAAATAAAAAGGAAGAAATGAACAAAAGATAATAGAGCAATAAAATAAACAATGAAAAATAATACAACAAGAAATACAACTACAGGATATGATTACCAAAAAAGAAAGATGGATGGATAGAGAGCAGAGTGTAATGGGAGAGGAAGTCGATCTGCCATCAATCTAGCAGTTACCATAGTGTGAAACTCTCCTATTTGGATCCTGGGCCAACCAGCAGAGCCAGGTCTTTAGGCTCTTGTGGAAGAATAGGAGGGTGGGGAGGGCAAAGGGTGGGCGCTGAGGCAGAGAAGGCTTTTCTTCTGGATCCCGGCAAATGGAATTCTTTGACTGATGGGCTCCGAAGTAGGCCCTTCCTGTTGTAGGAGTATGCCAGGTTTGTGTAAAGCTGTTTTTTAAAATTTCATTTGAGGCATACTGGCTAAAATGTGCCAGCATTGACTGATGTTGTTCTTATAGTTAGCAGGGAAAGCTGGGTGTGGCATGGGAATGGCTAAGACAGTAGTCTTAGCCAGTAGTCTAATCTTCTCTACTGAAAAAAAAGCTACATGAAATTTATTCCATTTATTTTTAGAAGCCAATCCCATGTTGCAATGTTTGATTGCCAATACTTTTTTCCTTATATTGACTATAAGATACCTCTTTCCTAAATATTTACATTTGCAAGCATTCAAGTGGGAAAGGAGTGATTTTGCAAAAGATGCTTATTAGGTATTTTATAATTTCTGTGAAAAAGTAACATGTTATATGATACAGGAAAACAATAATAACAAAGGCTTCCTTGGTATGTGTTTGAGAGCAATTGAGGAATTTCCTTAAGAACATTGTTCTGGCTGCTTCTTCTTCTTTCTACTACTATTTATAGAAAAGTATTAACTTAACGGGCATCAAAATGCTAGAATATGTTTTCAAGAGTACTCAACATACAACTCAAAGTTGCCAAGAAATATGCATGTAGGAAATTATGTTCATATATGTGACAACACTACATTCTCCTGCAGACTGGGCACACAAACTCTGCCCATATGATGCAGTTCAACTATTACATAAAATAAAAAGAACTGTTCAGTTATAATTGGTCAGCGTTTGCAGCAGCAATCACTTCCATAAAGCACACACAAGTAAATGATTCAGGATTCCATTTTACATATAAGAAACTTGTCTTTATATATAACACATGTATACTTACATGAAGTAAGTATACAATACACAAGCAGGTTCTCCAAGTACAAGCAAAGGAGTTAAGTTTCAGTTCAGAGCTAAGCAGACTTGTTTCAGTTTCAGAGCTGCAGAGCTAAGCCACGCCCAGACTCCAGACTGTTTCAGTCACCAATCAGCTCCCATTGACTGATCTGTTGCTATGTCTCTTTCAGTCTATGAACTCTCATACACTGACATTAGTGCTTCAAAGTTTATTAAAATTGGTAGATATTATATACAGTACTGCCAATTACCAATCTCTTTGTAAATTACAATACATAGTAGCTATTTACTTGTAACTTTTCCTATATTGATATAAAAAACAATACATAATTTTTTATAAAGAATTTAATTGAGAAAGAGTGGGAGACAGAAAAAAAGGAGAGGAAGAAGAGAAACAAAGGTAAACAAAGATACAATTAAATGCAATTATAGGTATAGGATTTTAAATAGTGTGAAGTACAGATACAAACATTGTACAGAACTACATCATAACTTTATGATAAAGCTTATACAACTTTGAAGAATGAGCAGATGCTTCAGCACACACAGACATACACACATACAAAAACACTTCCTAAATATGGAACACTGAATAGTAATTGATAAGAATTCTAGACATCCTTTCTCTGACATCCAGACTTTATATATACAGATAGTCTTCAACTTACAACCATTCATTCAGTGACCATTCAAGTTACAATGGCCCTGAAAGAAGTGATAACCAGTTTTCACCCTTACAACCAATGCAGCAACCCCATGGTCATGAGATCAAAATTTGGGTGCTTGGTAACTAACATGTATTTATGACAGTTGCACATTCCTAGGGTCATGTGATCACCATTTGTAACTTTCCCAGCTGCTTCTGACTAGCAAAGTCAATGGAGGAAGCCAGATTCCATTAATGACTGTATGATTCACTGAATAACTGCAGTGATTCACTTAACTGTGGCAAAAAAAGTTGTAAAATGGGGCAAAACTCACTGAACTGCCTTATTTAACAATGGAAATTTTGAGTCAAATGGTCTTAAGTTGAGGACTACCTGTACCTTGCAGCACGTATATCTAATTATGTATTATTCCATGTGGTCCTATGAGATACAGTCCCAAGTCGAGGTTTCCATTTGTACAAGACCATACAGATACCAGAAAAGCAGATCACAATTCAGAGATTAGAATTTTAAAGCAGTTTAGGAGGACAGAAAGATAGGCAAAACTACAGACATATCAGATTTCGTTGCAAAAAACAAATCCAGAAGCACACACAGATAAACTGATGCAGCAGGATTCAATAACTTCTTTATATACACAATAATACATGACGTTTACAATACCAACAGCAGATTCAGAGTTTCATTTCAGCTCAGATCAGCAGACAAGCTCACACACACTGGTTTCAGTTTCTCCTTCTCAGACTCAGAGCTGAGCCACGCCCAGCCTCCAAAACTGTTTTAGCTCCCATTGGCTGACTTAGTTGCTATGCCTATTCATTGGCTGACCTTGTTACCATGTCTTCCCAGTCATGAATATTCTGACAAGACAGCCATAAATGAATTCATGCTATTTGGGACCATATGACTACAGGTAAGTTTCAACTATCAATCACAATTGAGGCCAGAATTTATGTTGCTAAGCAGGGCAGTTAATTGAGCTGTGTTCAATTTTACAATCTTTTTTGCTATATGACCATGAATCACATTGGTTACTAAGCAAATCTTGCTTGCCCTATTGGGAAATCAGCTAGGAAGGTCACAAATGGCAATCTCGCAATCCAGGGGCACTGCAACCATTGTAAACACATGCTGATTGCCAAGCACCTAAGTGCAAGGAAGGGTTGCAAGCCACTTCTTTCAGCACTGTTTTAACTTCCAGCCAAAAGGTTGTAAATCATCAAACACCTATACTTTATTTTGCAGAACAGATGTTGAAAGGATGTCAAGAAAGGAGAAATGAACTGAGGATAATTTAAATATTCAGAATAAATATTAAGAATAAGAGGAGCCTGGATAGGTCAGCAGACTAATGCATTGTAATTTAACTCCAGCTGTCTGCAATTAGTAAGTTCGAATCTTGCCAGGCTCAAAGTGGGATTTAGTTTGTGGAGGCAATAAACTGACTTTGTAAAAAATATACAAAAGTATGAAGGCTATTCCTTAACGCACTGTAAGCTGCCCTGAGTCTCCAGAGAAGGGGGGCATATAAATCAAATTAAAAAAAAAAGTTATTCCTTCCAAGCCTGTCGCACATCAAATCTAGAGTGGCCCCAGGTAGATAAAGGACAGCCTTTTATTTCAGAAGCCTTCCTTTAGATTGTTTCAAAAATTTTCTTTCCTCCTTTATTTTAGTCATTTATCTTTTACTGTACCCAATAGTGCCTTTTAATTCAGATTGCGGAAACGCTTTTTACTATTTGCTTCTTGTGACTTCGAACCTTGTCACACTTTTCAGACATTATTAGAATATCCTTTTGTCAAGTTTTCCTGTCCTTCCTGAGCTCTCGAATTTCCTTTGGCAGAGTTATCAACCTAAACGATTACCGTTTTTAATCCTTATGAACCAACCCCCCCCCCCCAAATCTGCCTGCGTTTCAGGCTTGTCCTTTTATTTCATTTGTATTTCAGGAAAATATGATCACCGCAATCGTACCCAGGACTCGGGCTTGTTTATTTAAGTCCAGATCCAGGGTCATTGCCCGACTCTGTTCCGAACACAAGATAAAAAAAAATAAAGAGTGTGGGGTGAATAATCCCACTCCCCCAACACCTCTCCCACACACGTACACACACACACACGTACACATCAGAAAAGCACACGAGCGAACAAAAAGCGCTGGGAATTCCCCCCTCCCCTCCCCGCCCCCAGCCCCACATTTTTGCTCACAAGGCTGCAATCAGAAGCGGATGGCGCCAGCCTGATCCGGAGAGCGGAAAATGGGCTCCGCTCTTGGACCGACTGACAGAAGAGGTCTATATCAGGGGTCTCCAACCCTTGGCAACTTTTAAGACTTGTGGACTTCAACTCCCAGGATTCCACAGCCCAGAATTCCACAGCCAGCAAAGCAAAGCTGGCTGTGGAATTCTGGGAATTAAAGTCCACAAGTCTTGAAGTTGTCAAGGTTGGAGACCCCTGGTCTATATAAAATACAGCAGAGGCTGCTCCAAGCCCGGCGGTCCTCGTGGACGCCGAGGGCGATTTTGTGGACTTCCTTTGGGCCCTGCGGCGGCCCCGAAGGAAGTTTCTCATCTCCAAGGGCCGAAGCAGAAGGACCAGAGTCGAGGAAGGATGGGCAGCTGCCAAATCCTCCTCCTTCTTTCGGCCTGGCTCGGCGGCTGAGCTTCTTCTCGCGCCTCCCCCCCCCTCCCCCGCTCTTCCCAACGGGTTAAAAGGAGCGGGGGTCGAGCTCGTAACGCCCTCTTCCCCACTCCACTCCATTCCACTCACCGCTTCGCCTCTCGTCTCGTCCCGGCTACTTGCGCAACCTCGGCAGGCCGCGAACCATCGCCCTGGAGCCCAGCGGCGGAGACTCCTTCGCTACCGACTTCTCGGCTGTAACTGCAGCGAGGCGGCCCAAAGGGAAGGAGCCATTCGGGCCGCCATTGGCGGACCCGGTGGTCACGTGGGGGTTATGGGCGTGGCAAACGGGGAGGAGGCGCTTCCCGTAACGGGTTTTTTTTGGCTGTCTGATGCCGGGCAGTTGGTCCCAAAAGGGAGGAGGAGGAGAAGCGGCGGGGGGGGGGGGGGCGAGGGAACGGGCGGTTGAGGGGATTGACCGGAGAGGAAAGAGGCCCCGGAGTGGGGTCTGAGGAGATCGAAGCATCCCTTCGGAGCGGCTACTTTATAGTTAATATGATGGGCTGTAGTAACATACACGGTTGTACGTGCGTAAAGAGACTGCGTTCCCTTCATCGGGCGCTATATGGAAAGAAACTAAGCTTATATGGAAAGAAACTGAGCCCCATTGTTAATGTCCAATTAACGGTATGATTATTTGCACAGGACTGGCTTGGTGCAGCTAACAAATTGGCTGCAAATAAAAATAGCATTCGAAGGGAATAAATTGCTTTATTTAAATAAAAGGGAAATTTTCTGACGGAACAATCAATGGCTTACCTTCAGAAGTTGTGGGAGCTTCATGGCTGGATGCTTTCAAGAAGAGATCTGTCAGAAATGGTATAAGTTTTTCCTGCTTGGCCAGGAGGTTGGACTAGATGACCTACTGTGAGGTCCTTTCCAACTCTGTTATCCTATCCTATTCTGCTTTATCAATGTCCTAAAAGGAATCTGGCTATCTTCAGAACAGAGAGAAAGTGGGCAAAGGAGGTTCATAGGTGCAAAAGAAAAGAAAAGAAAAAGCATGTGTTTGGTAAGGGATAAAAAGTTTGTGGCAAATCATGGAGGAAGCGATTTGATCTGCAATTAAATGAAATTTTATGGCATTAATAAATCTCAGTATTTAGGAGGAGGGGCTTACTGCAACTAATAGTGTACCACTAATTAACACCTTAATTAAGGCTTTATATTACACTATATTTTCACAGAAACAAGTGACAAATGGAGCAAAGAGCAAAAGGTTTTACAAATAAAGGAAGGTACCGAAAGAGGGAACAGATGTTTTCAGCTGGCATCCTCCTTACAAAAAAGGACAATGTGGGGGAAGAGAGAATAACCTCATAGAGGTTTAGTGTGTTCCCTGCAGAACATTCTGGAGCCAACAGATTTTATCCTTGCTGAACAGCAGGCAGGCCCAAGGGATATTTACAGACTCAGACCACACAAATTCTGGGCTAGTTGGTCCTTGCTGCCTGAGGAAGAACAGTCTGCTTGAAAGAATTGGAGGCGCCTGTACTACCTTCCCACTTGAGCCTCACATAACAGAAATCTGCCTTTTATTTTCTTACTGGTTTCCAAGGAATCCTAAAAAATGTTGCTAGAAGTTAAAAGGCCTCTGATTTGCTCCTCCCGGCCCGTCCTTTTAGCACCTCACTGGCTTCATGGGGAGGCAGGAATCCCGCTATGATAAAGGGAGATGCCAGAGGGAATCTACCTATCAGAGGGTAAGCTTCCTTTCTGGATTTTACACCGCACCTCAGGATCAAAGCTCAGGAAAGAGCATCCCAATTTGTACAACTTCCTCCCCCCACCCCAGTTCACACCAAGGACCAGTTCTCCTATAAAACCCTGTCTCTGGACTCCCATTTCCTCTGGAGCTAAAAACAATCTTTTTGTTCTTGGGAATAACATGAATCTCCTTTCTTACAGTATGTCTGGATTTCATTTTTGATTTGTTCTTATGCATCCCAGCTCATGGAACCCCAAATTATTCTTCAAACAATGTAGTTGTATTTTCAAATAATTGTTCAGATAGGATTTATCAGGGGAAAGGAGTTCACGGATTCCTGGTTCTGTTTTGAGTGTGTTGCTGAAGTATTGTTTCACTTGCAACTCCAGCTAAATAGCAGTTGAGAAGGCTTTATCCATTCAGAAGATGGCTCTCATGGAGAAGATGGCTCTAACCAGTTATAAAGCTTATATTTACCAACATGTTTCCTGATATTCCTCCTAGGCTACTTCTACTGGACTCTTCTCATTTCTACATTGACTTTCCTTCTTACAGCCATAGTTACGTTTTAAGAAACTTGGGAGCAGGGAAGCACTTCTGGAAGTGAAATGTAATTGAGGGTGAAGATTCATTCGCCGACCTTGTGGATTGTTTTCCAAATGTTTCGTTACCAGGCTAGGTAACATCTTCAGCGGAGTTTAGGGGATATCAGTGTCAAAGTTCTTCTGTTTATAAGGGCTTCAGGTGTGGGTGTGTCAAGTGAGGTTCTTGTGATGGGTCTTGTATGAGTCACAAGAACTTCACTTGACACACCCACACCTGAAGCCCTTATAAACAGAAGAAAATTGACATTGACATCCCCTAATCTCCACTGAAGATGTTAACTAGCCTGGTAATGAAATGTGTAGAAACCAACCCACAAGCTCGGAGAACGAACCTTCATCCTCATCCTACACCAGAGCTACAAATATTCGCCACAATTGAAAGATAATTCTCAATGTTTTGTTTTCAGCATAACAGCTTCCCAATTTTTCAACATTTCAAAAATAGAAATTAATGGGAGCAGATCCCCTTCTAGAAATGTTTGGCACCCCAATCTGCCTTGTTGGGGGCCCTAATTGTTTCTTAAGATTTTGTTTGCTGCAGGCATCTGTTATGTTTTAGCAAAAGTAAACTAGTCGAAATAAATTCCTAAATTACTTTTCCAGGTACATTAAACCTGGAGATGTATAGGCTGCCTGTGCTTCTCCTCTAATCTTGCATCCTTCTGAAGATTTTGACTGAATTACCATTTTGCTTGGTTTATTTTATGTATATCCTATCTATTTGGAAATACTAAGGGCACATTTTGCTTGGTTTATTTTATGTATATCCTATCTATTTGGAAATACTAAGAGCAGGTAACAAAACTTACTTTTTAACATGACCAAAATTCATTAAATTCTTGGAAACAATTAATTTACATGCAACAACATTTAGATTAAAATGAAAATAAAACAACTTTATTATTTTGGGAGTATGATCTTTGGCATGCCACTCAGCCAATATAATCAACATAATCTATCTCAAAAAAGGCTATGAAGTTTTAATTTAAATGCATTTCCTCAGTTCCACCTGAACTTGAGATCTTTAGTTATCTCTTATGTATGTAACATGGTGCTTCTTTTCTTGCTGCCTTGAAAGAAACATACTAGGAACTGGCTAAATTTCTTGGAGAGAGTAGCCTTCCCTCTACTCTAAGGATATATATACATAAGGACTAGATTTCATTTCTCCCTTTTTGATGCTTCTCTAGAAGCAATCTAGAAGCTGACTGCAACTTTGTGTAAGAAGCCAGAGCAAATAGTTATAACATGAGCTAACTGAAAACTGAAGATTGCATGTCTTGCCAGTACTTTTTCAGTTTTTTGCTAGATTTTCCTAATTCTATAGCTAACATTATCTATTAGGCTTTTCAGGTTGGTTTCTCTAAGCATGGTGAAGTACAGCTCCCTCAGTCAGCATCATGGGAGCTGAGGCACTTCTGGAAAAGGCAAGGTTGGGGAAGGCTGCACTAAAGCTGCAACTGGGATGACTGAATTCAACTGAGGACCTTCCTTTGTAGTTTCACTTGTTACACAGCTACAATGCTTGAAGTTCCCTCTTTTGCATAGCTTCCAAAGGTTGTTGCCACCTACGTTGCCTATAAGTCACTTCAGCTAGCATACTGTAATGTAACTTTAATCCTGCTGGTTACACACAGAAGGTACTACAAACTCCTTATGATTTTTGTATTTTTTTCCTGTTTTCCTTGTTCAGTCCCAATACTATAGCAGTACCCTCACTTGACTAAAAAAAAATAGCCCACTGTTATTCCAGTAAGGTATCCATTTCCTGCCTCCTTTACTGGATGCTCTTGGCAGCATACATTCTCTTTGTTTTTGTACCATTTTGTTGTATTTGGATCTTTCCTATTCTTGATCAGAATATGCCTTCCATCTCATGTCTACCCTACATGGTGTGATACTCTGATTTCCAATTTGTTTATTAAGTTCTGGTCATGGATTCCCAAAGAAGCAACTATTGTCTGGAATCTGTCATTGCTCTAATTCCCTTAAATCTATTTTTGTCATCATTGCTTAGGGGTTTCTAGTGTATGTAACAAGCTTTATAAATATCAACTGTCTCCAAACTAATTGGGAAATCATTGTTTTTGAGAACACAGAATTGGGCAGAACATTTTTAAAGCTTTAGAGATAGTGATGATAATACAGATACATGGACAATCCACATGTGGTCATTCCTATCCTGATTGTTTCCCATCCATCTGCCAATAGAAAGTATCCAACAGTCAGAGAAATCATTTCATTAGAAACCCAGGAGTATGATTTTGATTCTAGTTCATGATATCCAATTGTTAAGGTTTTCCTAGGATAGTGTGCCTCCCTAGTCAGCCTTTGGAGGGATTTGGCAGAAAGTTTAGAAGGATGAAGGAGAGCAGCAGCATAATCAAGAATGAAGCATGAGCTAGAAATGAGCAATTCCATCAAAGCTGATTCTTCCTGCTTTGATCCCTTACCTGCCAAAGAAACCAAATAGTACCTAATTTAGAAAGAACGCAAGCAAGAGCAGCTTGAAACAATAATTAAAAAGTCAACATGTGTGATTTAATCAGTTTAAATTCTAATTTCAATTGTGTGCTTTTATAACAAGAAATGGTGGTCTATTATTCGCAGCTATAATCTGTGCTTCACTGCTATCTCACTGAGCCACTGAATTTTAGTAGACTTCAGGTTTTAGGAAGTACTGGGAGAGGAACAAGCTATTTATTGCCTGCTGTAGTGGCCACATAGACCATTGCAACAAAACTGACTCTTGTTTCCATGGTATGGTGTGCTTTGATTTGTTCCTTATGTGACTTCTTAGAAACGCTAACCTTTGCCTGAGTCTAGGAACATTGTAGTGTTCTAAGTTCTGGACCGGACTTAGTCTAGAACTTGGTTTGTCTTGGCCTGGATCTGGCTATGCCTTTGCCTAACAATTTCACTGTAACACCCTCTTGTACTATAGACCTTGGACCTTTTGGCTATTCATAATCAAATAATCAAATGCTACTCTTGCGTCAACTCCATTTACAAGAATTCTTCAGGGTCCCATATATTCCACAGGCAACTCTTAGAAAATGTCCCCTCTTCCCCCCTATTTGGCAGACATGCCCATTATAAAAATTACTTTATGTGCAAGCAAATTTTTTACACTAGTCATTTTGTAGCTTTTTACATGTTACAAACAAAAACTTGTTAAAAAGTCCCATAAGTGTCCACTTAAAATTATGTTTATTCTTGTTTTATAGTGTGACAGCTCTGAAGTCTCCAGTCTGTACATAACAAATTGTAGAACATAACACCATGTGCAAAAGGCACTTCTTTGGAAGTGAAATGGGTGGATGTTGTTGACTCAGGGGCAGTGGTTGTCTTCTGCTTATAAAGCACAGTATGAGTTCTAAGTTAAATGTGATAAGTGAACATATTAATATGTATGAAGGTGAATTGTACTAGCATTAATTAATGCAGACTTCATTGTCAATAGTAAGGAAATAAGCATTTGACTCTTCTTCCTATTTAGTGTTAAATACCATGCTAAAGATAGATTATGCCCACTTAGCAATTCAACTTCCTTCTAAGAGAAGTTTAAAACTGAATGTGTATGTTATATAGCAAACATTCCACATACAGTACATATTGTAAGATGTTTATTTTGCATCAAAAGGACAGTTTTTATGTACTGTTATTACTATTAGAAATCAGATTTTTTGCCAAGCTTTGGAGTGGTTAAACCTGGCCCAGTTAAAGAAAGTTACATAAGGCACAAGATTTTTATGGCTATGCAGGGGTTTCATGATATTTCAAGAAGAAAAGAGAAACTACTTGGAAGTATAGGTAATCCTTGATTTATGACCATAATTGGGGCCAGGACTTCTGTTGCTAACTGATGAGGTTAAGTGAGCCGTGCTCAATTTTATGACCCTTTTTCCATAGTCATTAAGTGAATTTGGCTTCTCCCATTGACTTTTTTGTCAGAAGGCCAAAAAAGAAAGGTTGCAAATTATAATTGTGACCATGGAAAGCTGCAACTATCACAAATACATGCTGGTTGCCAAGCGCCCAAATTTTTATCACAGGATTATGGGCAAGCTGTGCCAGTCATAAGTGCAAGGATTTGTATTAAATGATTTTTTTTCAGCACTCTTGTAACTTTGAACAGTTACTAAACAAATGGTTGTAAGTTGAGGATTGCCATTAAGGCAAAGTTGCAGCTCATGAACAATAGGCAGACTTGCTCTTGCAAATGTAAACTAAGCACTTAATTTTCCCCAGTATCCCAAATTCTATGCATCTTTGTACACGTAAAAACTAAAAACCATATCTGAGAGAGAAATGAGAAGATAGAGTTACGTATGAGGATCTCCTAGCAGAACCAAGAGTGTGAATTCATCCATTTGATGTGTCCTAGAGTTGATAGGTGTGATTTAGTTAATAGTTTTTCTTTGGTGGTTCTTATGCTTTCCCCAGCTATTGCCCACCTGAAAGGAAGGCAAAGACTGTAGCTCCATCAGAAAGTTTTGCCCCATCAGAATGTCGTCAGCAACATTTTCATATACAGTTGGAAGGAGTCCCAATTGCTCAACAACAATCCCTGCATTACCGAAGAGTTTCTGCTCCTTTTGATTTATCAGTCCTTACACATGCTAGTCTATACCTTGTAACTTTGAATTAATAAACTGGACCAGGCCCAGGCCTAGAAAAAGAATTGTATCTCTTTTTTAGACAGTTTCAATATTTTGTAGGATCTGCTGAAGTATTACTATCAGCCAGGAAAAAAATACAGTCCCATGATCCAAAGCATGTTTTTTTATAATCTGACTGTCCTCAACAGTTAAATTAGATAGTTTCACACACACCAGTACACCAGTCCTCAATTATTTTCCAAAGCAATAACCTTGGGTTTAATAGTGGTCAGAGGTAGTATGTGTATGGAAATAATGTTATATGCAGAGAATTGTGATCTGTAGGCCCACTTCTTTGTACTGGAAATTGAGAACATTGATCAACTGAATTGGATCCTTTTGTTGCTTTTCCAACTTTTCCAAGGTCATTTTGGCTAGGGAGGAAGATGCCATCCGTGGCCTCCATTCTGCTGTTTAGCACTACTTTCTGGATTTTGGATAAATTAATTTAGAAGTTCTCTCATTTCCTTCCATAATACCAGAAGTTTTAGATTACTTTTGGTTAACCAGAAACTTGATAATTTCTGATGGGGAGTAGAAAGGCAGAGCTTACAAAATGTATCCCTAGTTCTTGTTTCTAAAATTATATTGGCTGTATTAACAGGAAAATAAACACTTATAATAGAAGATTAACCAGAAAGATATTTATCTCTTCACATAACAATAGCCTTTTCCAGTAAATAAACTCCCTCCCCCCCCTCCATCTTTTCCCCTTAGTAGAAGCTCAATTTCTGGTTTATAAATTTAATAGGCTCAACACATTTCCAGTATCCACACTTTTGCAGATTTAGGACCAAACAAAATATTTTCCCTCCACTGACTATCCTTCCAGTATTATCACATTAACTTCATAATGGAAACAAGATGAAAATCCTTTATATTTTCATCATAGGACTGGCCCTGTCAGAAATCATGGTGAGCAACTGGAGGCTGAAGCCATACATTGGACATACTATTGAAACTAAGAAAGGGAGAAGTCTGAACTGTTTCTCCAGAGTTCCTAAAATATTGCATGCTATGGGAAAGAGTAGCATCTATTCCCGTCACATTTTGCTCCCCTATTGCCATGCTGTTTTATCATCTATCAGGCCAGTTAGCATCTGCACACGGAACAGAGAGAAGATGTTTCCTAAACTTGTTTTTGCCAGCTAAATATCTTGAGCTGGTTGTGCTTTGTAACTCTAACCCTATCCCTTTGTATCATTTATCAGTGCCAAAATCAAGCGCTTAGTTGGGAAAATGCAGTTGTGTTTCACGGAGAGGAGCATTCAGAAAAATGTTATAATGCTTCCGCAGAAACTTTTTAAAAACAATAAAATCTACTGACCAATAGAATCACATATTCACAGCAATATTTTCTCATCTGACCTTCCAGATAACCCCCTTTCAATTGACAAGCCAAACTTGTCTATATTTATGTCATCATTTCTCAGCAAGGCTGATGAGAAGGTCATGGATCTTGGCAACAAAGCGCTTGCACTTCCTAGGAAATTAATCTCTACTGGAACTGAGGACCACAATCAGCAGAGTAAAGCCACATAGCAGTCTACGGTTTGTTAGTTTACCACAGCTCAAAACATCAAGATTGGTTTTAAGAACTTTGGCTTACGGGCCAAATATTTGAATGCTGTATTCTGGAGGGTGAGGGTGAAAACTCCTTAACTAACAGACCTCAAATATGTTTTCAAAGCCAGTTTTTCTACCAGGACTGTCATTTTTAAATATTTTATTTTTAACCTGTATTAGGTGTCCAAGGGTGGGAGAATAATTCAAGATAAAATGCATGTTCGGTCTATAGAAGGTCCCAGATTGAACCTCCAGATGTCAAGAAAAGCATTTAAAAGGCTGTTTCTTATGATCTAGTAGAGAACCACTTCAGTGCCATCTGTATTAAAAAAAATGGCCTGCATTAGTGTCAAGGATTCATGTTTAGGTATAAAATTTGAAATTACAACGGCCCTGAAAAAAATAACTTAAGTCTGGGTCTCCTACTTAAAACTGGTGCAATGTCCCCACAGTGACATGAACAAAATTCTGGTGTATGTATTTAGAATAGTTGCAGCATACAAGGGCCTTTGTGACCTTCACAGGGGGCTTCTGACAAGCAAAGACAATGGGGGGGGGGGGAAGGGGATCTGGATTTCTTTAATGACCATGTGATTCACTTAACTACACCAATTCATTTAAAGGCTGTGGCAAGAAGTCATAAAATGAGTATGATTCACTTAACAACTATATTGCTTAGCAACTGAGGTTCTGCTCCGTCTCTCTCTCTCTCTCTCTCTCTCTCTCTCTTTCTCTCTCTCTCTCTCTGTGTGTGTGTGTGTGTATGTGTGTGAAAGGAGGGAGCCCATGTTTTTTGGAGAGCAAGCCATCATGGATAATAGTGGTCTGATTTGTGCTGTCCTATGGAAGATATGTTTGGGAAATGATACTATTTAAAAAGACATTTTCCAGCAGAAAAGGCCAGCAACATATCCTTATATTTGATCTTGAGGTTCATCTAGCACGGAATGCAGCAATCAGATTAATACATTTAATACATTTAACATAGAACATATGTAGCTCAGGGTTGAATCATGGAGGCCTTGATGCTCTCTGAGCTTGTCTTTTTGCTTGCAGATGTTTAGTACCTAACTAGGCAACATCATTAGTACTTATGAATGGGGGTTTGCCCCCTGTTTATGTACAGTAGCTTGCCCTGTTAATTTGTGTGTGTGGGTTAGTATGGTTTTCTCCTTGATAGCTATGAGGTTATTGTTTTCTGCTGGATTATTTAGTGTTAATCTCTGCTTATCTGGGTGTTGGCTGATTGAAGGGATGTGATCTCTATAACTTTATCTTCTACTGCTTTTAGATCTTTGATTTTCTGGAGGCACTGTAGTAGATAATTGATAGAATATCTGCTCTTCTCTGAGATGTCCAAGCTTTTTTGTAAGATCTTTGTCTATGTTGTAAGTTTGGGAAACACCATTTAAAAAAAGATGACAAAAAGCTAAGAAAGAAACAGAAAAGATCAGAATACATCTCCTTCAGTAGCCAACATTATCTGTATAGGGGTTTTTGCAGGGGAGGGTGGAACAGCCTTTAAATCAGTGTTGACTCCTATTGTCTGGACAAATATAATAGATGACCTTGGGAGTTGAGGGGAAGAGATGCTGCCTAGGAAACAAACAAGACAGGCGGGAAAGATCCACTCTAATAGATGAAGCAGATAAACGTGGCGGCAGGAAGCTTGTACTTTCAGACTTGCAAGATTCTGTTAATGTAGCTTTACAATAAAATAAAATTAGTTTATCTAGCTGTGTTTCCAATCTGGTTGACCTGATAAGATTGACAACTGTCCTTGCAATTTTCTTGGCAATGTTTTTTTCAGAAGTGGATTACCATTATATGCACCAAGACAAATTCCTTGTGTGTCCAATCACACTTGGCCAATAAAAAATTCTATTCTATTTTATTCCATTGCCTCCCTCCTAGGACTGAGAGAGAGTGACTGGCTCAAAGTCATCCAGCTGGCTTTGTGCCTAACATGGGACTAGAACTGACAGTTTCTGTTTCTAACCTGATGCCTTAACCACTAAACAAAACTGGTGGTTATATATGTAGGATTTCATAATTTATACATACTATATCTATTACAGAGATATATGTAGGGAAATTATCCTGGTCATTCTTTTGGCTTATTATTTATATATCCCTTGAATTATTAAAACATCAGCAGGATTCTTTTCTATGTCCAATGTAAGATCTTTTTCCATGTGATTCTTATAGCCTGTCATTATTAAATCCACTTTCAAATCAGTCTCAATCATGTTATATAATAATTGTTCCTCTTAGCATTTTTTAAGCACAGATTATAGAAGCAGACACTTAAAATTAACTTCTCGGTCAGTTGTTCAAAAATATCCTTCAATATATCCAATGTTAATTTTGTTTACAGAATTTTGGTTTATTCTGTATTAGAAAGTGTGAATGTTCTTCTCCTTTAACTAATCTTTAATTCCTTCTAATTCTCTCTAGTGTCTAATTTTTAAAGTCTCACCTTATGATGATTTTTTTGAAAGAATTAAAAACAAAGACATTTTCTCATAGGAAGGATTCTTTATATTACAAAATCTTATTTCAAATTTATTGGCACCTTAGTCCATTTATAAAGCTTTAAAATTCTAATGACCTTTTTGCTGTTTATTCCAGAATTTATTTTAAGTCCTTAAACTTCTTTTTAAAACTTCTTTCAATAAGGATTGAAAGAAACTCATCTGGTACTGTAAAATGTACTAATCCAAAGCTTTCTAATAACTGAAAAGTAGTTAGCAAGCAATTTCTGAAAGTGATTAGGAGCTGTGGTGGCACAGTGGTTAGAATGTAGTATAGCAAGTTAACTTTGCTCACTGCCAGTAGTTTGATCATGACTGGTTCAAGGTTGACTCAGACTTAGATCCTTCTGAGTTTGGTAAAAAGAGGATCCAGATTGTTGGGGGCAATATGTTCACTCTGTAAACTGCTTAGAGTGTGTAAAGCACTATGAAGCAGTATATAAGTCTAAGTGCTATTGCTATTGCTATTAGAAGCTGAAGCTTCTTGCCAATCATGGCAGGAACTGATAATATAACCCAAAATGTGCATGATCAACTTGAAGTCAACAAGCCTGGGGTGGCAGATAATCTAAGACTGAAGCAGGGCCAGTCCAACTCTGATTATTGTGTACTGATTTTCATGCATACTTCCTTAAAAAATGGGAAACTGACAAAAATAACAGAAGTTTGGAAAAATGAGGAACTAATTGTAACTAGACCTGAATGAATCTAGTTTTTTAAGAGCCCTGAAAACTAAAACTCTTTTATGCACAGATTTTTTTCTCACTTTTTGTGATCATCAGATCTATTTTCAGTTGAAAGTCTGCTGACAAGACTTCTCTTTTTATGAATTGAATATTGATGTATAAATTACATATGTAGTTGATGTTACTTTAAAATGATTATATGGAAAATCCTTAAATTGATAGATACATGCATTTGTTGATTTCTGTATTTCGTTTCTTTGCAGTTAAAATTACTGAAAGAAGAATGCTGTTATTTGTTTTCATGTCACCAATGTTTTCAACTCATCGCTGCCACAATAGAGCCTGAGTGGCGTAGCAGACTAATGCTACTGTTAAAGGTAGTATTTAGCTTCCAGCTGCCTGCAGTTATTGCGAGTTCAATTCTCACCAGGCTCAAGGTTGACTCAGCCTTCCATCCTTTCTAAGGTAGATAAAATAAGGACCCGGTTTGTGGGGGCAATAAGCTGACTTTGTATAAAATATACAAAAGTATGAAGGCTATTGCTTAACGCCTTGTAAACCACCCTGAGTCTTCAGAGAAGGGTGGCATATAAATAAATAAATAAATAAATAATTAATTAAAAAAAAAACAATAGCCAACAATTCCAAGCAGAAGAATTAAAACATCAAGTCATGTTGAATTTGGGGCTTATTTGGAATTGAGGAAATAGCTATATTCATTCTCATTATGTCCCAGCACTTATTTATTCAGGTTGTAATGAAAAGAAAATAAAGTTTAACTTCTATTGAAATCAACAACACTTTAGAGGTATAAGGCTTTTAATTGACAAGAAATATGGGAATATTATATTTAGAAACTTCTTGGGCTTTGTCAAGTCCAAACTTTCTTGGACTTGTATTGTTTGATTACTTGGCAGTTGGAGCAAAATTTAAGTAGCAAAATGAAGTTGCATTTCCTTTCCTTTGTTTCTTCCTCTATTTGCATAATGCTAGCATGTTCCCAATACAGGATAAAATTAAATGGGTCAATAAATTGCAGTAGTAAATGTCTGCTTTTTAAATATCAGTTTACCAGCCTTCCAGCAGTGGATTAGAAAGAAAACATTTAGTATTTTTAGTGCTTTTTATTCATTTTCACCATATGGGGCTTCTGGGCTAATGGTGACTGAATGAGTCACAATGTGATTGATCAAGCATTTCACTCATGTAGCTGGATCTTTTCTGGCTTGGAATGGCTGGCAGGACTTTGCTTGTTCCCAGAGGCTCAGTTGATTGCAGTGATAAGAATGAGAATGGAAAGTAAATCTGGGAAAGCCCTCCTTTTGTGGACTTGGTAGCAAACATTGGTGGCAAAACAGACATGTCAGTTCTCAGTGAATTTAGGGACAGTAACTTCATCTCTCTGGCACCTTGGTTGGTTGATAGCTGGTCTAAAAGAAAGTGCAAAGGGAGACATCAGAAACAAATATTAGATAATACAGGCTATGTAAAATGAAGTGAATAATGTTGAAGGCAAGAAAAAGGTAGATTTTTTACTAAACACATATAACAATCTTAGCTGCATCGCTTGCAACACAGAATCACAAGTCAGAGGAACCTATTTAGGCCACCAAATCCAACCAACAAATTAAAGCCCCCTCCATGACACTTCTGCTTTAATGCAAGTAAAGAAGCCCTACCCCTTATTAGATAAATGGTTCCCATGAGAAGTGGGCTTCACATAATTTAACAACTGGTTCGACTAGTGCAGAACCGAAAATGTGAGAGCGTGTACGCTGCTTCAAACACACAACAATTTCCTGCGCGCGGCTTCCAGTACACCTTCTCGGGCAGCCATGGTGAGTAGAGCGGGCGAGGCATGGAAATCAGCTGGGCTGCATGGGTGAGGCAAGCGGGCCAGAGAGTGAGATATATAGGATGGGATAGCGCCAGGGCAGGCCCAGCTGGTGGTTGGAACTACTGCTTCATCCGAACCGGCAGTAGCCCACCTCTGGTTCCCATATTTTTATCCGCAAGAATACTGCATATTACATACAGGTAGTCCTTGACTTACCACAGTTGGTTTAGTGACCGTTCAAAATTACAATGGCATCACTTAAGATTCTTGCATCTTAAATGTGTTGCCAATTTTGGGGGTTCATACTATGCAGAGCCCATGAGATGGTTATGCTGGTGTTGGACATTTATCTATAATTTTATCCTGGTTGCCTATTGATTGTATGCTGCTGTTTGGTTATATTTTTTAAAATTAAATGCTGATCAGCTGGGCAGCCCTATAAATGAGATAAATAAATACCCCTAACAATTGAGCACAAGCAAAATTATTACATTTTATTTGCTGAAATGGCAAAGGCTAGCCTAGGAATAAATAACTTCATTTATTTTCTCTTAAAAAAAGTACATTTATGTACTCTTAAAAACTGCTGATCCCTTCATTGTTCTTATCTAAATCAGGTGGCATTAACTGCATGTTATTATATAAATAGCAGTAATAGCAACTGTAGGCTATGCAGAGTAAAAAGGATAATTTTAATTTCATGATATTTGATACTTTAAAATAAAATCACTTTGAAGCTGCTATTTGCATTTAAAGGGCTACTTTATTTGGCATCTATGTAGGCTTTCCTTGAAACGGAGTGAGAAAGTTTAAAGAATTATTATTTTGTTCTCTCTCTAACCGATGATCAGCTGAGATAAGAAGCTGAGCATTGTGGCCCCCCAAACTCAAATTCTGTTAAATTCAGTTCCTCTGAACTAAGAAAGGAAGGTCAGGAGAAGATAAATAAACAACAATGAGAAGCTGATGATATAGTCTTTCACACTCTTTCTCCAAATGGGAAAAAAAAAGAAATGTTGTAGAAACTGGAGATATTAAAAAAAATATGCTGCCAGTAGCTTCTTCTATCATAGAATCAAAGCTGCAAAAAGTGAAGAGGAACAAGTGAATTTTTAATTAATCAAACTCCATGGTTTGTGATTTTAATATTAATATTAATCAAGATTTATACAGTGAGACCTTTGCATTGTGGTTTGGCACTGTATTATTAATCTTTGCTACTAGATGCCCTTCATATTGGATATTTTGTAGGTTTATTATTGGAATGCCTCAGATATTTATTATTTTTGTTATTAAATAAAATGTTACCCTATGGTATATATAAAATATAAAGGTTTTTTTAAAATAAAATGTTGCATTCTTGTACATTGCAATTACTATTAGATTAGTAAAATGTCTAAGACGGTGGTTCTTAAACTGAGGGATTAGTTACCCCAATGGAAGTAATTTGAGCGTATTCTGGATGTAATAGAGAAATTTGTAATCATTTATTTGTAAGTTGAGGATCCAGATTGGAACTGCCATTTCCAAAACCCTTGTGCAAAACAACAGAATCTTTTTTGGGGGGAGGGTGGAGGAGCTAACAATATTACTTGAAATGGGGGAGAAGAGAAATAATTTCACAATCACTGTTATAGAATATGCACGAAGGACATACTGTATATTGCAACAGTCTCTGCAGAGCTTTCATTGCCCTTGTATGAATGATAAGCTATTGGTAGCGGATATAAATGATGTAAACAAAAGCAAAAGGCAGGTAATGAATAAAATTGTTGACAACGCCTTGAACAAATCCAAGAACAAATAATTGAAAAAGAGGCTGACAAGAGTCAAAGTAGCAACATAATATCAGTAAAGACATAAGCATAAGTTTACAAGAATTTATAAAAAAAAAATAATACCAGAAGACAGTCTTGCTGAAATGACTGGGTCAGAGTCAGAAGTATTAATTAGACCAACCCAGATTGGATCCTGCAGAGTCAGAAGTGACTGAATCAACAACAATAATTTTCTGCACGTGTGATATGCACAAATCTCTGTACCCTGTACTTTGGTTCCTCTTGAAAGTACTGGTTCATAATGATAGACTTGAGATGGTCAGTTACTGCAAGTGATAAATGCAGAAGACCTGTCCTGTCTTAGACCATTTTTAATAGTCAAAAAAGATATAATATTTTGTATCGTCTATATCCTATATTTTATGCATTAAGGGAAAACTTAGAAGCCTTAAAAAGAAAAGATCTTGTATCATAGTTCTTACCTTTTTGATCACCGTGTTTTACTATGGGGGCCAAGTTGTTTCTTACAGCTGTTAGGTCTTTTACTCTGGGAAGTTCTAAAGTGGTATGCTGAAAGGTTTTCCCTAAAAAAGGAAAAGGTAGTAAATATTATATACACATAGACACACTTAAATAAGTTTCCTTTGAAAAGACATAGAAAACAATATATGAATGGGACTGAGAAAAGATTGGAGAATCTGTATTCATTCTCTACTTCCACAGAGTATATGATTAGTGCAAAATATGATCACCCTGCATAAAGAATATATATTTAATAGAGGCTGGGACAAAACATTACTTTCCTAGCACTTGCAAAGGTTTATTTAACCTGCCTTTAATTCTTAGAATAGTAAAATACAGGGCTGGTTTCAGAAGCTGAAATTACTGGGTACCTCCTAAAGATAATTTTTGTTTTTGTTTTAAATTAAGCTCAATAATTCATGCTGTACTCCATACAAACTAAGGAATCATATGGACAATAGAACAATCAAAGTTACTGTACAACAAAAGATACTAAAAATCTGAGAAAATTGTTCAACCTTTTAAGCTTGAAATTTAGGGAGATCTTGAGTTATGACCACAATTGGGCCCAAAATTTATGTTGCTAAGTGAAACATTTGTTAAGTGAGTTTTGCCCCATTTTATGACTTTTTTGCCACAGTTGTTAAGTGAATCATTGCATTTGTTAAGTTAGTAACATGGTTGTTAAATGAATCTGGCTTCCCTACTGACTTCGCTTGTCAGGCGGTTGCAAAAGCTGATCACATGACCCCAGAACATTGCAACCGTCATAAATATGAATCAGTTGCCAAGCATCTGAATTTTGATCATGTGACCATGGGGATGCGGCAATGATTGTAAATGTAAATTTCAGTGCCATTGTAACTTTCAACAGTCACTAAATGAACTATCGTAAGTGGAGGACTTTCTGTATAATAATACTAAAGTTAGTTCACTTTTCTAAATGGAGTAGGAAAAGTTTGCCCACTTCTTTTCAAACAAACCTAAGCATCCTATTTCTTATTAACAGACATAAATGAGTTTATCTGAATTTCATGTGAAACCAACCTGTTCTCATTTTAATTCTATTCTGAGAGCAGTAAAGAGATGGCTAATTTGTATATACTACTAACCTCTACTGTAATTTATTTAGTTCAATGCGTTCTGTAGTTGGACTTGTTTTTTACAAATTTATAATTTATAAACCAGTATAATGATTGTTATTGAATAAACCATGGTTTCTTGGTGGCAGTGCATTGTCTGGGCAGGTATATGTGCTTTTAAGGACCAAAACGGACCATGGTTGATAGTTACCTGAAAAAAATACTGCATAAGCCCCTTTGGAAATTGAGTTCATTCCTATTTCTTAAGGGAACAATCACTCTTCTGCATAAAAGATTTGGACATTTCAATCTGGAAACTGCTATCTATTATGATACAATTATTTTCAGCATACCCAGAATTCATTTTGCTCACACTAAATAAACATAGTGTGGAAAAAAATTACCTGGTGACAAATTAGGCAGATGGGGAAGATGGGGAGGACATATCACATGATGGGATCTGTTTGGGAACAATCCATCTATCAGTTTATTATCAGAAGGCACAGTCGTCCAGAGTCTATATGTGGGTGTTTGATTTTTGTCCATTTTCCAAGGGCTGTCCGATGCTTGTCGGCTGGTTCTTTGACTTGACAAATCATGTTCACTTCTGCTTTTTTGAGACCAAGTTGCAAAATCATTATCCATATTCATGCTGGAGATTGTAGTGTGAGAAGTTGTTAAAAAAGAATGATTCACAGTTATGGGTGGGAGACTTTGTGTTCTGATTGGTGGAAAGCCATTGCAATCTGGTGTATTGTTTTCTGAAATGAGGTACTTCTTGAGGTCTACATTTTTTTTCTTAAGGTCAGTAGCTTTCATATACTCTTTGGATGAGCCGTCAAAGCTGGAATCCATTATGCAATCAAATGTGGTGATAATCTGATCTACTTCTGAGGTCTCTTCTTTCTGGGATCTGTCTCTACTCTTCTCCTTCAAACTGACTTTCCAATCCCCTGTTTTCTTTTTAGAGGAGAAGATTTGGTTAAGCATGCTGAATCTCCCTTCCTTCTTTGATAATTTATTGTTCTGGGAAGAAATGTGATGAAGTACCTCAGGTCTTTAAAAAAAGAAAAGCAGATTGTATGAACATTGGGATGTTATTGTTAGGACCACAGATTAATATTTGGGGTTATTAGAAATGAAATGTCTTCTCTAGAGGTGTGTGTGTGTGTGTGTGTGTGTCTGCGTGTATACTCACTACTTTACATTGTAGCCACGTGTCATTTCTTCAGTGTTGTCACATGAAAAGATATAATTAAATATTTACAAAATGTGAGGGGGTGTACTCATTTCTGTGATATACTCGTGTGTGTGTGTGTGTGTGTGTGTGTGTGTGTGTAAAATCACACATACACAGTATGAACTGGGCACTATAAAAATGTTTTTAAATCAATAAATTTCTTACAAAGCTCGTGTTAATTAAATATATGTTTATATACCACTTTCTGGACAAAAGCATCCTGAAGCACTTTACAAAATATAAAATAACTTATAAAAATAACAAAATCAGAGGCAAATTTCTTTCATCTAATGTTCAGAAAATGTAGGCAAATAAGTTTTTCATGTAAAGAGAACCTGGATTTGATTCAATAGCTAAGGGGTTACCAGATAAACATAAAACTCCACCAACATAGCAAAAGGATATTATGATTCTGAATAGAGAATTACAACAACATTATAAATTGCATAGTACCCATATAATGCTTGCAAGGGATTCTTGTTTTAACTTTTTTTTGAAGTAACCTCACTCTAAGTAATGTATTTTAGCTTAATTAATTAATTAATTAATTAATTAATTAATTAATTAATTAATATTGTGTCTTTTCACCATAAGCTGAAGGTATCATACATATAACAGTGTTTACTCCATTTTTTTTCCACAACAACCTTTAATGTAAGTTGAAGTGAGAGAACATAACTGTTCCAAAGTCACTCTGTGAGTTCCCATGGCTGAAGAGGAACATGAACAATCTAGCATTTAAGCTCAATTACACCCTGTTGAGCCTGTGCAGTATTTTTGGAAAATGGCTTAAATAGAAGGAAGAAGGTGTGTTGGGTGCTGCCTTGAGATATTTCTAAAAACAATAAAAATGGGATACAAATTAAACAAATAAATCAAATAAATAAGTATTTTCACTGTTGAATTTAACCACCCAGAAAATAATGCTGATTATACTTATCAACTGGAGGAAGATACATTTAACATTCAGAAAATTAGAGAAAATTAATTTAATATTTTTTTTTCTTGGATGACTGTATATTCAAATTAGACTACTTACTTTCATTTGCACAAAATGACCAGAGTATATATCAAGTGCATTGACTTTTAATAGAACAATTACGTTATTGTGGTTGATTTAATATAAAACAAATTTCTTGTCCATTATAAAGTGAGTTATTAATCTCATTATGTTTAGCAAATTAAATCTGAACATTCGTTAATGTGGACATTATAGCTTTCCAGAGAACTAGTTCTGATAGAGCATAAAGGTAGATATTATTGTCTAGCTGTGCCATTCAATTGCCAGTTAAATAAATTTTGCAAATCTTTTGAAGTCTTACTAAAAGCTGATAAATCTATTTGATCAGGTACCACAAGGAAGAAAAACGGTTATATGTACTGTATGTGTATGCATGTAAGTGTTTGTATACCAGCAAATACTGATATATTAATTCTTTAAAAAGTGCTTTCTTCTAAACTGCAATTTATTATATTTGTTCTGAATCCAATTTACAATGTGCAGTAAACAGCTATGAAACATAATGATCAATTGATGCCAGTTTCATATTCCTAGTTAGAATCATTGATAGTATTCACTATAACAGGGTTTTTCAAACTGTTCTGAAGAACTTTGATGTGGATACCTGGATACCTTTGATGTGGAACCTGGATACCTTCGAGACTGTCTTCTGCCACCAGTAGCCTCCCACCGGCCAGTCCGCTCCCACAGAGAGGGTCTCCTCAGGGTGCCATTGGTCAAATTATGTCGGCTGGTGACACCCAGGGGGAGGGCCTTCTCTGTGGAAGCCCCTGCCCTTTGGAATGAGCTGCCCCCAGAAATTCGTAAAATCTCTGATCTCCGTGTGTTTCGCTGTGCCCTCAAAACCTTGTTGTTCCGCCAGGCTGGGCTATCGAGGTAAAGATTTTAATTGGGTTTTAAAAATGGGATTTTAAATTTGGGGTTTTAAATTGAGCCTATCATTTAATAATTTTAATAATTTTAAATTTTTGTCTGTCTTTGTGCTTTTAATCAGGCTGTACACCGCCCCGAGTCCTCCGGGAGAAGGGCGGTATAGAAAGAAAATTAATAAAATAATAATAATAAATAATGTGGTTTTCTGAGAGAATAAGGGCTGCGGGTGGGGAACTGCCAGTTTTTTTTTTAGTACTAAAGCTTTTTTTTAAAACTATAGGTTCTGCGGCCCAAAAAAGTTTGGATACTTCTGCTATATTGTACCTTGACACTCAAAGCTGTAAAAAAGTGATGGTATCAACAGTGGAATACAGAATAGAAGAAGCAAACCAAGGAAGGTAGTATTTTAAAAAGGATGTATAGTTTCCAACTTTCTGCACAAAATACTTAACAGAACCTCTTCCCAAGATATGATAACTGGAAGTTCTGTTCATGAGTTATAGAATTTTCCTTCTGAAAGAAGATTCCGAAAGAAAATTCATTTGGGCCAGGCAGTAAAATATTTTGGTATAGCTGTGATGGATTAAGATGTAGCCTGGGATAGTAAACTTTGAATACATAAATAGGAAAACATTTAATATGCATAGATATTACATTGTATGGTAACTTTCAATGGTCCTCAATGAAATGCATAATCAGTCATCTGATAAATTGCAGAATGCTCATATATTCAGTAGTATGAATATATTCATATTCAGCAATATGCTCATATTCAGCAATATGAATATGAAAAGAACCGCAGGATTTGGGTATGGTTAATCTAGAGAAAAGGACTAGAGGTGACATGATAGCAGTATTCCAGTATTTGGGGGGCTGCCACAAAGAAGAGGGGGTCAACTTATTTTCCAAAGCATCAGGACAAGAAACGATAGATCAAAACTAATCAAGAAGAGAAGCAACCTGGAATTAAAGAGAAACTTCCTAACAGTGAGGACAACTAGCCAGTGGAACCGTTTGCCTTCAGTTGTGGGTGCTTCATCACTGGAAGGAAGTTTTAAGAAGAGACTGGACAGCCACTTGTCTGAAATGATATAGGGTCTCCGGCTTGCGCAGGGGGTTGGACTAGAAGACCTCCAAGGTCCCTTCCAGCTCTAGTCTGAATTGAAAAAATTGAATCTGGTTTGTTATAAGAGAAAGACTCTACCTGTTTGCTTGAGAGAGTAGTGCAATGCATGCTGAGTGTCCACAATAGATGGCATACGATAGGGGTGTATTCTCATTGATATCCCTGGGGCTGCTTTCCACTCCCAACTGTAGCAGAGTCTTAACACAGTCAGTTTTTCCTGCTGCTGCAGCCCAATGCAAAGGTGTCCTAACAAAAAACCAAGTAAAGAAAAATCCATAGAGTAGTGGTAAGACAATTGGTATTGTTTTCATAACATGCATAGTAGTTACCGTGTCATGAGAATTTTTAAAGAGGGTTAATTGACCATGTAAAATCCAAGGGGATTAATATTAGCCCTTAGCAGACCTGGGTCCTACATTTAACTCACTCTTCCGTTCTGCCATATCAGTTACTATATGGAACTTCTGACAGCTGTGATTAATTAACCCTTTCATGATTTAAAGACAAAAAGATCTGTAGAGGTCTTTCATATATTTACACAATCAGGGCTCAATTATTTAAGTGTTAAATTAATCAGTTGAGATGATTAAATTCTTTCAAAGTTTGATCTTGGAGCATGTTATCAGTTCCTTTCAATGCACAGGCATGTCAGAGACAAATGGCAACAATATAGCTTACCACAACTATAAAACAGGTTTCGTTGGTAGCAGTGAGGTAAAAATCTTTTTAACAATTGCATGTGAGTTGCCTCATTATTTTTCTCTGATAGCCTCCATGTAGTTGTTCTGATTCAAAAGAATTAAATTAAGCATTCTTTGAAACCTCAAGTTTAATACAACTTATGTTTATTAAAAGTCTAACTACTTTTCCGCCTCTATTGCGTCATCAGGGAATCGTCCGGCCGCCCTGTTTAGGGTGACCCGCGCCCTGCTCCATCCGGGAGTGCGGGAGGATCCCTTAGAAGGCAGGGCGGAGGATTTCGGACAATACCTGTATGACAAAATCGCCCAGATCCGGGGGGATTTGGACTCTGACTGGGTAGATCAGGGCAGGGTGACGAGGAATAGTCTTGAGAATGTTATCTGGGAGGAGTTTGATGCTGTGACTCCTGATGATGTGGACAGGATTTTGGGGAGACTTAGTGCGGCCACATGTTTACTGGACCCGTGTCCCTCCTGGTTGGTACTGGCTTCCCGGGAGGTTACACGAGGCTGGCTCCAGGGTGTTATCAACGCTTCGTTGAGTGAGGGTTACTTCCCCACCGCCTTGAAAGAGGCGGTGGTGAGGCCTCTCCTCAAGAAGCCGTCCCTGGATCCGGCAATATTGGCCAACTATCGTCCTGTCTCCAACCTTCGCTTTATGGCGAAGGTTGTTGAGAGTGTGGTCGCACGACAGTTTCCGCAATTCCTGGAGGAAACATCTTATCTAGATCCGTTCCAGTCGGGTTTCAGGTCTGGGCACAGCACAGAAACGGCATTGGTCGCGTTGGTTGATGATCTCTGGAGGGCTCGGGACAGGGGTTGTTCCTCTGTTCTGGTCCTGTTAGACCTCTCAGCGGCTTTTGATACCATCGACCATGGTATCATGCTGCACCGGCTGGAAGAGTTGGGGGTGGGAGGCACCGTGTTGCGGTGGTTCTCCTCCTTTCTCTCCGACCGGTCGCAGTTTGTGTTGGCAGGGGGGCAGAGGTCGACCTCGAGGCCTCTCATTTGTGGAGTGCCGCAGGGATCGGTCCTCTCGCCCCTTCTGTTCAACATTTATGTGAAGCCGCTGGGTGAGATCATCCGTGGCTTTGGGGTGAGATACCACCAGTACGCTGATGACACCCAGCTGTACATCTCCACCCCAGGCCACCCCAACGATGCCCTTGAAGTGATGTCCCAGTGCCTGGAGGCTGTACGGGTCTGGATGGGGAGGAACAGGCTCAAGCTCAACCCTTCCAAGACTGAGTGGCTGTGGCTCCCGGCATCCCGATATAGTCAGTTGACTCCATCACTGACTATTGGGGGCGAGTCATTGGCCCCCACAGAGAGGGCTCGCAATCTGGGAGTCCTTCTGGATATGCAGCTGTCCTTGGAGGAACATCTGACGGCTGTAACCAGGGGGACCTTTTGTCAGGTTCGCCTGATTCGCCAGTTGCGGCCCTTTCTTGATCGGGATTCCCTGTGCACAGTCACTCACGCCCTCGTCACCTCTCGCCTTGACTATTGCAACGCTCTCTACATGGGGCTCCTCTTGAGGAGCACCCGGAGGCTCCAGCTGGTCCAGAACGCAGCAGCACGGGTAGTGACGGGAGCAGCATGGCGCTCCCATGTAACACCGCTCCTGCGCGAGCTGCACTGGCTCCCAGTTGTCTTCCGGGTGCGCTTCAAGGTGTTGGTTATCACCTTTAAAGCGCTCCATGGCATAGGGCCTAGCTATCTTCGAGACCGCCTGCTGCTACCAACGACCTCCCATCGACCCGTGCGCTCCCACAGAGAGGGCCTCCTCGGGGTGCCATCAGCCAGACAATGTAGGCTGGTGACCCCCAGGGGGAGAGCCTTCTCTGTGGGGGCACCTACCCTCTGGAATCAGCTCCCCCCAGAGATAAGGAGAATCCAAGACCTCAGTGCCTTCCGTCGCGCCCTTAAAACCCATTTATTTAAACAAGCCGGGCTGGCTTAAGATGAAATTTTTAACTGTTTTTAAATGTTTTAAACGTTTTTAATTGGTAAATGAGTTTTAATTGGGCCAAATTTATATATCTTTTAATTGTTTTTAATATTTGTTCTGCATGTTTTTTAATCTGGCTGTACACCGCCCTGAGTCCTCAGGGAGAAGGGCGGTATAGAAATCCAATATAAAATAAATAAAATAAAATAAAAATAAATGTTGAGAGACTTTCCATTCTGATATAATTTGGCACTGATCAGTAGAATTTTGTATTAGCATTAATATTTTTCCATATATGCCACTATTTGAACTTTGAATTCCCAGGACGACCTGAGTGTAAATTCTCATTCTGATAATTTAAATAAAAATATTTCCTTTACTGTATCATAAACTATTTTGGGCTTGCAGTATTTTCTGTCCAAGTAAATGGCCAGACCTATACTAGCTTAGCTTCTCAGTTTCCAAACAATTCATACTACAAATTTGAACTTTATTATTTTGAAAATAAAAAATTAAATCGTCCTACATTGTGATGTTCCAAGTATTCACCTTCCTCACAAAAATCCTGAATTGTTTTTTCTGTGATTTTTCACTTAAAAACACAGAAATAAAATTCACTGTTGGTTTTAGTACTGCAATCCTTCAATTGATAACAAGAGTGAATTTCTAAAATGAAAATGCTGGAGCTGAAGATCACCTAGATAGATGCCCTTCTTTGCAGCATTTTTGCAGCAATTTCTTTGCAGCATTAAGGACCTCTTTTCCTTGGGGAGAAAGATTGCACAAAAGGTAAAGCTAACACCCACAGGGAGTAGGACTGGAGTGAAAATTTGATGGAGATAACCCCTTCCTTCTAACGGGCTCCTTTGTTCTCTTTTTCACACTACTTTTCCACTCTATATTTTCTGACAACCAACAGGATGTAGGAAAGGAAAACTTCCAATAGTTGAACTTAGCAGGGTTCTTGAAAAGGGGCTGCCAGTTGCTCACCATGTTTTAGACCAGGGCTGTCAAACTCCTGGCCTGGGGGCGTCATGAGCTGGCCACGCCCACATCCGGTTTAGCGAAGGGGAAAAAAGTCCCGATATGTCATGTGATGCCACAGTGACGATGTGAGTTTGACACCCCTGTTTTAGACCATGTTTACAAGTTCTTCCCATTCCCTGCAATCCCAGTATTGCAAGAGAAGCCTCCTGCTTTATCTGACTTAATATGACATGAATAATATGTGCATTCATTAAAAACATGTGACTATTTAGCTGAAGACAGACTAGAGGTCCCATTGACTAGTTGCTTGTTCAAAAAGAAAAGACCAAGGAGAAATATTAGGACCCCTGTTGCATTCAAAAGCTGTCAACCCTCTTTCAACCATGGGTTAGGCAAGCAAAGCCCCAGTCAGCTCTTTTCTTTGTTTCCATGGCCACCTGTCATCCACATCCAGCGCCTGCAGGTTGCATTCTGGGATCTTAGCCAGCTCACTAATAACATCACTGTATCCTGCCGCAGCTGCAACATGAATGCAAGTCTTCCCATTCTCATCATCGTAGTTTATTATTGATGGGCCTTGATGGTGGTTCAGGATAATAGAACAGAGGATCCGGTTTCCACTCTGAAAACCAATCATGCACATAGAGAATATGTTATTATCAACATTGCTAAGAACAAATTTTAGATCTACCAGTATAAGCATTTTTGGCTTTCTTATCCAAGAAAGTACACATGCTGCTTTATTTATAAATGTTCTGTTAGGGATTTCCAAACTGAATTATTACTCATCAAGTTCTTGGTTTTTAACCAGCTCAATTTGTTTAATTTAAATCAGACTTCAACTGCCACCACATTATTTTTCTAAAAATGACTTTGGGCCCTGACATAATACCTGGGGAATATTACCTTGAAAATTGGTTAAGAATTTTATGGATGGCATCAGACATTTCTTTTTCTAGTGCTGGATCCTAATTTATTAATAACATTTCTAAAAAGGTGGAAAGGGAGGTTAGTGCCTTTGTTAGCTTCCCTACACCATCTGGAGCCCTAGTGTGCTAACATTTGCCTGAAAACACCATGCGGAAATGTAACTTCAGCCTTACCCAAGACCATGGTTGCAATTTGGTTCTCAACTGTAGTGGTTTTAGGCAAAGCTATGATTAGGTTCCCCTTTTTTGTAACCAGAAGCCAACATTTTTACATTTCTTGAATTTAAACAGCCTTATAGTAAAGCAATTCTTACAAAGGTAAATCACCTTTTTTGCATGCTAAAGTTAGCTTTGAACATATGAATATAACTGATCTTTTTTACATTTCTAAAAAAAATGTAATGATGTCTTGTTTTTCTACTGTACCCTATGGTGCCATCCTCAGTGTGAGGCGTATGAGACACAGCTAGATTAGTCATTGCATATGTTCCCCCCATAGATTTGGTTAAGTTTCAGATTCTGCTGTGAGTAGGATTATAGTTCTTTTTCATTCCCCTTTCAAGATGCAATATGGAGACAAAAGGGGCACTGCATGGTTAGCTATTATTCCATACCTGAACTGCCCAGTGAAGGACTGTTTTAAAATCTTTGTCCACCAAAGTTAGATCAGATCCTTTATGCAACAATGTCTGAACATGCTGAGGTTGATTGTGGAATGCAGCCCAGTGAAGTGATGTCATTCCCTGAAAATCACAACAAAATCATTAGAGCTTTAGTTAACATATCCTTTTTGTAGATTATTATGTAGAAGTATTTCAATCTTGAAGATATGTGGACTTGAACTCCTAGGAATTCCCCAGCCAACATAGCTGGCTGGGGATTTCTGGCAATTGAAGTCCATTTATCTTTAAGCTGCCAGGGTGAAAAACACTGCTTTGGAAGGTAGAATTGGTCATAAATTGAGCGACCAACCAATGATGGCATCAACTACCAGCCGACTCACATGACCTCCAGCCAGGCTGACCTCACCACTAGATGACTCTCACATGGCATGACCAATTGGTCACATAACCAACTGACCACATGACCTATAAAAGCAAAAGAGAACTGAAACAAGACACTTCAACCGAAGTTCTGCTGATGATGTTACTTAGCCTGGTCATGAAATGTTCCAAATGAACAACAAGTTCAGAGAACAAACCACCACCAACATTTACCACCCGAGCTACAAATATTTTCCACCATTTCTAATGGGTCATAAAGAAAAAGAGCTTTTCTTCTCTAGAATAAAATAGATATAACCTAATAAGAATAATATGCCTTGGCATAGAAGTTACTTTGTGAAAAATTGTTCCATTTTTCTATTCTTTTAAATAGCTTTAATGGGGTAAGGATAAAAATATGCACAATGTAGACTTTCTCATACTTTCTGTATTACTCTAACTTCAGCACACTATAATTTTCACACTATGGTTTCCATGTTTCCTGCTTAAAAGTGGTAGGAAACGCCTATCAGTTTTTAGCAATTTCAGTCAGAAGATTCTATTGTATAGAAAAAGATGCATAATCTAGAAAAAGATGCATAATTTCCTCCTCCTTTCCCACTGCTCCATTTCTTTTGCTATTGCTGTTGTCATTCATTTAGTTATCAAATTCTTTTTTAAAAAAAGTTTTTTATTTTTTTATTCTTTTTAATAAAAATGTCAAATCAATGAGTGAATAGTGTGGCACCTGGGCACCATACATTCCAATACAAATGAAATTGAACAGATTAAACATAATTATTACACTCCATCAACTTATGTATCTCTAATAACAATACACATCTATGTTAGGTTGCAGTCTATCATATTCAGTTATTCCACATTTTCTCATTATTACTTTCATTTTATAAAATAAAAATGTATACATTAATATTCCCCTTATTTCTATCACTTATTCTAGCTTTTAATCATGTCACCCTTTATTAAAAAGCTTTTTCTTTCTTTCCTGGCTAACTTCTAATCTTAATCACTTTTATATTGTATGTTATTTTAATTTTCGGCTGTTCACCGCCCTGAGTCCCTTCAGGGAGAAGGGCGGGATATAAATTTAATAAATAATAATAATAATAATAATAATAATAATAATAATAATAATAATAATAATAATAATAATAATATCACCTGCCTAACAAAAAAAAGAAAGAAAAAAAAAGAAGGGTGGGGGGGTTTAAAAGCAACTCAGGACAACAACAACAAAAAAGGAATCATCCATCCATCATCTCTTGCCTGCTTCATGCTTTAATTGCTATGCTTTAAAAAATTTGATTTACCTATCAAATTCTGCTTAGGAGGAACTGAAAGACACACTGCAAACAGGGCAACTTGCCAGGTTTTTTGCCTTCATGATGTACTTTGGTGCAGAAAATTATACTCACCAGAATGCTAAATAGTATGAGCTGATTTTAGATCTTTTAGCATGAATCACTATCTCGGGGACCACATTTTAAAATCTATCTTAATTCTACATTATGGAATATATTTGGGTGGCGATTTGATTGCTTACCTCATTATCCTGATGATTAATTTCACTCAGATCTGACTGTTGAAGCAAGACAGATAAAAGCCTATGGAGAACAAAACTATATTCAGTACATTAGAGGTAGTCCTTGACTTACTATCAACAAGTTACAATGGTGCTGAAAAAATTAATTTGAAAACTGTCTTCACACTTAACAATTGTCACAATTCCCACACTCATGTGATCAAAATTTGGGTGACATGTATTATGACATTTGCAACATCCTAAGGTTATGTGATTATCATTTACAGCTTCCCAGGGAGCTTCCAACAAGCTAAGTCAATTCACACCAAGCTGGATTCACTCAAATACCATGTGATTCATTTAACAACTGCCTGAGTCACTTAAGCATAGCAAAAAAGGTTGTAAAATTGGGTGTGTCTCACTAAATGACTGCATTGCATAACAACAGATGTTCCAATCTCAATTGTGGTCCTAAATCAAAGACTATCCATATAATACATTATAATCCAATACATCATAAACAAAAGTTCCCTGAGGATGGGCTCCAGCAAGAGTCCAAAAGCTCGGAAGACTAAACCTCTGGCCCTAGTGACTGACCCAGATACTGCTGCATCATAAACAAAATTCAAAGGCATTTAAATAGTTTTAATTTGATCCTTTTTTGCCACATCCAGTTCATAGATATATGACCACATAGATGATAAGAATAATTTTTTTAAAAGCAAGATGTTTGAATAGTTCCATTGCAAGCTTTCCCTCATTTGTTTTTTTATTACCCTAAAAGCTAACACTTATTGCATGAGTTTTCATGGCTTACATTCACTATATTAGGAAATAGAATAGAATAGAATAGAATTTTTTATTGGCGAAGTGTGATTGGACACATAAGAAATTTGTCTTGGTGCATATGCTCTCAGTGTACATAAAAGAAAAGATACGTTCATCAAGAATCATAAGGTACAAAACTTAATGATAGTCATAGGGTACAAATAAGCAATCAGGAAACAATCAATATCAATATAAATCATAAGGATACAAGCAGGGGTGAAATGCTCCCAGTTCGGACCGGATTGTCTGATCCAGTAGCAATGGCGGCGGGTGGTTCGGAGAACCGATAGCAAAAATCCCTGCGCCCTCCCCCATGCCCAGCTGAGCCGCGCAAACATCAGAGGCTGTTTTTTTTACTTTTAAAAGCATTTTTTCTACAACCTCTTCAGCCAAAAAAATGCTTTTAAAAGTAAAAAAAAGCCTCTGATGATCGCGTGGCTCAGCTGGGATCCTCAGAGGCTTTTAAAAGCATTTTTTCTACAACCTCTTCGGCCGAAGAGTCTGTAGGAAAAAAAATACCTTTAAAAGCCTCTGGCGATCCCAGCTGAGTTGCCTGATCATCCGAGGCTTCTAAAAGCATTTGTTTCTGCAACCGAAGAGGTTGTAGAAAAAATGCTTTTAAAAGTAAAAAAAAAAAAAAAAAAAAAAAGTTGGCCACGCCCACCCAGTCACATTACCCCCCACCAAGCCACGCCCACAGAACCAGTAGTAACAAATTTTAGATTTCACCCTAGGATACAAGCAACAAAGTTACAGTCATACAGTCATAAGTGGAATGAGATGGGTGATGGGAACAATGAGAAGATTAATAGTAGTTCAGAATTAGTAAATTGTTTGACAGGGTTGAGGGATGATGATGAATTATGCAAGTATTTATGTATTCATGTATTTCTGTGTGTGCATGAGCATCTATTAAAACTGCACAGATCTGATCAGACTTACATGCTAGGTGGTCATGTCTTGAGGCAGTGACTAAGATCACATCTAGCTTACCTGAGGTAAGTGGGAATCTATGAGTCCAAAGAAAATGGAAAAGAGTTCTCTGAGACATTGGTTGCATCACCTGTAATCTGAACCTCTGTCCCTCTGAATTATGAACGTGTCAGGGAGGTGACTGTGGGCTGGGTGATAAATGAACAGTGATAAATGCACCCTTGAGAGAAAGAGAGAAAGACTATGACTGTCTGCCTTGAAGACAGTGATTGTGAACGGCCTCTTCAAGAAGCTGTAAATCTAGAAGTTCTAGATTCTGATAATTATTGACCAGTCTTCAACTTTATCTTTCTGGACATGAGTTTTTATCAATGGTACAATCAACCATCTGCAAAGAAAATACCAGCATTGTTCAAACTGTTCTTATTTGTTAGTTGTCCACAATGATGTATATGAGATAGGCAGCTATATAAATTAAATAAATAAATAGTATTTCTTTAAGATGCAAGTAAAAAAAAAATCCTGCCTCAAATCTGCTTTAATTTGTAGAAGCTGAGGGAGGCCAAATAAGATTTCTAATGCAGGTTATAGGTTTTCTGTCTTCTTTATGGATCTCTATGATTATATAAAACAAAATAAGCATTACAAAGTAAATATAAATAAATATATTTACTTCAACTGCAGCATTAACATCAAAGATCAGTGTTTCTTGGCATTTAATCTGGATGATTTTTTAAAAAAATTGCTATTGGTATTATGATTACTATCAATCTCCTCATCAGTGTTATCACTGGCATACTGTTCTTGTTATTGCCTTCTGCAGTGAGTTTTCCTGTTTTACTCAACTTGTAATGGTCAGGTTGAGTAAAAATAAAGAGAAAAACAAATATATGCGTTGAGGAACCATGGCACTTCAACAGTACCTTCCAGTAAGAGAGCGATTGGATTCAGAAGTACTAATTTTGTTGACTTGGGTTGATAGAAAATGAAGTGAGCAGCTGGCCTACTTCCGTTCTGACCAAAGGTTTACCTGTTGCCATGGGGATTGTAGAAATTTTATTTTGCAGGGATCCCAGGGTTGTGCTGTTAAAGCAAATCACGATTTCTTTTCTAAATATCACTGGTTCATTTTCTGTGGACTTTTTATTTAATAATAGTGTTATTGTGATTGTGTTGAAAACTTCAAAGCGTACTGTTCAACTGATACAGAAAGAAAAATGAAAATGACAGGAAATTAACAAAATGCCGATGACACTAAGAAAAACTGAGATGTAGGTGCAAACAGTGAATTAAGCATCATGTATGGCTGCACATGTAATTTTCATCCATTCCTCTATCATCTATCTTTTATCAAACATTTCTTCTAAATTTTATTTTTGGCATATCTCTCAAAATTTGATGTATACAGTATGTATGTAAAATATAAGTGCACAGATTAAATTTAAGTCCTAATGTGCATAGAATTAAATAAATAATACCAGGCAAATGGAACATATTGGTCAGTAACTTCTACATCTTTTGCTCTTAATCATGCCGGCTAGAACTGAAGAGAGTTCAGGTCCAAAAGATCTGGATGGTACCAAGTTTTTATCTCTGGTTAATACTGGTTAATTCCTTTCCTACTTATAGTTTATAGCTGTGCTTGTCCCAGCTAGATTGGCATTGACAAAGTTTCTCTCATTCATCAAGTGATAGGATCATAGCAGTGATGGGATTCAAAATTTTTTACTACTGGTTCTGTGGGCGTGGCTTGGTAGGCGTGGCATGGCTTGGTGGGCGTGGCTTGGTGGGCGTGGCAGGGGAAGGATACTGTAAAATCTCCAGTCCCTCCCCACTCCAAGGGAAGGAAATCCTCATTTCCTCCTGATCAGCTGGGACTTGGGAGGCAGAGAATAGATGGGGGCAGGGCCAGTCAGAGGTAGTATTTACCGGTTCTCTGAACTACTCAAAATTTCCGCTACCGGTTCTCCAGAATTGGTCAGAACCTGCTGAATACCATCTCTGGATCATAGTTGTAGTTAGGACAATTGCAAACTTTTGCAGAAGTTTGCCAATGGTTGCTGGTAATGTTGCTAGCCATATGGGTGTATTTAAAAACTGCTTTTTAAAAAAATGTATATCTAAATTAAGCTTGGATACATTACCCTTTAAAAACAGAACTATAAAGTTATATAATCACTTCTGTGGCAGTGCTGAAAATTTATATTTAATGGGGGGAGTGCTTTTTGATCCTCTCTCACATAATCTTTCTTTAACTGGAGAAAATAAGGCATTTAAAATGTATTTGTATTTGTGCTTTTGCAAGAACCGTCTGACTTGTGCATTTAGGCAGTATGTTGATGTTGATTGCACACATTGCAGATGTGGAGTAGCACTAGCAATAGCAGTTAGACATATATACCGCTTCACAGTGCTTTACAGCCCTCTCTAAGTGGTTTACAGTGTCAGCATATTGCCCCCAACAATTTTACTCACTAAGGATGGAAGGTTGAGTCAACCTTGAGCCTGGTCTGATTTGAATTGCCAAATTGCAGTCAGTCGGCAGTCAGCAGAAGTAGCCTGCAGCACTGCACTCTAACCACTGTGCCACCAAGGAGTAACAGTTAAAATAAAATGGGGGTTACACATGGATGTCTCTTGGCCATACCCTGATTAACAGCCTCACAGATTTCTCTGAACAAAAAGAAAGGGAGGATAAATGCCTGAGATCAATTGCTCCAAACTCCTAGTACATTAACAGCCAGATAGCTATGAAATTCTGCAATTCTTTATCTGTTTAATTGATATCCCAGGATGCTTAAGACTAATAGAAAAGCTGACTAACATTTTGATTGGGTAGAATCTAATGGAATTCTCATCTTACTCTACTGTATGGATTGCCTAGGGGAGGTAATGTTACTGATGCAATACAAAAACTTGTATTAGGGAACACTATTAAAAAAATTATCTCTGAGTAGCTTCAAGAAGGATACCTGATGTTGGGATCAGCAGTGGCAGCATGTAAGGGTAATCTTCCATTTTTATCTGGGATGTTCTGTCTGGCTCCATTTCTTAGCAGGCTAACACAACCCTCAAGCCATCCCTGAAAATAGAACAAAGTTTCATTTACTTAGAAAATCTTGGGGACTGAGTAAAGATTCTGCATTGAATTTCTACCCTTCTTCCCCAAATTAGTGGGCACATTCATGTTACCCCATGGCCAATGTGGTACCACATAGAGCAAGTTAACTAATGCATTGTCTAGTGTTAGATAAGTCCACAAACCAAGGCCGTATCCTGTTTACTGGATAATTGTCATCGTAGTCTGATACCTTAAATACCATTGTGGTGACTGACTGGCTGATCTTTCTCATATTTTGTTCATTGTTGTTTTTACTGTAGGATTAAAAGTAAATCCTATGCAATCTGACTGGTCAGAGCTACTGCAGTAAGTTGAGGGAGGCTTTGTCCTTTTCATCCCATGTAGATTTATTTGACTGGTCTACAGAAGGACATTTTTGGGGCACTGGAGTATTGGGAGAATAGACATTTCAGTCTATAGGTAGTCAGTGCTGTTGACAATAGAGTGTGGATAGAAAAGATCTGAATTACTTCTGCACTCCATCCAAGAGAAAGAAACGGAATGTATTTCCAGTGAAGCTCCGTGACTAAAATAATACATTATACATATTTTGAGAAACTATTTCTCTCTGTTTTTGTCTCTTTCACTTTCTCTCATAGAAGAGGCAATTAAACTAAATATAGGGTTGTCTTTATTGGACAAAATAAATATTTTACTTCAAAAATAATATGTGGTTCATATTTTTTAAAAAAGATTATAATCTTTATTGTCATTTTTTTACTGTGAACACACTGGCATATATTAAAAATGAAATTTTGGCGCCCACTCTCGAAAGAAAATATATAAGTACCCATAAACATACATAGACACACATATATACACATATACATTATATATATACACTATATATATACAAAATATAACCTGGCTAAAAGAAAAACAAATACACACACACACACACACACACACACATATTCTTTTCTTTTCATAGGCCTTTATGTGTATTTCTCTTTAGCCAGGTTCTTCCTATGTAAACCAAGATTTTTATGCAGCCCTAGTTCAGTGAAATCACAATCCACTAGTTTCTAGGCTTTTTTTCAGGCAGCCAGCAAGCACCCTGCTGCCCATTGCGAGACTAATATATACATATATATATATCAAATTTAGATTTTCTGATAAAGAAATAAAACTTAATAAAACACTTTATATGTGTGTGTGTGTATATATATATATATATATATATATATATATATATATATATATATATCACACACACACACACATACATACATATATAAACTGAGAGAAAATTGAGCAACATTTTCTAGGTCTTATTTAACCAGTAACTTCTTTTGTTAGGCCTAACTACTGGCTCTAAAAAAGAATATTCATTTCTCTATTTCAGCTCAACACTTCCCCAAAACAATGTGTAAGACAAGAAAATTCTGTACCAGATAGGTTGCCAAAGATAAACTACTGCGCCCTCGGGCATCTTGAGTGTTAATATTGGCTCCCATCTTTAGCAACAATTTCACTGTATCAAGTTGGCGCCCTGAAATGGCATGCATCAAAGGGGTAGAGCCTTGGAAAGAAAATAAAATGACATAAACATGAAACATTTTCATAGTACAAAAAGTACAGTATTGTGTAGTCACCTTGTCCCTTGTCTACATTTGGGGTTCCGTTTCAGCAAGTGTTTGCTGGGGATTTAGCTAGCGAAGTTGTTTCTATTCCTCTTTATGTATGAACAATTAGCCAACTTCAATGCAACAATAGCTTTGCCCAAATGAAGGTCAAAGAGGCCAAAGTTAAGAGAGGGTCTTATAATACAGGATCTTCTGACCTTTACTTTAATTGATATATCAAGCACTTCTTTTTTAAATAAGAATTTATATTGATAATAAGTCTGTTACTTACCCAGAAACTCCAATACCACTTATTATCTGGATAAATTTTATTATAATGGTGTTTCCAAATCTCCCTTGCAGTTTTTCAATTTACTCCAACTCCAACTTACTCCAATTTGTTCTATCTTTACTCCAATCCTTTCATTAAAGGAGATCCAGTTTCAACTTCATATTTTCACATTCAACCACAGAAATTCATGGGGTGACTTGATTCAACCTACCCTCCTTCTGAGGGCCGTTGTTGTGAGAGATTAAGTGGAGAAGGAAGTATGCCACACTGAATCCCCAAAGGAAAGGTGGGATACATATAAAATGAATGAACAGTTAAATATTCAATAAATTAAGTAAACCACAGTTAAGCATATGTTCAGATATGCAGACTATGGAATGTGGGAGAATTTGGCTTTAATTCTTGTTTGGAATCCCTACTTTCTTACTCTTGATGAGACGTATTCATTGATTAAAACAGATTAAAACAGGTTATATGAACTCATATATTGTTTGTTTGTTTATTTATTTATTTATTTATTTATTTATTTATTTATTTATTTATTTTATTATTAAATTTATATTGCCGCCTATTTGCCCATGGCAACTCAAGGCGGCTTACAGAATATAAAAATATAAAAAAGAGTCATGTTTATTTATGTTCTTCTAATTGGTTTCTGTTTCAGGCAGGGCTTTTAAACATGCTGACAAATCTCACACAGATTTTGTGGGCAAGGAGAGTTACTTATTCCCGTGCTTAGATTTTTGAGCTGTCTCAGACAAGGGGAAGTAATAAACTTATTTACTTCCCTTTTTTAAAAAACTTCAGTTTTCATGTATATACTAGGCAAGTCCATATTGTGACCCAGAAGTTCAAAAGGACTCGAGTGTGCACAGGGTGTGGTTAAAAGAAAAAAGAAAACCACAGTCAAGATAGCAGTTGCAATGTTGCAATCAAAACCACTGGTTTTAATGGGTGCTATATATGTGGCCCACATAAAGAACAGGTGTAGCTTTAATTTCCCATTTTCTGCTTTTCTTAAATGACCTCAGATTGGTAGTATGAAAAAAGAGCCAGAGAATCTTCCACTTTCTCCTTTTTCTTCCTAAATTATTTTTGCATCAAGAAGACCCAGATATTTATTTGTTTACTTCTTACTGGAGAGTTGCTTCGCCTGTTAATAAGTGTAATATTTGGCTTACCACAAAACTCTGATACGTATCTTTTCCTCATTGGTCTTTTGGCCACCTTAACTGATTAGTGTTTTTCAGCAAGCTGTGATTCAGTTGTATATGATCTCCAAACTGGATATTTGCTGCCCCTTGAAACAGGCCACCTTAAAAATAGAGGTGTGAACTCAGACTTAACATGCCTGAACACCACGATTCAGGGGTGGGTTCTTAATTTTTTTACTACCGGTTCTGTGGGCGTGGCTTATTTTGTGGGCGTGGCTTGATGGTCATGTGACAATTCTTTAGGATTTAGCAGAGGTACTGGTCTACCAGGCTTTTAACTACTTGCAGGCACTGGTCTACTCATGTATTTTTGCAGGCAGTGGTCTACCCATTTATTTTTGCAGGCACCAGTCTACTCATGTATTTTTGCAGGCACTGGTCTACCCATTTATTTTTGCAGGCACTGGTCTACTCATTTGTTTTTGGAGGTACCGGTCTACCACCAAATTGCCTTTTAACACTGATCAGCTGTAGGGCAGCCCTTTGAAGCCCCGCGGCAAGAATTTAAACAGTTTTTTTCCTTATAGCCCATCAGCTGGGACTCAGGAGGCAGCAACAGATTGGGGGTGGGGCCAAATAAAAGGTAAGAATAACGTGGGGTGGGGGGGCGGGGGGGGCAGGGGGCACCAGAACTGGTTCGGTGACGTCTTATCGTCACCGCTACCGGCTCGGCGGAACCGGGCGGAACCCACCACTGCCTCAATTCCTCAATTTCAAATGCCTCAAACACTCTGGAAATCTTGGCTCCACATTGGCATGGAATTGTTTATCACCACTTGGCTACTGTGACTACAATGTTCAATGTAATTACATATTTTCAATTGTGTCATTTGAAATTATTGAAATTAAATACCATTAAATATTTGGACATAAATATTAGACATTGGGCATAAAAAAGGCCAAATGCTTTCTAGCCCTGTTTTATAATATGCTCATTACCAATTTTTACCCCATTAGCTTTGGGTAATCAAAAGCATTTTTGTATCCATTCTCTGGAAGCAGCTGATGCTAACTAAATGCTTCCTAGCATTTATTATGGCTACTATGGCTGCTGCAATTCCTGCTTTGGTCAAAGCCTCTACTGTCCCTTAACATCATTAGACTAATCAGGAATGGAGTTATCTGGTGTGTCATAGGTTCGCAGTTTGATAGGTATCATTGCTATCACTGCTACTATGTAATCACAGGTGAACATATTCTACAAATGAGCAGCCAATCAGGATGGGCCGCCCCATTTGTGATGCAAAATATAGACCATGGGTGTTCAACTCGAGCGCATCATGTGACATCATGTGATGTATCGTGACTTTTTTGCCTTTGCAGAGCCGGGGTAATGCATCTGGCCTGTGGGCCGCCAGTGTGACACCCCTGATAAAGACAAATAAGCACCTGCATTCCTAAAGGTTCTAAAAGAATGCATAGCTACTCCTATACCCGTGATGCAAACCTATGGCATGCATGCCAGAAGTGGCACGCAGAGCCCTCTCTGTAGGCACACGTGCTGTCGCCAGCTGGTCTTATGGTTTCTGATCTTTGCGTGTGCTCAGGGGTGAAATGTAAAATCTGTTACTACCGGTTCTGTGGGCATGGCTTGGTGGGGGGGGGATAATGTGACTGGGTGGGTGTGGCCAACTTTTTTTAAAAAAAAACTTTTCAAAGCATTTTTTCTAATGCTTTGAAAAGCCTCTCTGCCGATCAGGGAATTCATCTGGAATCGTCAGAGAGGCTCTTTAAAAAATGCCTCTCTGCCGATCAGGGAACTCAGCTGGGATCGTCAGAGACTTTTCAAAGGATTTTTTTTACCACCTCTTCGGCCAAGAGGTTGCAGAAAAAAATGCTTTGAAAAGCCTCTGGTGATCCCAGCTGAGCCGCGTGATCATCAGAGGCTTTTTTTTTTTTACTTTTAAAAGCATTTTTTCATCAGAAGAAGTTGTAGAAAAAATGCTTTTAAAAGTAAAAAAAAAAGAAGCCTCTGATGATCACGCGGCTCAGCTGGGCATGGTGGGGGGGGCGCAGGGATTTTTGCTACCGGTTCTCCGAACCACCCACCGCCATCGCTACCGGATCGGTTGATCTGGTCTGAACCGGCAAGAGGCCTCACCCACTGACCTGACAGCATGAAAACACTTCTGCCCTTGTGCAGAAGAGCGTGCATGCATGTGAGCAAAGCAAGCACGCACGCGCAGCCCCGTTGTGAACCAGTAGTAAAAGTAAGTAGAACCTACCCCTGGTGCTGGAGCCCAAAACCCGAAGACCAGCTGGTCTTTGGGTTTCCGGGGCTCTGACGCACGCAAAGACAAGCTGGCCAGTGTGCATGCATGTGCTAGAAATCAGAAGACCAGGTCTTCGGGTTTGTGGGGGTTTGGCGCACACGTGTGCATGCACACACGTTCCGGTTTGGGCACTCGGTGCCAAAAAGGTTCGCCATCACTGTCCTATACCTTTTCAAGAATGGGGAGCCATTGCAGCATGGTGGTTAGAGTGTTGGAATGGGATTGGTACAATGGTGAGTTCCTCCCGGTTCCGCCCGGTTCCGCCGAGCCTGTAGCGGTGACAATATGACATCACCGAACCAATTCTGGCCCCCTCGCCCCCCGCCCCCACCCCCTCACGTTATTCTCACCTTTTATTTGGCCCCACCCCCAATCTATTGCTGCTTCCTGAGTCCCAGCTGATGGCTAGAGGGAAAAAACCTGTTTAAACTCTTTCCGCGGGGCTTCAAAGGGCCACCCTACAGCCGATCAGTGTTAAAAGAAAACAAATGAGTAGACCGGTGTCTGCAAAAATACATGAGTAGACCAGTGCCTGCAAAAATAAATGGGTAGATTGGTGCAGCCTGGTAGACCAGTACCTCTGTTAAATCCTAAATAATTGTCACATGACCATCAAGCCATGCCCACAAAATAAGCCACTCCCACAGAACCTGTAGTAAAAAATTTTAGAACCCACCCCTGGATTGATGGGAACTAGGTTATGGAGCTCACTAGGTGATTTTGGCCCAAACCCTTTCTCTAGCTGAATCTGAGTTGTGATTGTGATGTTAAAGACAGGCTATACATGTCTAAGTGCAAGCCATCATCAAACGTTTGGTTCCCCCCTCCCTCCCGAGTTGTAAAGAAAACTTACAACGAGCAGCTGAAGTAAATATGGAAATCCATATTGCCAATGGAGAGTGTTGGCTTTCAAGACATATGATTTCTGATAAACGCCTTGTTATTTCACATATTTTAGACACTTTTGATTTCAAGTCTGTTATACTGATGACACATTTTACTAGACAGGAACTATAGTAAATGATTGTGCAATGAAGTTGTAAATAAAAGTGTTTTTAAAATATCCCATGACTTTTCTTCTGTAACATAGAAGATAGTCATATCAAAACTGCTACAACAATAAAACCATAGGAATCAGTTACCTTACCCTCATTATCACAGCATTCTAATATTGAAGGATCTTCACGGATGACAGTAGTTAAAGTATTAATATCTCCATTAGCTGCTGCTTGATACACCAGAGTTAGGTCAATTTCTTCTGCTGAATCGCCTGTGAAAATTAATGTTTGCATTAGAATGAAGACTTCTGTCTCTTAGAAAGAAGTAAATAACCATGTTTAATAGCGAAACAAGAAGATCCATCTTTGAAGATCTGTGGAACCAAATAATCTTCATGGAGTCTCCTTCCTCATACTTCTCTCTACTGTTAGCACAATTTCCTTCTGAGTCTAGGAACCTATATTGCATGATCTAAATATAGGAGAGAAAGGGACTTCTAAATGAAAAGGTACCTTAGCACCACTTATAGCGTAAAGCAGGAAATCTAACTTGGATCTTAGCACTCTGTGCTGTAGTAAAATCTGAACCAATTTGGAACCTCCTGCTTTTCCACAAACAGAAATATTTCAGGTTCTGCATGTTTGATTCTTTCAGAGAAATCTCATTTTTAGCCAAAGGCTGTCTGGCTAAACAGGTTTTTTTAAAAAAATTAAATTAATTTTAAATTTAAATTACATTTAAATTAAATTTGTCTCTGTTGTCTTTTTGAGCTGTTTTACTGGTCTTTGAAAAAGAAGAAGCGTAGAGAGTTAGAAGGACAGTAAACAATAGTTTGTTCCTTCTGTTTCTTTTTACTTGAAATATTCCCAAATTCTATAGCAGCTGCATAGGGAAAACCCACAACAAGATTGCTGAACTCAAGTTTAGGACAACCCTTTTTAGAACCAAGTGGAAGGTATACTTTCCTTGCAGTTAAATCAAAAGGTAACCTAGCAACTAATGTTGTTTCATTTTAGAGAAATCCAGTCCTATGTACTCTGGTCTTTGAACAGTATTCATATTCAGAGTGCACTGTGTGATTATCTCTTTTCCACTTGAAAGATAAACACATGGAAAGGAAAAGAAAAGAAGCGGACGACACAATTGGTAGCATTCACTGAATATGCATTTTCAGGATGGCATCTGCAAAGGATAGTTTGCTTGTGCAAAGTAGCTCCATGCACATTGGTGCTTTATGGGATTGATAACAAGTTTTATAGTTTTGACTGCAGGAAGCACCGTATGTACATTGGCTTCTCTCATTATGTTTACACTTTAAAAGCATAAGCAATGAGATGGAACCTCATGGCATAGCATAGACCAGTGATCACTGAATGGAACAGAAGATACTCAAGACCATATTCTGAGGCTATTTTCTTCACCCACTTTAACAATTGTAGATGCCTATGACATGGAACATAAGCCCATTCACAGCTAAAAGGAACGTTGACTCATTTCCCTGCTTTTTCTATGGTTTGATATTATCCATTCTTTAAACCAGATTTGAACCGGATAGAGGATACTTAAATAGATTTGCCTTTGAATGAAGGCAAATATACGTGTCTCAGGATAATGTTGCACTTGTTGCAGGATCCAGTCTGGGTTGGTCACCAGAACTAGAGGTTTAGTCTTCCGAGCTTTTGGACTCATGCTGGAGCCCCTCTTCAAGGAACTTCTCTTTAGCAGAATAAATTGTTTTTCTTTGGAAATGCGTATGAAAACATCACCTATGTTTGCTGTTTCAGCATCATGGACATACTGTAATTAGCTTCTATCACTTCAATTAACTGGCAGGGGCTTTCATTAATCAGGCACCAAGAGCATGACTGTATACAAATATCCAGCTAGGCCTGGCTCTCTACCGGTTGGGCAACAAGTAGCAATTTATTCCATCTGGAGAAATGAGGGAATTATACAGGAATTTATTATCACTCTCTGCTGCGAGTGGACTTTATTTATTCTTTGTTTTAATTAATTCAGCTCAAAATAATTTTTCATATAGTTTTATTTTAGTGTACTTTACAATGGAAATGATAATGACTCATTGTGTACATGCCAGGAAATCAGGGCCAACTTTTAATGGCCATATGGATGGATTTTCTAGAAATAACTATTAAGATACAATAATAAAAACATATTCCTTAACAAAGGAGAAGGAAACCAGAACAAGCAAAATCATTCATGCATAACACTCTCCCAGAATGTCCATGTAACTCTATCCTGTTTTGCTGTTTTCCTTCCCATAATACAATTCTGGCCAGTGTAACAGTCCAAAAGAAAAGGGGTGTGAGCCAGGGGTGGGTTCTACTTACCTTTACTACCGGTTCACAACGGGAGCGCGCACTTCCGCTTGCTTCACTTGCTCTTGCTTCTGCGCATGTACAGAAGCTTTTGCGCATGCACAGAATGTCAATTATGATGTCCGGGCGGGTGGGCGGAGCCTCCTGCCAGTTTTACTACCGGTTCTAAAGAACCAGACAGAACCGGGAGCAACCCACCACTGGTGCGAGCAGAAAGCTTAAATCAACCTAACAGGAGGTTCTTTAAAAATCTCCCTTTTAAAAAAGTGGGGAGTGGGCAGGATATATTAACATTAGTTATTGGCCTTTCAAAAATAGATATGAAGGTTAGCAGAATCACAGATAAAACATGAGGTTGTTTGAACAAGATATATATTTCCTATGAAAACCATCTCCTTTTGTGCATTATAGGGAAAGGGGAGCAGGAACATCTATAGTAATGGCCAAAATTGTGGAAAACTTTTGGGAAAAGTTTATTTTTGAGGTTTGATGGCTAATAACACCACTTTTTTTTGGAGTTTCAAGATAATCATATTCCACTGCTGGAATGGCCTGGGAATACCAAGACCTTAACCCAATTGAAAATCTATGGAGCCGACCAAAGAAACTTGTTAGTCAGAAGTGACTCAGCAATAAAACCCAGTTAATAGAAGCAATCATTCAATCTTGGTTTCACATAATAACAGCTGCAGAACTAAAAGACTTGGTTCACTCCATGAGAAGACGTTGTAAGGCCATCATTCATGCTAAAGGTTACCCAACTAAGTATTAACTGACATGGTGATAATTTTTGTATATCTCATTTTTTTCTATGGTGATAATTTTTGTACATCTAGATTTTTCTACAGTGATAATTTTGTACATCTCGTTTTTTCTACATGTTTCACTTTTCTTCTTTATACTGTAATTGCTATTCTAATAGCAAATCCTTCATAAAAGTTATTGCATTACATTCTTGATTAAATTATCTTTCCATTGATATATAACGTTATGATAACTACTCAAAAAAAAAAAGTGGTGTTATTACGGTAGCTAGTTTTAGAAAATATACTTTTCTGAAAAGGTTTCCACAATTTTGGCCACTACTGTATGAGTTATCTGATTTGACCAGCATTAACATTTAGCATTCTTGGACACCTACAATGATGTGAGTCACCAAAAATCACTGTTGAAGACAGTTTTAGCCTTCCCACTTTCTCAAAGATCTGATATTTATATTTTCCATAATGACTTGGAATTATCCTCCAAGAAAAGTATAGCTCATGGTTTTAACCTGTTGGCACTCTGTTCAAAGCATTATTGTTACTTTTCTTTGCTACTCTGCTAGTAAGTCTACCAGGTCCTGTAAGAGGGCTCTATTGCCATGCCTTTCTCCAATGCCTTTCTGTTCTTGCTGCTCTTGTGCATAAGAAGGTCCAGTGAACTCCCTCAACATGTGCATAACTGTTTATTCAATGGTCATGAATCTGGATTGTATAAATAGCCTTACACATGTTTTGCATGCACGGGAATGGGGGAGGTTTAATATGAAAGTATGAAAATCAGATGCATAAGATCCTAACTGTTAGTCACACCCCTGCCACTGCCTTTCCATTATTCACATATTGTAACAAGAGGCATGGGGCTTCAGGATTGTGTTTGGTAAGGTTGAGGATTTGGATGGAGCATGAAAATACGTTGCTTGAGTAATATAAATGCTTATATTTCTAACCGTATGTTTCTTGGATAGATATAAGCCACTGGGAACCTCAGGAAGTGAGCCATAGAAAAAACAAATAATAAAACAAAGTAGGAGTGATATTTGGTGCAATAAAATGCATGCAAACTGCATGGTCATCACATATTTTTATTTTGTACAAACTAACTTTATTATATGTACTGTAATATGCAAGTATTTATTTATTTATTTATTATTGCAATTTATATGCCGCCTTTCTCCCTGGGGACTCAAGGCGGCTTACAAAATGACAAATTCCAATACAAATCACAATGAAATAAAATTAAAATCAGCAACCCTATTAAAAACAGTTTAAAATTATGACAGTATACCCCCAAATGGATCAGTTGAGTTGACGAAAGAGCCATGTCTTCAGCTCGCGATGAAAGGAAAGAAGGTCGGGGGCTGTCCTGAGCTCGGTGGGCAATCCATTCCAGAGGGTCGGGGCTCCCACAGAGAACGCTCTCCTCCTAGGGGCCGTCAGCTGACATTGTTTGGCCAACGGCACCCTGAGGAGGCCGACTCTGAGAGAGCGCACAGGACGGTGGGAGAGCGGCTGGAGATGGCCCTGCAAGTACCCCGGGCCTAAGCCATGAAGGGCTTTATAGGTGAGCACCTTGAAATGTATCCGGAGCGCCACCGGCAGCCAGTGCAGCTCATGCAGGAGAGGTGTTACACGGGAGTATCTAGACGCCCCCATAACTACCCACGCGGCTGCGTTCTGGACTAGCTGAGCCTCTGGATGCATCCCAAGGGCAGCCCCATGTAGAGGGTGTTACAGTAGTCCAACCTAGAGGTAACGAGGGCATGAGTGACCATGGCGAGGGCATCCTGGTCTAGAAAAGGGCGCAACTGGTGCACAAGACGTACCTGTGCGAAGGCCCCCCTGGTTACGGCCGTCAGATGGTCCTCTAAGGACAGCCGAGAATCCAGGAGGACACCCAAGTTGCGGACCCTATCGGAGGGAGCAAGGGTTTCTCCCCCGATCATTAAAGATGGAACCTCCAGATCCCGGGATGCCGGCATCCATAGCCACTCAGTCTTGGAAGGGTTGAGTCTAAGTCTGTTCCTCCCCATCCAAACCCGCACTGCTTTCAGGCAGTGAGACATCACGGAAAGGGCATCCCTAGGGTGGTCAGGGGTGGAGATGTAAAGCTGGGTATCATCAGCATATTGATGATACCTCACCCCAAAACCATGAATGATCTCACCCAGCGGTTTCATGTAGATGTTAAAGAGCAGAGGGGAGAGAACCGATCGCTGAGGCACCCCACAAGTGAGATGCCTCTGGGAGGATCCCTGACCCCCTGCCCAAACAGACTGCAGACGACCAGAGAGATAGGAGGAGAACCACTGTAAGACAGTGCCTCCTAACCCCACCCCCCCAAGCCACTGCAGCAGGATACCATGGTCGATGGTATCGAAAGCCACTGAGAGGTCAAGAAGGACCAGGATGGAGGAACAACCCCCATCCCTGGCCTGCCAGAGATCATTTACTAGGGCGACCAATGCCGTTTCCGTGCTGTGACCATGCCTGAAACCAGATTGGTAAGGATCGAGGTAGTCTGTTTCCTCCAGGAATTGAGGGAATTGCTGTGCCACCATGGACTCAACAACCTTCGCTAAAAAGCGAAGGTTGGAGACTGGACGGTAGTTGTTAAGAACGTCAGGGTCCAGGTTAGGCTTCTTAAGGAGGGGTCGAACCACTGCCTCTTTGAGTGCAGCGGGGAAGACCCCTTCCTTTAATGAAACGTTGACAACAGCCTGGATCCAGTCTCCAGTCACCTCTCTGGCTGCCGAAACTAGCCAGGAGGGACAAGGGTCCAATAAACACGTGGAGGACCCCAGCCTACCCCATAATCCTGTCCACATCATCCAGCGAAACAGGCTCAAACTCAACCCAGATGTTTCCACCAAGACTAGCCCCCATCACCTCAACGGACTCTGTCCAGTCGGAGTCCAACCCGGTCCGAATCTGAGTGATTTTATACTGGTGAATCATAAAAAAGCACCAGCATAAAGCAATGCAATGAAGAAAATACTGAAGTCAGTGATGGACTGCCGGACAATGGACCATAAAAAAGATTGGTTCTTTAATTTGCCTTTCTCTTTTAATACCCAAGAGAGAAGATTTATGCTTAAAAACAAACAACAATAACGTTTACAGATATTAATCCATGCATCCAATTCTATTGTATGAAGTTTTTGTTGAGTAGTTGGAGGAAATTTATAAAATGATATTGGCCCAAGAATCCCTTTTCCACATTTCAGTGGTGTAGCAGTTGCATTTGATTACTCAGTGGGAGTATTGGATACATAGTTCTGCATATGGTCTACTTTGCAGAGAATGGGGACTCTCAGCTTTCTGAAACTGGGAGTAGAGAAATCCTTTTCATGTTCGTCAATTCCCTTTTAGTGCGTGACAGTCTGTATCTGGAGATAGAGTCCTAAATGGCAAAGATTGTAGTCTATGAAATTACCTTGGTGTGATTCAGTGATTTTTATGTACACTTGCTCTTTACTCTTAGCCATGTCATGACAAATCCAAAACCTTGAATGGAATTGCCCTTTGGACAGAATTAAATGGAGAAACCTTGGAACTGAAGGAACCCTGATGGCTCATATTAGCAACTAAATTAATAGAGTCTACAAGAAGTAGCACCAAAAATATAGATAACAAATACAAAAAAATGTTGAAATGACAGGGTGAAGGGGGAAGTATAAAGATAGTTAAAGCAGTATCAATCTGTAATGTTATTTCACAGTAGAAATTTAATCCTTTGATTAATTATATGAAAAGTTAGATAAGAAATAGAATTGGGCACGTAGTATAAACACAAAACTGAAACAAAATTATCACCTCCCATCCCCAAGAGATCATTACTACATCCATCTTAATTGTTCCAGAAAAAAAGTATGCTTATTTTAAGACTCAGCAAACTTAATTATGTATTTTAACTCAAATATACCCAAACAGCCAAATTAAATAATTTGAAGAAAATAATACTCCAGTCACAAATTTTTCTATTACTTTCATTTTGTAGTCTCCGAATAATTTATTACGATCAGGAAACACAACTGATTACTAACGACAAAACATAGGAGGCTGGTTTTGAATGGCACAGAAAATAATAAATCAAAGATAAGAACAAATGGCAGGCACAGCCAGGTTTCCTCCCCACTCCAACAATACACCCGTTTCAATTAACAATTTAGGCAGCAGACGTAAATGGCTGATTTCAAACCATACTGCAGAAAAAAAAAATGCTTTAAAAATCAACAAGTTCAGAAAACCAAATCGGACAATTTAACTTGAAATACATGTTACCCCAGATTTCCCTATACAACGTAGAGCTTTTTCATGTTCATGAAATACAACTATAGGATAGGAGATATATATTCATGAATGAATCCTAGCATGAAAAAACAACTATCTTACCTTTCTGATGACCGAACACCGATGAAGTGCTAAAATCCATGACTGATTCTGAAATCCCTAAAGCTAGAGCCTCTATTTTATTAGTAAACAATGCATGTCTAGCAATTGCTGTCACCTGTCTCCTTTGATTTAAATCTGCCTTCTTAAAAAAAGACAAAGAATAGGAGTGTCAGTTATCTTCACCTGCCAATAGATCCAATGGAAAACAAGCCTTGCAAATAGATTAAGGCATTATAGTTTCATGGGGGGGGAAAATCAAGCATTTTTACTCCTTTGCTTAGGAAGGGAGCTGCTGGTAGTGCAGCATCAGCTTTCAAAATGCTGTACTTAAACTGCAATCTCTCTGGATGAATGAGAATCCACAATATCAGACAGAGCATGTGCAAAAGCTTGCAATGCTATTTAAATACTAATGTGATTATTTCAGAGATAAGAAGGTGACGACAAAAAGAATAAAACCTTCTCTGGAGATTGCAAACACATACCCACTGCTCATTACTATATAGTTTATTTCAGGAACAGACAATCTTTTACAGGATGGACAAGTATTTGTCTTTTCTTGTTTTGTGGGGAGGGGAGAGCAGAGGAGGCTACAGCAAGCAAGGGGTGATGTTGTGAAATTGACTAGGTCGTGTCTTGTAAATGAATGGGGATGGGACAATCCACCTAGCAAGAAATGCAGAAGCACTGCAATGGTATAAACAGTAATAAAATAGCTGCTTCCCAATAGCTGCGCTACGGAACCAGACTTCATATACAGTCAGGTCCAGAAATATTGGGACATCGACACAATTCTAGCATCTTTGGCTCTATACACCACCACAATGGAGTTGGAATGAAACAAACACAATGTGCGTTAACTGCAGACTGTCAGCTTTAATTTGAGGGTATGTACATCCAACTCAGGTGAACGGTGTAGGACTTACAGCAGTTTGTATATGTGCCTCCCACTTATTAAGGGACCAAAAGTAATGGGACAATTGGCTTCTCAGCTGTTCCATGGCCAGGTGTGTGATATTCTCTCATTACCCCAATTACAATGTGCAGATAAAAGGCCCAGAGTTCATTTCATGTGTGCTATTTGCATTTGGAATCTGTTGCTGTCAACTCTCAAGATGAGATCCAAAGAGCTGTCACTATCAGTGAAGCAAGCCATCATTAGGCTGAAGAAACAAAACAAACCCATCAGAGAGATAGCAAGAACATTAGGCGTGGCCAAAACAACTGTTTGAAACATTCTCAAAAAGAAGGAATGCACAGTGAGCTCAGCAACACCAAAAGACCTGGGAAACCATGGAAAACAAGTGTGGTGGATGACCGAAGAATTCTTTCCCTGGTGAAGAAAACAGGGAACAGTTGGCCAGATCAAGAACACTCTCCAGGAGGTAGGTGTATGTGTGTCAAAGTCAACAATCAAGAGAAGACTTCACCAGAGTGAATACAGAGGGTTCACCACAAGATGTAAACCATTGGTGAGCTTCAAAAACAGGAAGGCCAGATTAGAGTTTGCCAAAGAACATCTAACAAAGCCTTCACAGTTCTGGAACAAGATCCTATGGACAGATGAGACCAAGATCAACTTGTACCAGAGTGATGGGAAGAGAAGAGTATGGAGAAGGAAAGGAATTGCTCATGATCCTAAGCATACCACGTCATCAGTGAAGCATGGTGGTGGTAGTGTCATGGCGTGGGCATGTATGGCTGCCAATGGAACTGGTTCTCTTGTATTTATTGATGATGTGACTGCTGACAAAAGCAGCAGGATGAATTCTGAAGTGTTTCGGGCAATATTATCTGCTCACATTCAGCCAAATGCTGCAGAACTCATTGGACGGTGCTTCACAGTGCAGATGGACAATGACCCAAAGCATACTGCAAAAGCAACCAAAGAGTTTTTGAAGGGACAGAAGTGGAATGTTATGCAATGGCCAAGTCAATCACCTGACCTGAATCCCATTGAGCATGCATTTCACTTGCTGAAGACAAAACTGAAGGGAAAATGCCCCAAGAACAAGCAGGAACTGAAGACAGTTGCAGTAGAGGCCTGGCAGAGCATCACCAGGGATGAAACCCAGCGTCTGGTGATGTCTATGCGTTCCAGACTTCAGGCTGTGATTGACTGCAAAGGATTTGCAACCAAGTATTAAGAAGGGAAAGTTTGATTTATGATTATTATTCTGTCCCATTACTTTTGGTCCCTTAACAAGTGGGAGGCATATATAAAAAACTGCTGTAAGTCCTACACCGTTCATCTGAGTTGGATGTACATACCCTCAAATTAAAGCTGACAGTCTGCAGTTAATGCACATTGTGTTTGTTTCATTCCAACTCCATTGTGATGGTGTATAGAGCCAAAGATGTTAGAATTGTGTCAATGTCCCAATATTTCTGGACCTGACTATATATGTTGATCTGAGATTGTGAGGGTAGAGAGGGTAGCACAAATTCCACGGGGCTTCCAAAAGCCATGAATTATAAACTTGCTTTCTTCTCTAGTTGGAAGCATTTGAAGACAGTTACACATGTCTCTCATGGATCAGACTGCCAAATTTGGTAGTTCCTTCTGTAAATTAAATAAAGGTAAAGGTAATGAAGTCCCTGCGGATTTTACTCTGCTGTTTGTTGCCAGCTATAGGGATTCTGCTCATTTCTGTTTCAAGGTGATTGAGTCTGAAGACATTTCTGCCAGCATGTGGCCAGCATAATGTCATGGAGTGCTGTTACCTTCTCACCAAAGAGGTACCTATTTATCTACTTGCATTTGAATGCTTTTGAACTGTTAGTTTTGCAGGAGCTGTGGTGAGAATGGGAGCTTACTCCATGTTTTCCTAAGTAATGGTTCCCCAGTAGCAAGTATTGTTACAGTAGATAAAATCTCAAATCTTTTTCATATTAATCATAGTCTTTTCTCCAGTATTTTACATTAGAGATAATCATGATAAAAATATACCGTCTTTCCAGTGGTGGGTTTCAAATTTTTTTACTACCAGTTCTGTGGGCGAGGTTTGGTGGGCATGACATGGCTTGGTGGGCATGGCTTGGTGGGTGTGGCAGGGGAAGGACACTGTAAAATCTCCATTCCCTCTCCAATCCAGGGGAAGATTACTGCAAAATCCCCATTTCCTCCTGGGACTTGGGAGGCAGAGAATAGATGGGGGTGGGGCCAGTCAGAATTTTTACTACCAGTTCTCCAAACTACTTAAAATTTCCACTACTGGTTCTCCAGAATTGGTCAGAACCTGCTGAAACCCATCTTTGCCTCTTCCTTAAAAGAAGAAATCATTTCTAAATCTGTTCCATTTGAATGCGATAAAGTTTTAGCACCTAAAAGTAGGATGAAGTATTACTCTGAACAGTTCAAGGACAATTTAAAATTTAATATGATTCATTTACATAATTGATCTACAGAAATAATATTGCATTACACTACTATACTTGACGAAAATCTATGTTGTTGCTAAGAAGCGATACTGACTGGATGTCTCACACTCATCTATCAGTCAATAATTCTACACTGAAGATTGGATTACTACTAGTTTCTCTAACTAACACAGAGGGTGAATATTTACATGAAGAGTAAAACACCAGATTAAACACATTACAAAGATTAGATATCGGCAACTTGGTCAAAATTATTTTATTTCATTCCTCCACAATTTCAGATTATTTTATTTTCCCTTTAAAAGTTCAGTTTCTGCCATTCCCATACTAGTTAGAAAATTTCTTTTTAAAAAACAGTACAAAAATTTATCTGCTTTTTGTGAATGTCTTTTTCCAAGAAAAGAATGAAGATGGAATTTGCAAACAAATTGCCTTGATATAACATATTATTATTTTTCATGAATGTGTGTGTATTCTTATATATTTAATATAAATGTGTATTTATATTAAATATGTGTACACACACACACATATATTTAAAAAAATATTTAATGTAAATGAATTATATTGTAAAATTGAGAAAAGCATAAATGTTGAAGGCTAACTATTTTTTATTTATGTACTGTGATTAATGGAGCCAAGATACCTTTTTATTTTTTCACATGATTGGTTAGGTTATCTTACTACCAGAAATACCAAATATCAAGTACCAAATTCTACTACTCAAGAACCTGACAGTTGTGTTGCCCTCTCCATCCTTCTCTTCTCCCCTTCCCCCCAAAAAGGTCAAGGATGGTATTCTCTGCATTTGGCAGATCTTAAAAATGCTCCGGTGGCCCTTGCCAGTTCTTCCTGCTTTCCTATTAAATCTTTTTTGCCAATTTGCAGCATCCCCTGGAAAGAAACAAAGAAAAATGCTGTTACTCAACTGTGAAACTTCCGTTGCTTGCCTCTCGTTATTTGATTGTTTCAAGATGCAAACATCCATGGGGGTGGGGAATGGAGTGAGAAAAGGGATGGGCTTCAATCAACATGCTTGCAGCCACAATTGTGACATTTTGAGCCCCCTCCCTTTCTCCCCCTTCCCAGTAGATGCTCTGTTCTGGGAAGATAATCTTTTAGGAAACTTCTTCTGCCAGGAAAAGGTCTCCCAAAAAATATCTCCCAACCTGATTGAAATTTTTCAGTGCTGCAATCCCAAGACATCTGGAGATGCCATATTAGGAACGGCTTTAGCAATGTATAAATATGCAGTTTTGATTGCCTTAAGCAGTTACAGTAAAATATTATTTTTTTTTACATACAACTTTAGCATTGGTTTAGTTCTCTAATGAATGATCTCATGATATAAAAAAGGGATGGAGTATATCCAGTGGTGGAATTCAATTTTTTTTTTTACTACCGGTTCTGTGGGCGTGGCTTGGTGGGCGTGGTGGGCATGGCAGGGGAAGGATACCGCAAAATCTCCATTCCCACCCCACTCCAGAGGAAGGATACTGCAAAATCCCCATTCCCTCGCCACTTCTTGGGGAAGGATATTATAAAATCTCCACTCCTCTGGGACCAGCTAGAGGTGTAGTTTGCCGGTTCTCCGAACTACTCAAAATTTCCAGTACTGGTTCTCCAGAACCTGTCAGAACCTGCTGAATAGCACCCCTGAGTATATCTCATGTTTATTCCTGAAATTTTAAACATGACTTTCCATTTTGCTGAAGAATACCAAAAGTATGTGTGTTTTTCTTTATCTCACTATACATATTAACTTCAACATATGGATATTTCTGTTAAAATTCAGATGTAATCAATCCATTTAGATTTTATGCACCTATAGAAGAAACTCTCAGCTTGGCCTCAACTTACCATGTGTTTGCTACCAGCATATAACAAACTGGGACCAGAATTTCTGTTGCTAAGTAAGATGGTTGTTGAGTGAGTCATGCCCAATTTCATAACATTTTTGCGATAGTTGTTAAGCAAATCCTGCAGCTTGTAGGAAGCTGGACATTGCGAACAGTGATTGTAATGACGCTGGGATGCTGCAGGTATTGTAAATACATGCTAGCTGTCTAGTGCCCAAATTTTGATCATGTGACCATGGGGTACTATAACCATTGCAAGTGTGAGGAATGGTCATAAATCACATTTTTCGGTGTACTGTAACTTCAGACAATAGTTAAATGAATGGTTGCAAGTTGAAGTATAGTATCCCCCGTTTCACTCCGTTTGCAGAGGCTGATGAAGCTGATGATACCTTCAGAAGTTGTGGATGCCCCATTGCTGCCACTGGTCTGAAATAGTATAGTGCAAGGATGTTAAACTCGCAGCCTACGGGCCGGATGTGTCACGCTTTGGCCATGGCCACCTCCATTTTAGCGAAGGGGAAAAAAGTTGCGATACGTTACGTGATGACAATGTGTTGTCGCGAGTTTGACACCCCTGGTATACGGTCTCCTGCTTGAGCAGGGGACCTCCAAGGTCCCTTCCAACTCTTGTTATTCTATGTTCTATGTTCTATATGAGATTGGTGCTTATTCTGTATGAGATTGGTGCTTATATGAGCCACGGTGACGCAATGGTTAGAGTGCAGTACTGCAAGCTACTTCTGCTGCCTGCCGTCTGCCTGCAATTTGGCAGTTCGAATCTCACCAGGCTCAAGGTTGACTCAGTCTTCTATCCTTCTGAGATGGGTAAAATGAGAATCCAAATTGTTGGGAGCAATATGCTGACTCAGTAAACTGCTTAGAGAGGGCTGTAAAGCACTGTTAAAGTGATATATAAGTCTAAGTGCTATTGCTATTCCAGAATTTGCCAGAAGAGCAAATTTTGAGAATACTACTTTTGAGAATGAGCAAGGGAAGCACACCTGGCTGTTTCCCATTACCTCCCACTATCCTTGCTTCCAGTATCTACGGTCTGAAGCAGCTTCTTTATTCCAGCTAAGGATAGGACAAACCCCTACTGATTTTTCATCTGTAGTGAGAAGAGCATCAGATCCTTTTTTTCTATTTCACTTCCTGATTTTTCAACATGGTTTTGAAAGGATGCATCTGTACTGCTGAATTTCTAACATTTTGCAAGAGTTCAGATTTCATTGCAATATTGTCTTCACTGGATTTCATCACTTGTCCCAAGTACATTGATAACTCTTGAAAAAAAAACTCTCCCTCCCAAAAATTTCTGAAAGTGCACAAAATGGACTAAGCTTATGGCAAAGATAATGGAGATGATTTCAGGTGATTCTGTCAAAATCCCCTGGCAGGATTTTGTGGACCACAGATAATGCATACACATCCAACCTGCAATGTTGATCTAATCATCACCAAGACACTGATATCATATGATACCCATCTTTAAAGAACTATATGGCTTGTCACTTGCTTTGCAGGCAGAAATTAAGGCCTTAACAACTGTAAACATCTGAAATGCTTAAGGGTCTGCTTGTCTTTTTTTTTTTTAATTTGATTTATATGCCGCCCTTCTCCGGAGACTCAGGGCGGCTTATAATGTGTTAAGCAATAGCCTTCATCCTTTTGTATATTTGTACAAAGTCAGCTTATTGCCCCCACAATCCGGGTCCTCATTTTATCTACCTTAGAAAGGATGGAAGGCTGAGTCAACCTTGAGCCTGGCAAGATTCGAATTTGCAGTAATTGCAGGCAGCTGATGTTAATAACAGTGCTTTAGTCTGCTGCGCCACCAGGGCTCTTACGGCCTGCCATCCTCTTTATGATTCTTGTCATAGGTGAGAGTATTTTGATGCTTCCAATTCTGGAAACCCATACATTGGGTAGCCTGGACTATGTCTTTTTTCCTGACACAACAGAGAAAACAGGTTTAAAATAGGCCATGTAGGCTTGTTCTGTAGAGGCTCCTCAGATTTTATCTGGGGAACATTGTGTGCACACTCCTGACTGACTGATTGAACAGTCATGCTGTCAACTACTCAAATTTTTGATTCTTTATTGTAAAAGCTGGTCATATGAAAGTAAAAATTTACATCAAAATTAAATTGATCATCAGTCAAAATCCTATTTTAGAAGACACGTTCTTCTGAATCTTTTGAAAACCTGACAAATAGTTTAAGACACTTCAATTCTGTAGGAGTGTATTCCTGATTGCAGGAGGAGATTTCCAGGAACCTACAAAACCATAAATGAATCTCTCCCAAAGATTTCGGTGTTGGGGTGGGGGAGGGAACAGAAACTATCTAGAAGAATGTCTATAGGATTGTGCCAAGAAAAAAAAAATTGGCAGCAAATACAATTCAGAAGAAGGATGCTTTGGTTTTCTTAATATCATCCTGACTGTGCTGTGCTTTGTATTAGCTGAAGACTAGATTGCAATAATTCCAGGTAAAGTGCTCCAAGCAATGTAACTGATCCTTCTGGGAAAATTTTGCAAGGCCCAAAAAGCTCAATTTTGTGCCCAAGCTTGAGGTTCCAGAAAAGTGCCCCTCTCTTTATTTTGTTGATGGTTATTTTATGATGTTTGGCTGCTATGGATTTTTATTTTATATTAAGCATTTTGTTTTATCTATTTTATTATAAGCTGCCCATTTTAGGCATGAAAAACCAACTGGGTGACTTTAGGCCAATTACCAGGATATTGATGTGAGGTGGGCAGCTATATAAATCAAATAAATCAGATGAAAATGTCATCCCATTCAGCATTAGTTGAATTTAATACTCTCATTTAACACCAACTTGATAGTACATCATGAGAACTGTAGGAATTAGAAGGTCCAATGAAGCTCATCAGAAAAAAACCTGCTCCAAAGTTTAATACTCTAAACTTGAGACAATATCTACATCAGTGTTGTCAAACTCAAGGCCAGGGCCTCCCGTGGGGCCACCCTGGAAACAGTAAAGGACCAGCCCGCAATGCCTCTGCCATGAAAATGGAGCTGTCCTCACGAGCTTCATTTTCACTCACAGAGGGTTGCATGAGGCCGTCACAGCCGAAAATGGAGCTCGGGAGCCTGTTTTTGCTGACAGAACGCTTAGGCCACCACACGTGCCCCCAACATGAGTGATGTCGAACTGGCCATGCCCCCTCCCCCCCGGGTCAAACACAACCCTGATGCGGCCTTCAATGAAATTGTGTTTGACACCCCTGATCTACATTGTATGAGTTACAGCTTTCAGGACGTGAATAGATTACTTAGGGTAAGTCAGTAGAATATAACCCTACAAAATTTAGTGATAAATGAAATCCAGATTTCTTCAGAAATATTGTGGCCCATGGGCTGTCCGATCTCATATAATAAGAGGCCCTTCATGCTTAATTGCCAAGTATCCTTTATTTGTAAGCAGTTCATGTAAAATCTTTCAAGAGCTGGGTGTAGTTATCTTAAATTTCCAAGAGATGGCAGAATTCAATTAGCACAAGATTTCAGACTTCAGGAGAAATAAGGGTGACTCACATGGACTGCTCAGAATAATTTTACTACATTAGAATTTCAAGATTTCAGAGCTGAAGTTGCTCTACTGATTACTTTAGTAAACACCTAGCAAAATATCATTTTGTATATTGAGAAAAGTGAAATATAGGATTAGGAAAACACCATTCTGTAAATTTAGATTATTGCAAGAAATATATACACATAACAGTATACTCTTTATATAGGCATTACTGTATATTTGCAATAGCTTCAAACCCTGAAAAGGTGCAGTTCTTAGATGTGACAATTTTCAAGTTTCTTAAGCCTCAAATATCTTGAATAATAATAAATGAGGTTTTTATTTACTATTTGTCACATTGATAACCTGCTCATGCACAGAAAAGCCAGCTTCCAGAAATATTGAGGATAAATAATCCATATATGAATTGGGTTTTGCCAGATATCTTCTCAGCAAAGTAGATTTGCTTCTGATATGAAGCATGACTTGGCCATCTGAAGTCCCAGGCCAAAACAGCCTCTAACTGTATCAGCAAATGTAGATTTTCTGCAGGGGTGAAATTCAAAATTTTCCCCTACCAGTTCTGTGGGCATGGCTTGGTGGGTGTGGCAGGGGAAGGATACTGCAAAATCTCCATTCTCCATTTGCCATATCCTTCCCTCCAGGGGAAGGGTATGGAAAAATCCCCATCCCCTCCCCACTCTGGGGCCAGCCAGAGGTGGTATTTGCCGGTTCTCCGAACTGCTCAAAATTTCCGCTACTGGTTCTCCAGAACCTGTCAGAACCTGCTGAATTTCACCCCTGATTTTCTGCCATTTTCAATACCAACACCCCCTTTATCTCTATCCTCAGATAAAATTCCTTTGCTTTGAAAACTCTCTCCCACATGACGGCATCATTTCAATTTCTTACCATTTTGAAAGGCAAAGCATGATAGCTTTGTATAAGCCTAAAATAAGCTTATTATAGTTTAAAAGGCAAAGAAAAAAATTACTTCCTCTTCTAACCCAATATAATTGTTATTGTTAGAAGAGAATATTTGGAGTTCAGAACTGAAATGAGGGGTCCTTCGTGCTCTCTGAGCTTGATGATGTTACCTAGTTTGGGTAATAAAACGTCTGCAAGAAAATAACTAAGTTCAAACAGCACCAAGGACCCCTCATAATCGCTATTTACACTATGTGGCAGGTTGAATTGACACCTGATAGTGATGGGACTGAAGCTATGCATGTATTTATCCTATGTATCTATCCTATATATCCTATCCTATGTATCCTATCCTATATATCTATCCTATGTAGCTATCAAAACTCTGGGACTATCCATTTGCCAACAAGAATTGTGTTGCTTGTTCAGCTGAATTTATGGATGTATACCGGTTCACAAATGTGAGCGTGCATGCGTCCACGCATGCACATGGACTTCTGCGCGTGTGCTTTGCTCACGTGTGTGGCTTGCATGCATGCGCATGGCTAAAAAACGATTTCCGCTACCAGTTCGGGTGAACCGATTTGAACCGACTGAATACCACCTCTGGATGTATATAATATGCATGTCCACTATCCAATGCAGTTGACAAAACACATTGCGGACTCCAAGATCATGGATAGGGTTAGTGCATACAATTCCACCCTCCTCACCCACACTAATTCCATAATTTTTTGCCGTCTGTTTTTCTCCTAGGAAACAAACATATGCAAAATTGATATATTTAAACATTACTTAGATAATGATTTGTAACATAGAAATAATTGTTCCATTTTGGATTGGATTGGATTTTTTGTTGAAATACAAAAGGAGAAAGGGGTACACATTGTTTCTCAGGATTGCATGGGGCTTCTGTTTTTTTTTTTTTTTAAAATGTGTTGCATCCATTTGGATCCTTTGCAAAATTCAGTTGTTGAAAATTGGAAGTGGGATTTCTTAACTTTTGAGAAAGTGTAGTGTAAACCTCAACATAAACTTGATACATTTTAAAACAAGATAACAGAAAATGTTACCTATCTGTTGCTTTGAACAGTCAGTGGAAAGAAATGAAAAAAAAAAACCAACCATGCTGGCCGCATATATGACAAGGTCACACCTATTTTGCATTAACATCCCACCAACTGTGATGTTCACTTCCATTAAAACTCTAAGTAGAATCCCTGAGCCGTCAAATCGTTGGCCATCCAAATGTCTTGAAGTACGAGAGTATTATGCAAAACCACAATGATGCTTCTTTTTCATTTAGCATGGTATGTGAAGCATGGTTTGTCATTTGTTTTATAGGAAGCTAGTGACTTGTGGTTTATTTTTTTTTAAAAAAATTATGGTTCAAGAAACAATGTCTTACTGTTGTGTGAGAGTTATGGGATAGATTAACATTGTCCATTGCAGGATACTACAGTGACCAGATGATGTCAGAGAAAGCCTACTTTTGACCAAGAATTCTCATTCTCTGAAGCACTTTCTCTGATTTGTGATCGAGTTTAGAAATCTGAAGTTCTTTTGTCAGCAAAATATCTAATGGATATTCCCAATTTCCCACTGATTGTTATGTACACTATTAGGCAGGAAGATTATAAAATGGGGTTGAGTGATATATAGTGAAACAGTGCATGATCTTTAATAATAGTCATAAAAAGATCAGAATTGCTATTAAAATTAGTCTGATGCTGACTGTGGCTGTTTACAAAAAAGAAAAAGCACTCTGTAACTGAATCAATATTCATGCAATTTACTTAAAGCATAGCTATGAAACCAGATTTGGAAATGAGTGGGTTATACTATATTTATTACTAATTAGGTTGATCTGATATGGTTGGGGTTGTTTTAACTTTCTTAGATTCAGATTACATTTCTACAAGCATTTCTGAATTGAATTTGCTGTTTAAAGAAACGATTAAACAGAAGGTTAAGACATTTGCGAATATTCTAAATAAAATTATATTACCCAAATATATATTGTTGCTTTGTTCCTATATCTATGTATCATCGGTATCTCCATTTATATCATTTATGGTTTGTATACATATCTATCTTGTTAGATTTATTGATGCAACTTCTTGTTATTCAATTAAACATTCAAGGAAGGTTATACTAAGAATGTAAGTACTGTGCTAGCTTTCTTCAAATTGATCTTCTCTAGATGTATTGAGATTATGATTCCTAGAATTTGCAGCTCAAAAATCTACTGAGATCATGAATTCTCAGCAATCATAACTAGAAGCAGAACATATATGGATGGATGCCCATAAATAACATTTAACAATGCCAAGCATGTCACAAGTCTTTGACTATGATGAATGAAAAATGATAAAACACTTGTTTGCTCCCAAATAACATACACTAAACATCTGGTATTTGAGGCAATCTTACTTAATGCAGTTCTTAATTTCACATCTGCTAGGATTTTCTGCAGCAATATAATAACCGGGGGTGGGGAAATCACTGAATGTTTAGGCCTTTCTTGTCAAGAGACAGAATAATGACAGTTTTTTCCTCTGACTGTCCAGCACTATCTATCAATTATATACTGTCTAGGCATGGAATTCTCAGGAAGTCTGCATTTTTACATATCAAGCCTTTGGTCCCCCTTAGTGACATTAGCTGAGTGAAAAACTTCATGGAATAGTTGCTTTTGAAAGAACTAATTTTTTTAGAGTGATGTTGCCAAGGCATTCCTAGTTCTCTGGAAACATGAGGTTCCTCAGGGAAATGTCCTTTTTCGGGTACCAGGAATGCTCTGGCGACATCATTCTAAAAATTAATAGATCCTTCAAAAGCAACTATTCCATGGATTTTTTTCACTCAGCTAATGTCACTAAGGGGGCTCAAAGACTTGATATGTAAAAATGCAGACTTCCTAGGAATTCCCTGCATATCATGGAAGATGATGCTAGCGGACTTCTCTCATTCTTATAGCTGGGTTAATACATCTTGGTGTAAGCTGTGATGGCAGAGCCTTTTGGGGCTCAGGCCATAGCTATTGGCTCTGTGTATGAAGGATATCTTTTCCAAAAGGTGGTTCAATATTTAAAATGACTATATGGAACAGAATGCTTCATTCAATGCAGTAAAACTGGTCAATAATAATATACTTTACTACTTTGAATTTCTCCACACACTTTTATTTACTGGATAACACTTGCAAAAATTACACTTAAAAATGTGTAGTGCAGTGGTAAGAGAGTTGTGGGATGCTTCTTAAAACAAGCCTTTCTGTACCTGGGAGCCTGCAAAGGGGAGGAAATGATGAATGTACACCACAATGCAAACTCTGTCCTGTTTGTACTTGGTTTTGATCTTGGTTTAGTGTGCTGTGAGAGCTGAAGCTACAGAGAAGTCTTGGATGCCACTTCATTGCCAAACTTAAAACAAGCCTAGCAAGTGGTGAAATGTAAAATTTGTTACTACCGGTTCTGTGGGCATGGCTTGGTGGAGGGGGGATAATGTGACTGGGTGGGCGTGGCCAACTTTTTTTTTTTACTTTTAAAACCATTTTTTTTACAACCTCTTCAGACGAAGAGGTTGTAGAAAAAATGCTTTGAAAAGCCTCTGACGATCCCAGCTGAGCCGCGCGATCATCAGAGGCTTTTTAAAAAAACTTTTAAAAGCATTTTTTCGGCCGAAGAGGTTGTATGATTGCACGGCTCAGCTGGACATGGGGGGAGGGGCCGCAGGAATTTTTGCTACCGATTCTCCGAACCATCGGGCGATCCGGTCCGAACCGGGAGCATTTCACCCCTGAAGCCTAGTAGCGCCAGGTGCAGAGTAGTTGGGGTCGCCGACTTACTGACACTGCATTTTAAGTGGGTAATGGTACTCCACAGGAGTAACTATACATAATTGATGTGAATTCAACCCTCCTCTAATAATAAATAAGGATGACTAGATCGCAATGTTTGCCTAAGACTGCTTTATCTTTTTTTTCAAGTATACATTTGTTCCATTCTATTTCTGCAGCTAAAAGCAAATGACAGGAAACATATATGAAAAACAGTCAAGAAGGTCACCATAACAATATGACCAGAGCTCTGCTTGTCTATTATTTGTATCTCCACCTGACTTTATTTCCTCATACTCTGTGGACCCTCCTAAATAGAGCAGAGGAAAACTGTACTTGAGTACACACCCCAAATATGGCTATGATTAGGATAGTTTGAGATAGTTTGAAAGAAAAAAAGCATTTGATAAAATACTTAGAAACCACTGAGGAAAATATATTTATTTTAAACAGGCAGGGACACGTGGCCAATAAATATACTGTGAAGAAATTTCACAAATCAACAACACAGACTTGGCCTTCCCCCAGATTTTCTGCAATTTACACAATAACTCACAGAGGGAAATATATCCAAGAAGGGCTATATACTCTGAAGTAAAAACACTGGGAACATGAAGTTTAGATTAAAGTTCAAGCAGTGGGTAATTGCCAAGCACTCAGCATCTAAGTGCTGACTAAGTCAGGGTCCAACAGCTGGAAAATTTATAAATACGTATCCAGAAGCCAGGAAATCAGGGCAGCCTGGTATTGCAGGCTAGTTGAATAACAAAGGAGAGAAATCAGGTACAAAGATAACTTCATATAGAGTGGCAGACAGGTAGGAAAGAATAGAAACCTAGTGGCCAGTGGATTAAACTGAAGCCAGTTCCAAACAGGTATTTTGCTTGTCCCAGAAGCAACTTCAGGCCTCTGTGTTCTCATCATGGACAACCATTTGACCAGGATGGTATAAGGCAGGGGTGTCAAACTCACGTCATCAAGGCAGCGTCACGTGATGTATCGGGACTTTTTTCTCCTTCGCTAAACCGGGTGTGGGAGTGGCCAGCACGTGACACATCGGGCCTGCAGGCCAGGAGTTTGACAGCCCTGATATAAGGTCTCCTGCCTTGAGCAGGGAGTTGGACTAGAAAACCTATGAGGTCCCTTCCAGCCCTATGACTATGTTTTATGTTATATGTTGACCTCTGAGGTATCTTCCAGTCCTGTAGTATGGGATATATTGGATTCCTGAGTTGATTTGTTAATTAGCTGAGGTGTAATACAAATCAAGGGAAAAAAAACATTTTTTTTTCTTGCAAAGCCCTTGGTTTGCAGAGTTTCTGTGCATTTGAACTTTGCTTCAAGAGTCCTTCCAGTTGAGTTTCAGCTGGTCACACACAATTCACCAGTCTTTGAAGGAAAAAGAGGCTTGAGAGATAACCTTCACTGCAAGTTCTCCAGATTTTGGGAAATAAAATCAGACCAATGCACAATACCTTGTAGAAGTCATCTCAAAATACAACCATCCAGCATTCATGTGGGCAGTTGGAACTATTTGGGAGATCTTACAACTATTTTCACAGGCACAGGAATACTCACACTAACAAAGAGAACTTACTCTTTCCCTTTCTTTCAGCAGGAAGCAAACTGGTATTGGGTTGTCTGCTGCTGGTTTTTGAATGTCTGCTTCATGGGGAAGGGGCAGCTTCAAGGATAGGGTCTAATAATTTATTTTCTTTTTCTTCTAGGGTAAAGAGAAGATAAGATTTGTTTTTGGAATATTTTTATGGTGTCCAAGTTCAGAATTATTCACATTTTTTTTTCTTTTTACGACCCTTTAATCCCTTTATTCGGGGTGGTGTTGGGGCGACTGAGTGGAACTGAGCGTTTACTGGCTGGATGCCCTTCTGATACCTACACGGAATTTGCACCAAAAATTTTCTCTTTGTGCCCTAACAGAGAAACATCAGCCGCTCCTAGGATTGAATTTTCAACCTTCTGAGTGGGAGGTGAGTGTCTTCACCTCTAGGCCACTGCGCTGCTCAATATTCAGATTGAGTCTCCTCAGGTCTTCCTCTCCTTCCAGCATCTATACATACAGCTACTAGGAAAATCCCTATTTACAAAGCTGATGGTGGGATATCTGGTCATAATTCCAACTTGAAAGACCTTTTAAATACAAATAGTATAAATGCCATTTTTACTAGGAGGGGATTCCTCCTGGAATCAATTTGGAAGTTTTCCTATTTTCATATGACCTATTTAACAGAATTGGAAGAGACTTTGGAGGTCTTCTAGGCCAACTACCTGCTTAGGCAGGAGACCCTATACCTGTGATGGCGAACCTATGGCACGCGTGCCACAGATGGCACGCGGAGCCATATCGGTGGGCATGCGAGCTCAGCTCTGGCACACATGCGCACACCGGCCAGCTGATTTTCGGGTCTTCTGGGCCTACTGGAAGTCGGCAAACAGGCCATTTCTGGCGTCCAGAGGGCCTCCAGGGGGGTGGGGAAGGCCATTTTCACCCTTCCCAGGCTCCTAGAAAAGCTCTGGAGCCTGGGGAGGGCGAAAAACGGGCCTACCAGGCCCGCCGTGCCATCACATGCCAAAAGCGAGGAAAGCGCAGCGGGGGGGTCACGCACACATGCGCAGGGGCGGGGCGCATAGAATTATGGGTGTGGGCACGCACACCCGCAACCCCTCTGCATTCCCCCCGCTTTTGGCACGCAATGGCAAAAAGGTTAGCCATCACTGCCCTATATCATTCCAGATAAATGGTTGTCCAATCTCTTCTTAAGAAGCTCCAGTGATGGAGCACCTACAACTTCTGGAGCCAAGTTGTTCTACTGATTAATTATTCTAACTGTCAGGAAATTTCTCCTTATTTTTAGATTGGATCTCTCCTCGCTTCATTTCCCATCATTGCTTCTTGTTCCACCTTCAGATGCTTTGTGGCAGCCCCTCAAATATTGGAATACTTAGATATTGGAAGATATTTGGTTGACCCAAGAGGAGACAGAGAATGGGAGAGAGGAGCAAAGATTAGTACTAGTCCCTGCCCTACATGGCATATGGGAAAACAAAACAAACCACTCTTGTTGCCATATATAGCAAGCATCCTGATTCTTGCAAGCTCAGAAATGATACTGTTAAACATGGCCATTGTTTTTTAATGAACCATTTAGATATTAATAACACAATAGCCATCATTTCTTGATTTTTTTTTTTTACAGTAACTTCATTTCTTGTGGTAAGCAATGTTCATGGTTTGTCGGTTTTATCTTAGTATGTTGTGTAAAACTGCTTAGGGATGGTTTATTTATGCAACCAAGATTAAATGAATCGGGGCATAGCATGGTATGTGAATTTCCGCACTGTCTTCCTGACATCTAAGAATTAGGGTTGTCTATCATGTCAAATTTATTACTGTGAGCTGCTTTGGATTTTATTTTATTTTTTTTACTAAAGAGGAAAGATAGAAATTTATACCTTTTTTTTTAAAAAAAAGAATGTTATCTTTGATGTGTTCCCTTTTTCAATCCATCATTGCTTAAAGTTACTATTGAATCTCTCCACCCTCCCACTACTCTTCACTGAATTGCGACAGAAGCTATTTTGACTGAGTTACAGCAAATCCAGATGGTGTTATAATACCCATCACCTGCTGCAATTCCTTTAGGTCTTGTTATCTCTGAAACAGCTTTACATGCTTTTTAGCAGTTTGTTCAGCATAAAGTGGCTGAGGAGACAATTTTCTGACCAGCTTTATGCACACATTTGCCGAGCAAGGAATGTTTGGAAACTATAAATGTTTTACAATTACACTGATATTCCATTTTGGCCATTTCTGTTGAGAGCCCAGTCAAGACCACTTCAAGACTATCCCTGCTTGTCCTCATTTTTCCCAATTGAAAATTTCATCACACACTAGATGGAAAGACAGACAAATCTTTTGCTATAAGACCTGCTGATTTTGTTAGGGTTACCAAAAGCTACAAAGCTGACAATCTATGATTTCCCTTCTTCGACCAGAAACTCAGCTGCCAGAAAGGAGAAGTGAAGCAAATTTCCTTTATGAAAGTGTGTGCCATCATATACCAACCCAAACCCAAACCCAAAATTGCTCCGACAGCTAATCCAAAAATAAATTGGCACAACTTTCAAATATTGTTGTCATCAATATTTGATGAGGTCCGCTTTCAGATGAGTACATAATTTTCATACAAGTGCCCTAAAATAAAATTCAAGTTCATGCAATTCATTCCACTCCTCGGCATTAGTAAAAGTTCTTGCTAGCAGTTGCTAGTCAGAGAACAAAGTGAATTGATCAAAGGAATCCTGAAGTACCATGAGTTACATCAGGGGTGTCAAACTCAAAGCCTGGGGGCCAGATCTGGCCCGTGGGGTGCTTAGATCTGGTCCACAGGACCATCCTGGAAAGAGCAAAGGACCGGTCCGCAGTGCTTCTGCCAGTGAAAACAGAGCTCAGGAGGGCTGCCCGTGGGTCTCTCAAGCTCAAATTTTCCTGGCAGAGGATTGCAGGGTGCTGTCCCAGCAGAAAACAGAGCTCAGGAGCCCATTTTCACTGGCAGAACGCTCGGACCACCACAGGTGCCCTCGACATGAGTGATGTTTAGCTGAACATGCCCCCCCTACCGATGCCCCTCCGAGATCAAATACAACCCTGATGCAGCCCCCAGTGAAATCAAGTTTGACACCCCTGATTTACATTATTTAATTCTGAGCTATATTCATTCATAAATTCAATCCATAATGTTTTCCACATAACGTTGAGGTTTTTTTGTGTGTTTAATATGTACAAGAAAAGTCATATTTACATATGAAGTTATTTAATAGTTCCTAAACTCCGCATATATTTATATAAGTTGCATGTAATAAAAAGGCAAAAGTGTTTGGCTATACTTTTTGAGTTGCACAATTTGGGGGGAAAATGGAGTTTGCAGAATAACTGGGTTGCAGTCCAGTAGTACTTTGAGCAGCATGAATGAGAATGTTTTTTTGAAAGATATAATCCTACTAAGATCTTGGCCCATCCCAAACTGCTAATGCTTTGCTATTGCAGGATCTCGAAGTTCTCAAAGTATTTGGATTAATTTCTTGGATAGTTAGCCAGTTCATGAGTTCATCATCATCATTCTACCTGCAACATTCTGCCTTCAATGGCTCACTGGTGCCTTCCTTGAATTAAAATTTTATTCACTCTCTTCCATTGTATGGTGTACTTAATTTGCCTCATGTACTGTTGCACGACCAAAATATAATAAGCAATATAAGGAGCAGACAGTCTTCAGATTCTTGTATGTGTTGACAAAGAGCATTGCCACCACCAATCTCTCTCTCTCTCTCTTCGTCCCCCTCCCCCCTCTTTCCCCCCTCCCCCTCTTTCTCAGAGAGAGAGAAGCATCAAGAGTTTAGCATAGAAAAATATTCTTCCAATGCATCTCTGACACTTTCAGGATATATGGTCAAAAATCTGCTTACCTAACCAAACTAAATGCTAGTTACTTGATATAGCATGGCAGATTTAATGAATAAATACAGAATTCATTATCAGAGCACTTGACATAAATATGTTTTAGAAAAAGGGACAATCCCTTGGGTTTTTTTTTTAAATTCCTCAGCATAAAAACCTTTCTTTGGATGACTGCCTACCACTTAAATTCAGGCTTATACCCACAGATTTCCACATGTCACTAAATTATAATTTGGGACAGCCAAAGTCAGCTTTGTCAATAATGAGGAACATTGTAGAGTTAGCATTTAGCAACATCTGGAAGGCCACAGATGTTCCTGATCTGAGAGAGGGCATGTTGCTGATTTCCCCACTTGCTATTCAAATGAAGGAGAAGCTGCCAAGTGGCACTAGACAAAAGTTCTTCCCAAAAAGAGAAGTGATTTCAAATGTTTCATATTTTTCTAGTTTTTACAATTTCAGCAGTAATTAAAGTTTTGTTTAAAATGGGCAAAGGGTTTTGAAAAGGATTTTGGTTTTTTTTGAAAAGGACTATGGAGAAGAAAACATGCAATAAATACAGGTAGTCCTGGACTTACAAAAGTTTATTTAGTGATGGTTCAAAGTTACAGTGGCACAGAAAAAACGGACTTATGACGGTTTTTCACACTTAACGACCTTTGTAGCATCCCCAAGGTCATGTGATCAAAATTCAGATGCTTGACAACCAGTTCATACTTATGATGGTTGCTGTGTCCCAAGATGCGATCACCTTTTGCAAACTTTTGACAAGCAAAATCAATGGGAAAGCCGGAGTCACTTAACAACCATGTTACCAACTTATCAACTGCAATGATTCACTTAACAACTGTAGCATGAAAGATCGTAAAATGGGGTAAATTGTTTCACTTAGCAAATGTCTCACCTAACAACAGAAATGTTGGGCTCAATTGTGGTCGTAAGTCGAGGACTACCTATACACACTTTTCAGAGTTCAAAGAACTTGGCCAAAGTTTTTTGAACTTTGAGGACCCAGTTTGTGGGGGCAATAAGCTGACTTTGTATAAATATACAAAAGTATGAAGGCTATTGCTTAATGCATTGTAAGCCGCCCTGAGTCTCCGGAGAAGGGCGGCATATAAATCAAATAATAAAAAAAAAAGTTCTTTTCCAGTTCCTTCTTTCCTCTTCAGGTCAAAGCACTTGTTACAACTCACTATTTGTTTAAAAAGAGTTTAGTAGAACTGCTTTTTTTTTTTAAAGCTAAACTCTTTTTGTCTTGAGTTTGTCATAAATCATGGAAGTACTGATCTAGCTGTTCCAGTGGTGGGTTGCTCCCGGTTCGGTCTGGTTCTTGCAAACCAGTAGTAATGGCGGCGGGAGCAGTGGTGGGTTTCAAAATTTTTTATTACCGGTTCTGTGGGTGTGGCTTGGTGGGCGTGGCTTGGTGGGCATGGCAGGGGAAGGATACTGCAAAATCTCCATTCCCTCCCCACTCCAGGGGAAGGTTACTGCAAAATCCCCATTTCCTCCCAATCAGCTGGAACTTGGGAGGCATAGAATAGAAGGGGGCAGGGCCAGTCAGAATTTTTACTACTGGTAACTACTCAAAATTTCTGCTACCGGTTCTCCAGAACTGGTCAGAACCTGAAACCCACCTCTGGGCGGGAGGCTCCGCCCACCCGGTCGGATGTCATCACGGACGATCTGCGCATGTGCAGAAGCTTATGCACCCGTTGCGAACCGGTAGTGGAGGTAAGTAGAACCTACCCCTTAGCTGTTCTATCTCTAAATTTTAAGAGTTTTTTAAAACATCACTTTTGACATAATCTAGCTGCCATATTTTAACCAAAGGTCCATTTGATATAATTCTTTATTTTTAGTCCTGTTAGTATAGGCATAAAACTCTATGGCTTAAAAACAGAGAACATTTCTTTGAAAAATACTTTACATTTTGTTGTGCTTGTAACCTTTTCCCCATAATACAAATTAAAGCCTGTTTTCAGGAGAAGCTCATCATTGCAAGATTAATATTTCTGCTGTTGTTTTATGCAAGATTTTGCTAGATGTCTAATTATGATGCAGAGAATTTCAACTTTTGGGTATTTTCAGTTTGTATTTCTTAAACCAGGGGACCAATGATGGACAACTGTTGATCTCATAATGTTTTTGAACTTTAGATCCTTAATGGTGAGAGATATTAGGCACATAGGTTTCTGTTATAAGTCATGATTCCATAATATCTATCATGATACCGTTGTTTACTTCGTGCAAAATATAAAATAATTGGGCCCTAGGCTGCATCAACAGAGGGATAACATCAAGTTCATGAGAAGTGATAGTACTCCTCTATGCTACACTAGTGTTTGGAACTGCATGCAATTCTGGTTCCATGATTCAAAAAAGATGCTGAAGCCCTAGAAAGAGTGAGGAGAAGAGCAACAAATATGATAAGGGGTCTGGAGCCTAGACTGTATGACAGGGGTGTCAAACTGGCAGTCTGTAGGCTGGATGCATCATGCGCAGGCCATACCCACCCCAACTCCACAAAGGGGAAAAACATTGTGAAATGTCACATGATGGCAGTGTGATGCTGGAAGTTTGACACCTGCACTGTGAGTTTGACACCTCTGAGGAATGGATAAAGGGAACTAGGTATGTCTAGCCTAACAAAGGGGTGACATGATAACTGTCTTCCGATTCTTTGAGGAGCAATCACAGGGATGAGGGCGTCAACTTATTCTCCAAAGCACCTGAGGGCAAGACATGAAGCAATGAGTGGAAGCTTGTTAAAGAGAGATCCAGTCTGGAATTACAGAGATGTTTCCTGACAATAAGAAAAGAACACATAATCAATGGAATAGCTTACCTCCTGTTGATGTAGATGCTCTAGCGCTGGAAGTTTTCAAGAAAAGATTGGATCTCTCTCTTTTTATCTGGGATATACAATAAGATCTTCTGCCTTGGGCAGAGGGTTGATCTAGAAGAACATGAAGGTCCCTTCCATTTCTATTATTCTATGTATGTGTGACATAAACGGAAGTTTGATTACTGCATTTTGCCAACTCTCTTTCGGCCAGTTGCTTTTCCTTTATGCATTTTCTCTTGATTATGTCAAGTTTTCACTGCCAGAATCTCTATCTGTTTTTAACTTGGCTTATCTTGGATTTGAGCCTAGTCTAAGCAAGTTTTTCCTTTTAAAACAAACTTCAGATATATCTGACACTTGTTCTGTATTGGACTCAGCTGATGTTAGAATAAATGTTCCAATTGTATTTAACCACACATAAATGTATTTCAATCACTTCTTAAGCATGAGGCCTTAGCGAAAACAATGCTTTCTGGAAAAGGTATTATCAGAGAACATTGACAATGAGTATATGTCAAATGAAGTACCATGTGAAATGGAGATGGTCATGGGACTGTTTTCATGATGATGTTCATATGCATGTTCAGAAAAGTGCATATAGATGGCAAGATATTTCCTTGCATAAGACCTTTTGAGGACAAGCATAATGCATTTTTTAAAATGACAAATATAACAATCAATTCAGATGTTGCAGGCAGAATTGAATCCATAACACAAAGGCATCAGTCAACATTAATGACCAAACCCTTCATTTACTGTTTGGCCTCAACTTCAAATCTTCTAAAATGTGCAGTTTATTTTAGAGATCTTTTCTCAACCTTCAACATTTTCTTTCATAAGTACACACAAAGTAGACACACACAAATCCTGCCAATTCAGGATTTCTCTGTGGGGCTATATAAATCCCATTTTGTAAGAGACAATGCACACTGCTGGAAAGGAAATTCCCACACAATAATGCAGAACTCTAAATTGGTATATAGTTCTAAAAATAATGTTATGTGGTTTGGGTAGTTGTTTTAATTAAACAATTAAATGCATTGTACTTCATTAATTTACAAGGCAATAAATCTGAGCTCTAAATTAAGCTAACCAAAAGGTAAAGGTATACGTTATGTTCTAATCTACACCTTTGCCATGTGTAGGTTATGTTCTAATACATAGGTTACCTTGTCCTGAGATCAGGGTAACAGAAACTTTTATTACCTTGATGTCTTCCCATCCAGTCCCCAAATCCTTTGATACCCCTTTCCCTTCTTATCCAGCCCATCTTTCTCATTCTGTTCAGTATCTCCTTTCCACTCCTACCTAGTTTTCCTCATGACACAGTGCTAAGCTACAAATTACACGACATCTTTATCCTACTTGACTTCTTAGCAATTTCACTTAGGCAAAAGTGATGGTGACTAGGAATGATGGTAGCTGCAGTTTAGCATCTCTGGAGTGCACAAGATTAGAGAAAAGTGGGCAATACTTTTCCCAGGAGCAACAAAATACATAAAAGAATGCCAATCTGTGAGGTCTCCAAAAGAAGGTTGATGCAACCATGAGGTCTTCATTTTGGGCCAGTTTCAAGATAGAGACTTGAGCATAGTCCATGCTAATCAATACTAGCTTTACAGATATTAGATTATACCCAAAGTTCTGGTTCAAACCACCGAAAAGTGTGATGCATTTCAGATACCGGTATGTTACCTGCCTTAAGAAACATCACAAACCTGGATATTTTGCTTTAGACCAGAGATAGTAGATATAAAGCCATATCATGAAGAGCTGCGGTGACTCAGTGGTTAGAATGCAGTAGTGCAGGGTATTTCTGCTATCTGCTAGCTTTGCCAGTTTGAATCTCACCAGGCTCAAGGTTGACTCAGCCTTCCATCCTTCTGAGGTCGGTAAAATGAGGACCCAGATTGTTGGGGGCAATATGCTGACTCTAAGTGCTGACCACTTAGAAAAGCACTGTAAAGCATTGTGAAGCGGTATATAAGTAAGTGCTGTTGTTTTTGCTAGCATTCACTCAAATTTAAAGCGTCATCACCTCTTATGACCCACAGATATCCAAAATACAACTATTGTATAAAATATAAGATTGTGGGGATTCAATAGACTTCATAAAGGAAGCAGGAAAAAAAGGTATGCTTCAAGGTGTTGAGATGTTGATATCAATCCTATCAATGTGTCTAAATTATAAGCTCGCTGCCATTTCTTCTAATTAAAAGCAGTAGTAATAACTCTTGATTCTCAAAATAGCAGCCATCACGCATTAGCCTCCGTAGTAAAAGAGTGTAAAAAACCCCTTGCATTCTAATCATTCCAGTACATAGGAAAACTACATTCCATTAGATCCACTGAGGAGCACTGCAGAGTTCATGGTCCGTAATTTTACTTCCTAAAATAAACCATGTTTACGTTAAATGCAAGGCATTCCCATGCCAGAAAAAGAGACCATTAAAATATTTTGTTATTGCCAAATTATATATCAACTGTCGTATTTCATTCTATACTACTTTCCATATTTAGTCAGCTCTATAAAAGAAATAGTCCATTTAATTTCCATTTGTTTTCTCAAATTTTTTGGGATACCTTTTAAGGAGTAAATTATTCCAGTCTGCCACCACTTGATTTTCTTCAAATGTGTTAGATTAAAATCCACATCCAGCAAATCCACACCCTGCAGAAATTCCAACCTCCAGAGAATATTAGGTTAAGGAAGACACAGTTATATAGCTCTGAATGTCCCAAATTTATTCTACAGTAATGTCATAATGATTCTCTCTTTAGGAACTGCATAATTACAGGCGATATACTTTTACTAAGAAATAGTTTATAAAGAAATAAAAAGGCTTTGGGGAGTGTTGGTATTTAATACAGGTATATAAGGACCACACAGTTGTTCCATAAGATATTGTCAGGAAAAGACTCTTAAATTCCTATGAGTCCTTGGTGCTCTCAGATCTTGGTTGTTTTCTTGCAGACATTTCATTTCCCAATTAGGGTAATGCTGGAAGGGACTGGGATTTGCTCTCTGTTTATACATAAGTGGTTTGTTCTGTTATTGTTGGTGGGAGTGTTCTTGATAGTTCCTTGATTAGGCTGTTGTTACTGTTTGTTTGTCTGAGTTACCATATTTTTCAGAGTATAAGACACACCTGAGTATAAGACGCACCTTAGTTTTGGAGGAGGAAAATAAGAAAAAAGCTGATTGGCAGGACTCCCAGAATACCCCCAATCAGCTGTTCCCAGAGGTGAATTTTAGCAATTGTGAGCTCTGTGCCTTGCTTTTTCTTTTTTCTTTTTTTTGCTTTTCTTTCCTGCCTCTGAAACTTCTGACACTCCGTTTCAGAAAAAACTTTTTTTCCTGCCTCTGAAAGCCTCTGAAACAGAGCTTCAGAAAAAAAGCCTCTGAAGCTCTGTTTGGGCTTCTTTTCTGAAGCTCTGCTTGGCGGTTTCTTTTCTGAAGCTCTGTTTGGGGGCTTCTTTTCTGAAGCTTCGTTTCTGATGCTTTTTTCAGCCTCTGAAACCTCCGTTTGAGAAGCTGGGCAGGGCTACATTCGGAGTATAAGATGCACCCAGATTTTCACCCTCTTTTTTGGGGGAAAAAGGTGCATCTTATACTCCGAAAAATACAGTAGTGATTCCCTACTAGTCCCCTACCAAAAAAGACTTTTGGTCTTTTTTGTTTCCTTTTTAGCTTTATTATTGTCTCTTTTGAATGGTAAGTAGATATTGTTTATCTCTATGTGCCTGTTGATGGCTGATTTTTCTGAGTGCCAGGCTTCCAGGAACTTTTTGGGCTTGGCTTTGTCTAGGATGCTCACAGTTTCCCAATTTGAAACTATGGCTAAGTCTGTCCATATGTTGTGCAATGTGTTGCAGGTAATTGGTAAATCTGTCTAAGGCAGTATTTTTCAATATGGCAGCTTTAAGATGTGTGGACCCCAACTCTGAGAGTTCCCCAGCCAGCTGTTCTTGTCTTGATTATACTTGACAACTTGTCTCCCATTAAAATACAATGGAACTATAAAATCTTGCTTTTTTATAAGCCAGTTACAATTACTTTGTTTGATATTCTATTATCCTGGCTGGGCTTTTAGGACTATCAATGTGCAATGTCCTCAATTATAATGGGAATTGAGCTCAGAAACAAATCTAGTCTTTCAGACCCACATATTTGGATTTCAGTCCCCATTTTTCAGAAGGCAAATGTACATGACTCATGAAAGAATGAAGAAAATGAGTACAGCTCACAGGCAGAATCTGCATTTCCAAGGGCAGTGCCATGTAGTGGTTAAGGTGTTTGTTTAAGACCTGGAAGATTCAGATTTGAGGTCCCCCTCAGTCAGAGAAAATCACTGGGTGCATTTGAACCAGCCATTCTCTCTCAGTGCATCCTCTTTCAGAATGTCACTATGGTTTGGGGGAGAAAATGATATAAACTAATCTGAACTCTTGAAGAAAGGCAGGATGTAAATGTAACAAATTAATAAATCATGTTTGAATCTACAAATCACAACAAATTACCTCATTCATAGAATTCAAGTATGCAACATGCAGGGAAACATCCATAGCAAGAAAGAATGAAACTCATGGCTGGCTGCACACATGAGTTATGGTATGCATATGAACCTACCTGTAAATACAGAGACATCCAAGAGTAGGCCTTAAAGCATTTGCATGTCCAGACTAAAAAGAAAAGAAAGAAGTAAACATACATGTATCCAAGGACAGCATTGAAAGCTTTGAGTTATACTGTTCCTAGGTTTTTAAAATATTAACAATATAAATAGATAATTAAACAATCAAAAGGAGGTCTAAGCAAAGAATATGAGAAGTTGGAAGTTCCATTTGTTCTCTGTGTAACAATATGCACCTGGAACAGGATTTAGGCAGTATAGTATAGAGCAGGGGTCACCAACTTTTTGAATCTCAGGGACCACTAAATTCATAATTGTAAATCCTGTGGACCACTAATATGATCTGCCTAATGACTGGCTGGGTGGGCATGGCTAGGTAGTCATGTGGCTGGGTGGGCGCGGCCAACTCAGTGTCACTCACATCGAGGGGCATCTCGCCAGCCTCTACTCATCCCTCCCCTCCCAGCCACTCCTTGTCTCCCTGCCCGGGCTCCTTAGGGCCCCAACAGGAAGCAGTTGTTGGAGCTAAGCAGCCACTATGAGAAAGAATTGGCAAAATAGCTCAGTTCAAATTGGATCTGACTGAGAAGGAGGCTCAGTAGAAACACCACACTGAGGACTACGAGCATAGGCTTTCCAAGCAGAGGGAAGACCTGCAGGAGTGCAAGGCCAGGTACTGATGCCTAGAGGCTCAGCGGGCTGAGATGGTCAGCCAGTTCCAGGCCATGATGCAGTCCCAGTGGAATAAGGTCCTCCGGCTCTTCGCCATCAGAGACACTTTCCTCCAGCCTTTGCCCAAAGCACTGACCAGGAGGCCGAAGCAGACCCCAAGTCAGAATTTCTATCTCCCTCCAAACCACACAAAAAGATCCCAAAGGGGGACACACTCTGCAGCAACACAAACGTTCATTGCACGTATCTGTCCCAGGGGCCGTAGTTTGAGGACCCCTGATTTAGTGCAATATAAAAAATGCAAATAATTTTTCTGTGGACCACGAAAATTTTCTCATAGACCACCAGTGGTCCATGGACCACCAGTTGGTGACCGCTAGTATAGAGCTAATACTGGTCTTTAGTTTTAAAGGCCATGCTTTTCCTAGGCTGATATTCTTACACAGCTCCTGACAAGTTATGACAGATTAGAGAAGAGTCTTATCTCTATAGAACATTTTACACTGAGCAAAGTTTAACTTGGATTTCTTCCAACCTGTTGACTATTATTTATCTACCAGCACCTTGTTTACTGAGATAGAAAAACTGCAGGTGGCAATGACAAAATGAAAGTAATTGATTTTCCTGCAGGAAAGGTCTGTAGATCACTGTGACAGCAGATACGAAGTAGGCAGATGGTCCAAGCTTCTCTTCATGGCATTGTCTGATAAATTTGTGAAGGACCTTTGCTGGAACTCTAGAGAATTGTTATTGGTAAGTGAAGATCAGCCTTCTCCAAACTTTTATCAATTACGTTGGATTATCTACCCTTTCCAGGTTCATGCTGAGAATCTGGAAATAAGAGTTTGGGATGGCTAGAATAAGGAATAGGAAATAAGATTGATTATCTAACCAGCCTGAGGCTGCTTATAGCTCCCTAGACATTGTAATATCACCCCATCAGAGCTGTGGCTTACATGCTTGCATAAAATGTGTGGATGCAAATATGTGATTTGATAAATGACATCATAATAAAATAAATAAATAAATAAAATACATGCCATCATTTTGGCATCACTGTGGTTTGCTAAGGTGCCATCAATTGTTTCCTCATGTGATAAATGTCATCATATATATTATATCCTGTAACCTGATAGGTTGAGGATCTTAAATTAATCAGGACTTTTCTGCTTTATATTTTTAAAAAAAGAATATACTGCATCCACATTCAACTGCATCAGAATTTAACATATGCAACCAAAAATGAAAAAGGTACTATTCTATCAGATCTGTTGTGATTTCTCCAAAATCTGACCTATCTAATGGTCTCAGTCCTTCCGCTAAAACAGAGGGCTCACTGGTTTTTTGATCCAGAGTAAAACGATCTACATCATTTAATGCTTTTGTTTGATGTTTAAAACACTTTTCATTGGGGAAGGGGAAGTAAAGGACTGTATAATTTATGTATTCCTTCGTTGTATTCTTTGCTACGTTCTGTGATTTTAAACATAGAGAGCAGGAGACTCCCAAAATGTCAGGCCTGCCCCTATTCAGGCCACTGTATAGAAACCACAATTCTGTTGCTGATGGACAAAGACCTTTGAAAAGATTGAGATGTGTTTATGCTGGCTACTTTCAAAGAGTCTTTCATCTCCACAAAGCAAATTATTAACACATTCCATTGAAGATGTGGGTGTGGAGGCTAGCCTTGGAAGAAATAATAATAATAATAAAAAATGAAGCTCCCCACCCCCTTCACAATGAACTTTAAAAAACCCTCGGTTCTTAATGATAGTAAGTGGATCCTAGCCAAGATCTTATGCCCAGCAGATTGTTTGTCTGGAAAAGTCCCGTGGGCTGCAGCTTTTATGCCATAGAATTTCCAGCATGAAAGCTCTGGTGGTGTGGGAGACCAGGCCATGCCCAGGTTCACGGAGTTAAAGGCATGCTTCTGAGCCTTAGCTTCTCCCTCTGGGTCTTCACATGAGTGAACGTGAGCCTTTGTTCCCAGTTGTAAATCTTTACTTTTCAAAACCAAGGAGGGGGAGAACAGTAGAATATGAAAAGTAGTTAATAAATTACTCTGCATTCTTTACCTCTTTTGAGATACAAATAAGTCTTGTCTCTGTGTTCTTCAGCATCAGGGGTTCTACTTACCTTTACTACCGGTTCACAACGGGAGCGCGCGTGCGCTACTGCGCATGTGCAGATTGTCAATTATGATGTCCGGGCAGGTGGGCGGAGCCTCCCACTGCTTTTACTACCAATTCTAAAGAACCGGACAGAACTGGGAGCAACCCACCACTGTTCAGCATGTATTTATAACCCCGGGAAAGAAAGACCATATCCCTATTGAAAGACTCTGCCCTGTCCGCCCATATACATCAGGGCTGCAAAAATCCAGATGATCATCAGATGGCATTAAAGATATTTTTGAAAAGTTAACTCTTGGCCATTTAATGGAGGTCTAGATTTTTACAGCCCTGAAATTTTAGTCTTATTGGTGTTCTTACACATGATCTAAAAGGGAACCTGGTTTAACAGTGACAGAGTTGGAAGGGACCTTAGAGGTCATCTAGTTCAACCCCCTGCTCACGCAGGAGATCTGTACTAGGGATTCGAACCGTCAAACTGCCCAGCTTTCTGATCAACAAGCTCAGTGTCTTAGCCAATGAGCCACCTAGTCAGGCTTGACTTGACTTGACTTTTTACTTGACTTGACTTTTTTACTTGACTTTACTCTCATCTTGTACAGTTTAATAACCCCAGGTTCTGCACTACATTCAGTGTTCCTTAAGCTGCTGTAAATCTTCTATATGTTGGACTACAGTTCTCAAAATTCTCAGCCAGCATATGACATATGATGAAAATGAATGCTCACATGGGGCAATGGGTTTTCCAAAATAAGAAATAAAGTTAAAAAGAGAACAGGTACTAGGTCTAAGATCCTCCTTATTGGCTCTCCAGAGATATTACCAATAATTATTTTTTAATTGTTCAGACCTGTCTGCTGTTTCAAGCAGCAAGGAAAGATATAGAATCAAACAGTCTGGTTAGCCAAAGGTATCTGTGAAAATATACAACAAACTTAGTATACAAACTTGTGGTCAAGGTCTGATCCAGAGGTTGAAGCAGAGTTGCAAGTCTAAGCAACCAAGGCAAAACATAAACAGGTCCAGAAAAGAAGAGAGTTCCCAGGAAGTCAACAAAGAGCCGCATCTGGGAATGATAGTATATTCTCACAAAATTTATTTCAATGTTTGACAGCTCTCATATAGAAGATGATATGAAGCTCCCGGTCTTCACCAAACACAGCTGGTACAGATCAGAACTAACCGCAGAAACCTACTGTTAAGTAGACCATAACGTCCAATTAGACTATTGTTCTCAAGGCACTTTTCCAAATGCTCTGCCTGTCCTAGATTTGGAGGCGGTATCACTAAGAAGAACTTAAAATTGCAGAGGAAATACTTCCACCAACCCCTCTTGGCATATACCAAATCCCTAGGCTCCATGCCTGGCTTCTGCTCCTCAAAAGAAAAGGGGCACAATACTAACTAAGACCATTCATGAAAACAATGGATTTTTCTTCCCAAAAATTCAACTGGGCTCCATGCTAGCAATTATTATTTTCAACAGAAGCAATTTCGTGCCATATGATAGAAACAGACCTGAATATGTGTACTGAATGAAACATGGAACACTATTATAAAAATTATACTGAGTGAATTGGAATGAACTTTTCTAAATCTAAGTTCATAGTCATCTTCTGTCCTCATAAACAGCAGCAGAAAAGCATGCAAAAAGGTAATAGATCTAGGCCAAGAAATTCCACCCTACCATGTGCACATGATGTGTTTGCAACAGACATAAACATGCTATTTACGTGATTGTCACTGCAAGGTATCATCATCATTGTGGGGTTATTGAAGTTTGCTCTGGATCCAAACAGATGCATCCAGGAAACTCAGAGCATGGCAAGGAGGACACCGTCCCTCTTTAAAACTATGTTTGTGGACATCATCATGATGGCAGCATATTCCAAATATATTGTCCCCAAAACTCACATGTATTAGCCAAAATTAGACATTTGGGCTAAGCATGGCAAACATTTTGCTCATCTATTAATAAAAAAAGAAAAAGTGGGAGGCATTTATAAAGAAATGAAGTGATGCAGGATCCAATCTGGGTCGGTCACCAGGACCAGAGCTTTAGTCTTTCAGATTTGCGCTGGAGCCCATTTCCTCAGAGAAATTCTATCAGAATGTGTGGCCTATTCTGTGTGTAGTATTTATGTGGTGCCGGGTTGCGTCTGGATTTTTATTTGTTGCTGATGGTCAACTATTAAGTCATTGGCTGATGTTTGAAGTGATCCTTCAGGCCCAAATAGATTTCTATTTATATTAAATACCATTTTGGCTGCAAAGCTCCCCCCCTTTTATATATGAAAACACCCAGAGTTTTCTGTTTCTTGTCTGATCAAAAGACCCCTTCTTTAACTTCTGAGCACAATATTTGCTTAATCCAGACATGAGTATTATCAGTATTTCCTTGGCAGATGTTTATTGGGAAAGTAAAGTTAAAAATTCCAGTTTTTATCAATGTAAAGAATTTAGGATTTCTAAACTGCCTTCTCATATACCTTGCTTTGTTAGATTTTCAATCCACGATAGCCAGATTTCAGTTAATGAATCACATGCCTGCCTCATTGCATTTGTTCATTTTTATTGCTTCCCTGTGTAACAGTTTTACAAGCTGTTCCCATATCTCTGTTGCTATATTCAGTATAACCCTGCAGGGTATTTCTCTTATTGGGAGGCACAGTCACATATCAGATTTTTCTAAGTTGTTTACATCATAATAGCTGTAAAAGCTGTTGACCCCTAAAGTCTTCAGAAATGCATAGGCTAGCCTTTCTCCCAGAGAATGGCTGCTAATAGTCACCAATTGGTTCAAATGTCACTTTTTCCTGTCAAGACTGATGCCATTAGGCCTGACAGGCCAGTTTCAGTCTTCCTGGTAACGAGCAGTTCTGGGGCACCTTAGCCATTGTGGCTTGCTACTTCAGCAATTGCTCCTTTTAGAATCCACTCAGGCTAAGAGGACCATTAAGAACTGAGAATCCTAGACCTAGAAACTCAGAATGAGGTCAGCTGTAATCCAGAACTCACAAAACTTCTTCCAGATGGAAATGGGCAGATGTTTAACTGGTTTAGTCCTCCTTGCCCAACAAAAGATCCTTTCTCAGAGAGAAGCTGAATGTTTTAGCTTTCTCAGTTCATAATGGGAGATTCACTAAGACCCCATCTATATGAGAATCTGTCATGATGCTTAAGTGCTGTTGAAACCATCACAGCTGCCTGTATTACCAGTGTAGTTGAGAAACTTTCAATTTTCCTTACTGTCATGTGTTATAGGTCGTAATGAAAATTTTCTTTGTGATTTTCTCCTCTCAGATTGTTAAGTGTGAGTCAAGAATGAGGCAGGACTCCCAGCTCGATAACAACTTGTTTACTTCAGGATTGTTCAGTAACAGACAAAGACTGAGCCATTTGGCAGCTTCCTTTAAAGGGGAGCTATCTGACAGCTCAGCCACTCAGCTCCCTTGAATTTCCCTCCAAATCACGGGAGCCAATCAATTTAAACTTCTGGTCCTCCCACTATTCGGATGGACGAGAGGCAGGGGTGAAATCCAGCAGATTCTGACAGGTTCTGGAGAACCGGTAGCGGAAATTTTGAGTAGTTTGGAGAACCGGAAGCGGAAATTTTGAGTAGTTTAGAGAACCGGCAAATACCACTTCTGGCTGACCTCAGAGTGGGGTGGGAATGGAGGTTTTGCAATATCCTTCCCTCAGGAGTGGCGAGGGAATGGGAATTTTGCAGTATTCTTCCTCTGGAGTCAGGTGGGAATGGAGATTTTGTATCCTTCCCCTGCCATGCCCACCAAGCCACGGCCACCAAGCCACGGCCACAGAACCAGTAGTAAAAAAATTTGGATTTCACCATTGACCAGAGGGAAACCTTAGCTTCAGGTTTCCCTCTTCATTTCCTTATTTAACACAGATAAAGAATGATTTATCACATATAATGTTGCCAGATTTTGCATGGCAGCAATTAAAAGCCATAAACAGATAACTAAGAGCTGTGAGTAAAATTACATGTGGAGAATCCCTTGTTCTTTAAGTTTTCTTTTTATCTATTTTTAATTGTAGTCTCTGCTCAAAGTAGAGACTACCAGTAATTAAACTCTATCTGACTTTTACTAAGCATACTTAAATTGTTCCTTCCACCCATTGATAGATTTTTCCTGATTTTTATGGTAAATGACTTTTATTTCTAATTTCATGGAAAGTTATGATTTATAAAGTATTTCTTAACATACATTTATTTTGGAGGTTCTTAATTTAGCTCTTAATGCTAAGGCACTTATATGCTATTATTAACATCTTATTTCCTTTTAATAGAAAAATATACTCTTTTCAGCATCTAAACTCTTTTTTCATATGTCACATATCTATTTTGCTTTTTCCTTTGGCTTTGATAATTCCTTGGTGCTTTATAATTTTAGATTTGTATAAAACATTGTTTTATACTGTTTATAAGGTTTGTATAAAACTTTGGTGAATGCTTGTACAGTAAGAAAACTGAAGTGAGCTAGCCTTTCCCAAAATGCTATCTTTCATACAATTTAAAATTACAGTCCCCGAAATTCCCAGCTGCTGGCTGTGCAGATTAGGAAGACTAAGAGCTTTACTGCAAAATATGTGAAAGGCACACTGTTGAAGATTAATCTAAGCTTTTAAATTGACTTCAGCCACTCCCTTTTTTAGTTGAAATGATCGACAAGACCTAATCCCATCCCAGTATGTGGGAACTATAACCTCCGGAAATCATCAACAAACTTGGAGGAAATATTTTCAGCTAAATTGCTAATATCACTAGCTTCAAATAAAAAAAAAAGAAAGAAAAAAGAACAGGAATCTAAAGCCTCCTTTTGTCCTTATTCTGGGTCTTGCCAATCTAGAAGGGTCATCATGACTGCAGTTCACAGAGGTTTCATCATACAGTGCAATTTTCTTTCATATTTTCAGCAGAATCGAAGCTGAAGCCATTTCCTGCTGCACTGGGCCTGCTTCCCAGGAGACTGTCATGACAAGGAAGGGGCTGATTTGGCCAGAGAAGCAATGACTGCCTTGGTGCTCCTGCCAGATAGACTGCTGAGCCCTGAATGATGGTTGTCCTGGACCAGGAAAGCAGAACAGAAGCACATTTTAGCTTTGTCTATTAGCTGGGGGAATAATCAGCTACCAATGTTCTGTTCAAGGATACATGAGAAAGAAAACTAGGCTGACCTATTCTATACCCCTTCCTACTTTAGCTTTTACAGACAATGTGTGTGTGGCTTGTACCCTGTTTCCCCAAGAATAAGACATTCCCTGATAATAAGCCCAATCAAGTTTTTGAGCATATGCGCTAAAATAAGCCCCCACCCAAAATAAGTCCCCCCGAAAATAAGCCCTCCCCAAAAATATTTAAACGCATGTGCAGCCAGTCCCTGCCATTTCCTCTGGCTAGGGTTAGGGAGACAGAGCTGGAAGTCAGGTAAGATGGCAAGAGGATCCCCGTCTCGCTCCACCCGCCCCAAAATAATAAGACCTCCCCAAAAATAAGGCCAAGCACTTATTTCGGGGTTCAAAAAAATATAAGACAGGGTCTCATTTTTGGGGAAACAGGGTTCAACATATACTGTAAATGCATGCTGTATCTCTCTTGTATTGCATACTTTTGGGAAGGCACTGTGTTTTGCAAAATAAATGTGATCTTTTCTTTTAAAATCAGAGGAAAGTTAACCCACACCCATTTCACAAAGGAGTTATTTCACAAGGTTGGCACCCAATCTCTATGTGTTAACCTATATTTGTGTTAACATCTCTTTATGTTAACCAGGTATTTCTGGACTACAAATATCATTATTCCCCATCAGTAGCTCTGGTAGACATTATACCAAGGTAGGAGGGAAAAGTACAAGCAGCTGATTGTCCAATTAAACAATAGCTCTTCTATTGCCACTGTCTTCTGTTTCTTCATCCTTCTCTATTTCCTCCCTTTTCTTTCTTATGATAGTCCATATTTTGACTGAAAACAAAAGCAAGAAAAAAATGATAAAAGATAAATGATAAAAGCTCCTTGATGTCTTTCCATACTTTTTGTTGTGAAGACTAATACTATAAAGAACTGAGGAAAGAGATAATTGAAACAATGTGTTAGCACTGTTAAAGCAATGGAAAGAAAGTGCCAATTTACATGTTATCAACTAACTATGACAGTAAAGTATACCTCTCAGCTTCATGGTGAGCTGATTAGCTTAATTAAGTTCATGCCTACAAGTGCAGTAATTAGCATTGTCAGCTGCATGGCAACACAGAAACAATATGAAATAAGTTAGAGTTATAATTAGATATTCTGGAATCTGTAGCAGATCACACTTTTAAAAAACCAGGATTTTACGGGACTTCTTGTGCTTTGAATGTTGAAACAAGTAATAGACGAAACCAACTTTAACTTAATCCCACATATGTTTATTCAGAAATATGTTCCATAGAATTCAATGGAACTTACTGTCAAGGAATATATATTTATTATTTGCAAGTTGTCCATTCAAAATAACTCTTGAGAGAGAAATATATATACATGCACATAGGTGATATGTGTACATATGATATATGAAAAATGACACATGCATTTTTATTGGAAAAATATTAATTTCCCACAGGCTAGAGGTATCAGTGCAATTGACGTTATTGTTTGCACCAGACAGAGGGACAAGTGAAATTCTGAGAATAAGATGTTTATTTTATAGTTGGCAAAATACTGGTTGGAAACATTGGTTTAGAGCAGAGAGAATAGCTGATGACTTCCAAGAGGTCATTATATTACATCTTCCATTAAATTGGATTATTGGTTTTACTGGCTGGAGTTGAGAGAAACTAGAGTCCAACAATGTTTGGTGGGCCATGTATTTCCTATGTTTGTTTAGAGAACTATTAATAGGCATTTCTTTGATCTCAGAAAGTGGCCTCACAATGGGATCATCTTTCCATGTGCCTCATGTAAGGAAGGCATCAAGGAGCAGGAACATGTCCAGGACAATCTTTGATCTCCTATCTATTAAATTGCAGCCATACTCACTCTAATGTGAGTTGGACAGTTATTCAAGCAAATCTGTATCCAACATAAGGTATCTATACCAGTCCATAAAGCCCAATTAAATGTAAGACATAGTCAGTAAATTTAGAGACATGAAGAAACTGACGGGTTTAGCATATTTCTTTCTTCAGTAGGAATCCAGGGCCATCTCAAATAGCATGAAAAAATGGTAACATAGTGGAGGGATCATTTCTATGTTTAAAAATTGTGAAAGATCATCTTCCAATTGGCTAGTTAACAAGCACAGAAGAACAATGCTAAGGAACTGCAAAATTTTATGGAAGGACCACATCTGTTTATCATAATGAAGGAATGAAGCTCAATAAGAACTTCTACTTCAATCCATCCACATAATTACTTTAGCTAGCTAAACATAGCTAAACAAAAAGAGGACAGAATACTTGTTTCAGAGAGAAGGGTTGAGGGTGGGGTAAGGACAGAGGGCAGACAGAGATCTAAGCAATGATATAAAGCAGAGAAGAAGACGCTACTTGTGGGAACATCCTGGCCAGTACACTAATAAAATTTCCTTTTCTTCTCTCTTGACAAAAGCTACATTTTATTGAACTGTGCTCTCCAGACAGCTGTGTGAATACAGTTACATGTTGCTGAGAAACTAATCGAAGAAATGTCTTGAAATCATGTTGCTCCTCTGATTTATAAATGCCAAGATGGAAACAAAGACGAAGATTCATCATTTTAAGGGTGGAAGCTTCTCCCATTGAGCAGGCTCAAAAGAGGGTGATAAATCAAAGGCCAATAACTATAGTAGAGTTTTAGAGGAAACCTATAACCATGTTATATTTTACACGGCATTTATATATACTTATGTTTACATTCTGCTTTGCATTTTAACACAGAAATTGGCATCTTTATGTTACAGCAGTAATTTAGCAATTTTAAAAGCTTGGCATATAGAATAACTGATGCCAATTTTATACCTCAGGGTGTTCAGACATCAGGTACAGAATCAAGTATGTTGTAAAATCTCAGCAAGGTGGCAGCAGTTAAGCACTTCTGACACTAAGAATTTGGATGAAATGGGACTATAATTCATAACAGAGAAGATAAAATTTAATGGCCAATTTTTTATCTCTGAAGATTTCAACTTGTAAATATCTGAAAACAGAAAAACAGAAAAATACTTCAATGCATTGATATTGGGATGTTTTATATAATATGGGGGTGTTTCTTACAAACCTGGATTTTTCTGGATGCATTCACTACTTTTTTTTCTCACTAACCTACACACTATTAAACATGTTTGGCAGGAAGTTATCTATTCACTGGAAAAAAAAGATGCATCAAAAAAGCAAATATGAGATGATAGATATTTGCATAACACTGACATATTGATATATACAAATGATGGCAAATATAAAAAAAATGAAACAAGAAGGAAATACAACACTTTCCATAGAATGTGGAAAATTGTGTCTGTGTCATTCACATCTGTTCAATCTACAGTAAGAGGTGCATTTGATTGACACCTTCAAGACATCATATAAAATACTACTAGTTCACCGAACCAGTAGTAAAAAATGTAAAAAAAAAAAGTTCCGACGATCACAGCTGTGCCGTGCGATCGTCGGAACCTTTTTTTAACCTTTTAAAAGCATTTTTTACTACCAACTCGGGCGAATAGGTAGTAAAAAAATGCCTAAAAAGTAAAAAAAAAGTTCCGACGATCGCACGTCACTCAGCTGCTCATTGGAACTTTTTAAAAAAAGTTTTTTAGCATTTTTTTACTACTGGTTCTCCAGAACCAGTAGTTAAAAATGGTCATGTGACCGGGTGGGAGTGGCCAACTTGACATCACTCACTGTTAGAGCCAGGAGCTGCACATTTTGATCGTCCATCACTCAGCTGACCGTGGGAACTTTTTTTTTTACATTTTTTACCACTGGTTTGGCGAATCAGTAGCATTTTTTACAGGATTTCACCCCTGATGGAATCCTTCCCTAGCTCTCTCTAAGTTTATTGAAATTAGCTCTCTTAAAGTCCAAGACACTAGTTGGACTTTGTTCTATTGCTTGTGCTTGCATAATGTTGAATTCTAATATTGCGTGATCACTCGCCCCCAAGGTTCCTGTAGCTTCAACACCTTCTATCATTTCATCTTTGTTTGTGAGAATTAAGTCCAATATGGCTGATCCCCTTGTTCCCTTCTCTACTTTTTGGGAAACAAAAGTTGTCTGCTAGGTTTGTCAGGAACCTGTTGGATCTTCCACTTGGTGCAGAGTTTGTCTCCTAGTTGATGTCAGGGTAGTTAGAACTCCCCATTACTATTGTGATGTGTTTCATACATACCTTAGTTAGCTGACTAGCAAAAAGTTCATCTATTTCTTCTGTTTGGTTGGGTGGCCTATAGTATACATCTATGGCAATGTCATTCCCCCGCACTTTAATATTGACCCAAATGCATTCAAGATAATTTTCATCATTGCTGTGCTCTATTTCTGTAGAGATGTAGTTATTTCTTATATATAGTGCAACTCCACCTCCTCTTTTATTTGGTCTACTTTTTAAAAATACAATTTAAATCCCTCTAGCGGTATGTTCCAGTGTGGGTTTCATCCCACCAAGTTTCCATAATGGCAACAATATCATATCTGCACTCATTTACTTGAATTTCTAATTCACCCTGTTTATTCCTCATACTCTGTACATTGTGTATAGACATTTGAGTCCATTTTGATTGAACCTGTGTTTACTGTCTACATAATCTGTGTTGTATCTGACTGCTCCTATTTTCATGCCACCTGTTTGATTAGTGCACATCGTATGGCACTCACTATTACATGCTTGGTTTTGCTTGACAGCAAGGTTGATAAACTTACCCTCACAAACATCTATGTTTTACATAGGACAGAACATCTGTCCTAGGACAGAAATGTTCTGTATCAATTAATTATCTGTCCTCGCTGTTCAGTTTAAATGTTTATCCAGAAAATAAGGGGGCAGGGCTTCTATTGCATCTTCATAGTTACCATCCTGTTTACTTAGTTACTTTTTTGAGTCAAATTTAAGGCCTCTCTGTATTTTGACACTGTACAGAAAACGTCTGTAATTGGACTATATAGAAATAAAAGGCTTGAACAAAACAAATAAACAACCCCTCCCTACCCAATTCTCACACAAAAAAGTATAACAGTCCTGCTCTCTTCACTAACTACAACATTATATTATGGTCCAGCCTATTGTAGTATTCAGCTACGAGGGACAGCATTATGTCCAAATCTGGCAATTAAAATGATTTCCTATCTATTCCCCCAGGTGACTGTACATTGAGGGGCTCTGAAATCTTAAGCTGTGCCAAAAGCAAAACCATTTCCTTTTAAGGTCTCTCTTCCAGCTGAGAAGCTTTTAGCCACTCCACTGTATTTTAGACACAAAGCTCAATCAGGTCTTAATCAAGAAGTATTGTAAGTACCCAACCACAATTTCTCTCTACACTTATACTATGGACCATGTGCCTCTGAGTTCCTTGTCTGTTTTGAAAAATTGGAGGATTGATGAAGGTACTTTAAATCAATAGAACAAAAAGAAGATAAAACATCATCTTCCTGGCTCTCACTTTTTATATTTATAGCCTGACACAAGAGTATGTCATATACGCATGTTTGTTATACATCTTGAATTCACTGACAAATGAGTTTGAAACATGTTTTCCTATCCTTAGGACCTACTTTAACTTCTGCTATGAATCATAGAAACAAAAGACCTAGCAGTTAATTTGTTTATGCATGTATATTTTTCGGCCTCATTTGTTTATGCATGTATATTTTTCTCCTCAGCAAAGGTTATGATCACATCCTGTGGGTGACTTGGCTGGTTTTAGGCTCAGCCCTGCCCTGGCGTGAGAAGGCTGGCATACAAATTCATAACACCTTCATTGCAGATGACATGGTTCAGCCCACAAGCACTTCACCAAATAGAGTTAGAAAAGCCCTCTCATTGCATGGCATGCTGTGGTGCCATCTTAAAGGGGATTATCTAGGTCAGTCTTAATAAATCATTACAAATCACTATGGTTTATGCCAAACGAAGGCCAGATCTGTGCTTGATGCAATTAGGGCTTCAGAGTCCAGTGCCTGTTGTGCTAATTGGTGAGAGATTGGACCAGGATTCTACTATAGGGTCTGAGCCAGTGGTGGGTTCCTCCCAGTTCGGCCCGGTTCTCCCGAGCCGGTAGTGGTGACGATATGACGTCACCAAAACGGTTCTGCCCCCCTGCGCCCCCCGCATCCCCCGTGCCCCCGCATTATTCTTACCTTTTATTTGGCCCCACCCCCAATCTATTGCTGCCTTCTGAGTCCCAGCTGATGGGCTATAAGGAAAAAAACTGTTTAAATTCTTGCCGTGGGGCTTCAAAGGGCCACCCTACAGCTGATCAGTGGTAAAAGGCAGTTTGGTGGTAGACCGGTGCCTCCAAAAACAAATGAGTAGACCAGTGCCTGGAAAAATAAATGGGTAGACCAGTGCCTGCAAAAAATAAATGGGTAGATCGGTACAGCTCTGCAAGCAGTTAATAGCCTGGTAGACAAGTACCTCTGCTAAATCCTAAAGAATTGTCACATGACCATCAAGCCATGCCCACAAAATAAGCCACGCCCACAGAACCAGTAGTAAAAAAAATTAGAACCCATCCCTGGTCTGAGCTTATTGTATGCAGAATCCAAGCCTCGTAGACTTCAGTCTTCTTCAAAAGGAAACCCACAACCACTGTATTAGGCTTGGTCCTTGTATTCCTATGGTGTCCCCAAAGAAATCCCAGAGACCATGTGTGCCATGCCATTTGGAATGAAACATTACCCTGAAATTGAAAGACATCTGAATCAATCAAATGCTACCGTATTAATGTGTAACCAATGAGGCCACTGGACTAACAAGAAGCATCTCCCATTGCCACTCCAGAATCCTCATTGGCTAAGTATTCCCAAAAAAATTATCTATATCAGTGGTTCTCAATCTTTTCTTCACCACACACCCTTAAATATCTTTTGTGGCCATGGACCCCCCAAGATTTAATTCAAGATTTAAATCATAACATTGGAAGGAGGGAGGGGAACCACATTCAAACTTGTAAGATTCTTTAAGTGTAGCTGTTCTAATACAAGTAGTCCTCTTTTACCAACTACAATAGGGACCAACAACTCTGCACTAATCAATGCAATTGTAAAGTGAAATATCACATGACTGATTTACGATGGCTGTAAATCATTTCAGTCTTACATTTGTCAAGTGTAACATCACGTGACTGTGAGTTGTGATTGGCAACTTCCTGCTAGCTTCTCATTGACTTTGCTTGCCAGAAACTGTCTGTGAAGGTCACAGATGGAGATCGTGTAACTATGGGATGCTGTGATCATTGTAAAGTTGCCAAGTTCCAGAATGGAGATCACATGACTGCGGGATGTTCTGACAACCACAAATTTGAGTATCCGTCATGAAGCCTACTTGTTCTGTGTTATTGTAACTTTGAATGGTGTTGTGGTCTGCCAGCAGTCTGCGGAGCTGGCAGCGGAGTCAGACAGCGATGAGGCTGAGGAAGAACATGGGCCAGTCCTGGAGGCTGGGGAAGGCCCAGATGAGGGGTCTGCATCGGAGGCAGAGATGGGGCCAGGGCCATTGGGGAGTGATGCACGTACTTCGGAGCCTCCAGAGGCTGACAGTAGAGAGGCAGAGGAACAAGAGGAGCCTATTCCTAGTGCACGTATGAGAAGAGCTGCCAGAAGGCAGGAGCAGCTAAAGCAGAGAGGATGACTCGGGAGTAGGGCCAAGAGATGATTGGCCCCTCAGCAATGGCTCTTGGCCTCTTTGCCGGAAAACAACCGTTGAGAGATTTGCTTCGTGTTTGGATGTATTTCTTTCTTGTCAGCGTCTTCTGTTCCTGGAGTGTTGCCAAGAAAAGCCTTTGGCAGTTTGCCTAATTATCCCAAGGTCAGAGATAAACTGAAGAATGGTATTATGAGGACTTTGCTTTCATTTAATTTGGAATACACTGAGAATGAGTTAATTCTCAGCTGTTTTAATAAAATCTGTTTGTTTTTGGGAACTGTTTTGCATTTAATATTAACTAAGTGGGCCTGGGTCACAACAAATGGTTGTTGAACAAGCAGTTGGTAAGTGAGAACTAAGTGTAAAGTTATAGACTTATATGGTATCGGTTGCTTAGTCTGATGTACATTGTAGGGCTGAGAAGCAGATAGCATGTTTTTTTTTAATGCATGTAGCTGGACTGATGATGTTACAGATAAGTGTTTATATTCTACTAGGTGCTTTTGTTAATTTATGGAAAAAGAAAAGAAAAAGACAAAGGAGGGTTTTCTAAACAGATTTCTGAAGCATATACCAAATATCTCTGTGCTTTACCTCCATCCATGTCTATGCTAAGGACAGGATGATCAGAAGGATTTAATTATTAGATACTTTTAAGGTTGGAGAAGAACTGATATTGTCTTAGTGAAACTATATTCATTTCCAATCTTCTTTAAATTAACTTCAATTCCTAAACCACCCTTTTGGGAGCAAAACAAAGCAAATGAAATCAAAGCAAAGCCAGACCTTAAATAACTGGCATTATTATAACATTTTTCAGCCTTGTTTTGCTTCATTTTAAGAGAAGAATTGGCATATTTCCTGTTTTATGTTTCCAATTTCTGTTTTCACAGGTGGTTTCTTGAAAGTGTGAGATAAACGGAAGAGTTATTTATTTTTCTTTTGACAAATGTTGTTTTCTCTCTGAAAGTCTGCATAACATTTCATATAATTCACTTCTAAGAGTTTTGAGGGAGGAGAACTGTAATATTTGCTTAGTTTGCCAATAGATCCACACATATAAATTGCTCTCAAAAATGTTTATTAGCCTATTTGTTATTTATACTCCTACTCCTTCTCCTTTAAAACCAGTTTCTGCAAAGTTATATCGGATGAAGAACTAGAGGTAAATTGCAATAAGAGTTATTCTTAGTTATAGAAATTATCTTTCTTTTAATGTAAATCAATTAATCACTAGATCTTGAAGCTGGATTTGGACTGAATAGGCCTTGTAAAAAACAATTATTTAGCAAAAAAACAAGAGCACCCTGACATCTGTAAAACAGAACTAATCACCATTTATCACAATCTTTTAGGAGCCATCAAATCCTTAACCATTTCACAACATATCTACTTACTTGAGAACAGTGGTGAAATCCAAATTTTTTTACTACCGGTTCTGTGGGCATGGCTTGCTGGGCGTGGTGTGGCTTAGTGGGTTGGCTTGGTGGGCAGGGGAAGGATACTGCAAAATTTTTCTATGTCTTCATGAACTAGAAAATTATTAGAAAAAGTACTTTAATCGATTTAGAGCAATTTTAAAAAATATTTAAGCAAAAGTCGAAATTGCAACTGGCTTTTTCATAAAAATATGAATAATTGTAAAAAAGAAAAAGAAGATATGGTACAAAAACAATTCTTTATCATTATATGTTGAATCCTTAGATAACTTTCAGTGGGATTCATACATTCACGCTAATTTTGAACATCAAATATCTTTGCTGAATTATTCTTGGGTGCTGATATACTTTTTAACAACGTTTTCCTTTAAAAGAAAAGGAACTGCAATTAAATGAACTGAATAGGTGGTCTGAAAGTGTGACATGAAAATAAGTGGGTGTATTTTTGCATAGAGTTACTTCCTCTCCAACCCCTTTTACTGCATTGTATGTTTCTATCTATAGAAACATTTATTTATTCATGTAAAATTCTATAATTCAGATAATCATCATCACTGTCATCATCATCATCATCATTGTCATCATTGTCATGATAAATATCTAATTTATAGCCGAGCTTTCTGCTTTCAACAGGATCAGTCCAATTTATAACTATAAATAGAAGAGAATTGTATAGATCAGGCTTGAACTATAGTCATTGGTGCTCTCTGAGCTTGCATTCACTTCGCCACATGAATAGGTAACATCATCAATGCATATAACTATAAAATCAAGGCAATTAAAACCAGTTTAACAATTAAAGTTTGGTGAAAAAGATGCAGATCTGTCATTTTGCTAAATATTAGAACGATGGCGGCAAAATATAGACTTCCTAGGAAAGAGTATTCCATAACCTGTGAATCAGATTTAAGCATTGGCCCTATCCAACAAGACACAGTTTAGTGGTGAGAAAAATAAGGTCTTGCACATAGGTGAGAAAAACCAAATGCACAGCTATAGAATAAGCAATACCAGATGCAACAGTAATGCCTGTGACAGGGATCTTGATCTCCTAAGGGACCAACACTTAAGTATGAGCCAGCAGTGTGTTGCAGGTACCAAAAAAGCCAACACAGTCCTAGGCGGCATCAACAGAGGGATAGCATCAAAATCATGAGAAGTGATAGTGCTGCTCTATACTGCACTAGTGAGGCCACATTTGGAATACAGTGTCCAGTTTTGGTCACCATGATACAAAAATGATGCTGAAGCCCTAGAATAAGTACAGAGAAGGGCAACAAAAGTGATAAATGATTTGAAGGCTAAATCATATGATAGATCAGGACTGTCAAACTCCCAGCCCGCTGACTGGATGTGTCATGCGCTGGCCATACTCATGCCCAGTTTAGTGAAGAGAAAAAAGTCCTGATATGTCACGTGATGCTACCGTGATGACTTGAGTTTGACACCCCTGTGATAGATGGTTAAGGGAACTAAGCTCTGCAGACTAAACACTGTAATTTAACACCAGCTGTCTGCAATTAAAGTAAGTTCGAATCGTGCCAGGCTCAAGGTTGACTCAGCCTTCCATCCTTTCTAAGGTAGGTAAATTGAGGACCCAGTTCGTGGGGGCAATAAAATATACAAAAGTATGAAGGCTATTGCTTAATGCACTGTAAGCCACCCTGAGTCTCCGGAGAAGGGCGACATATAAATCAAATTTAAAAAAAAAGTATGTTTAGCCTAACAAATAGAAGAATTAGGGGTTCTTCTCAGTGGTGAAATCCAACATTTTTTACTACCAGTTCTGTAGGTGTGGCTTGGTGGGCGTGGTGTGACTTGGTGGGCGTGGCAGGGGAAGGATATGCAAAATCTCCATTCCCACCCCACTCCAGGGGAAGGCTATTGCAAAATCTCCATTCCCATCCCACTCCAGGGGAAGGCTATTGCAAAATCTCCATTCCCACCCCACTCTGGGGCCAGCCAGAGGTGGTATTTGCCGGTTCTCTGAACTGCTCAAAATTCCTGCTACTGGTTCTTCAGAACCTATCAGAACCTGCTGGATTTCACCCCTGGTTCTTCTAATATTTGAAGGGCTGTCAGAGGGAAGCGGGAGTTGATTTATTCTCCATAGGACCTGAGGGCAGAACAAGAAGCAATGGGTGGAAGCTTGTCAAGGGAGATTCAATCTGAACTCGCCTGCTGGACTTGTGGGTGCTTCATCACTGGAGGTTCTGAAGAAAAGATTGGGTAACCATTTGTCCAAGATGGTATAAAGACTCCTGCCTTGGGCAGTGGGTTGGATTAGAAGACCTCCAAAATCCCTTTCAGCCCTGTGATACTATGATACCTTTGGCAGGGAAGGAGAATATAATAGGCTTACGTTTGTCATCTTAGTGTTTGCTCTTGCTTTTTAGCTCTCTACATCCTGCTTTACTTATTACCTTCAACCCTGAAAGTTATGCTGGCATCCCTTTAAGTGTGTGGAATCTTCTTTATAGGAACCTGAGATCCACCAGTCAGAACCAGCTGTAAAATGTTGGTTTATAGGGAGGAAAGAGACTCAAAGCAAGGTAGAGGGAAGAGAAGAGAAGGAGTGTCTCTGTCACTCATGCAGCTGAGAAAATTGTTTTGCAAACAAAGCTCCTTCAAAAAAAAAAAAAAAAAAAAGGAAGTCTTTTGGCTGCTGCTCCTGAGAAATAATAGAGGCTCAGAAATGCCTGTAAAGCTAAGTGCAAACCATTCAGATGTACCAGTAGATTTGGAATTGCCTTCTGCTTGCTTTAACCAGAACATATGGTGTGAGCTCTACCCTCACTATCTCAAAAAGAAAATAGTATAACAATAAAATCTGTGTAAGAAGGCAACCCAAATTTCATGCCTAGAAAAGCCAACATCTGTGAGCTGTATAAATTATGCAAATTCATGCATTTTCTCATTTGCATCATTGCTAGTCATGGGGAGAGCCACTGAGCACGATAGCTCGTGATAATATTCTGTGCATCTGAGAGATCTAGCAGTGCTCATACGAAATGAAGCTATAGGTGCTTTGTTTATTCAGCCCAGTTGAATGTCCTGTTTTTGAGACATATTTGGTTCAAATTAAAATCATCAGAGATATGATTTCAGGGCAGTTTCACAGACTGGATAATACACTAACCTCTAAACTAGCTAATAACAAAGTTTCAAATTACTATATCAGTCCAGCAAAGATGATAGGGGAAAACCATTGACATTCCCCAATCTTTGAACATTTTTATTGAATGACTTCTAGTTCTCTCCCAATAGCCTCCATTTTTAACTTAGGCATTCTGGAAGTTTTTCAGACTCTAGCATGAAGACTTCTCTGACAACTTTCTCCACTTAATTACTTCATGATTCTACATAGGAGGCTGTAAAAATATTCTGGTTTCTGCATTTATGTATGGGTGGGTTTTCTTGCAAACTTCATCTCTAGCAGGGGTGAAATGTAAAATGTGTTACTACCGGTCTGTGGGCGTGGCTTGGTGGTGTGGGGTAATGTGACTGGATGGGGATGGCCAACTTTTTTTTTTAATTTTTCAAAGCATTTTTTCTAATGCTTTGAAAAGCCTCTGGCGATCAGGCAACTCAGCTGGGATCGTCAGAGAGGCTTTTTAAAAAATGCTTTGAAAAGCCTCTCTGCCAATTAGACAATTCAGCTGGGATCGTCAGAGAGGTTTTTTAAAAAATGCCTCTCTGCCATCAGGCAACTCAGCTGGGATCGTCAGAGAGGCATTTTTAAAAATGCCTCTCTGCCGATCAGGCAACTCAGCTGGGATCATCAGAGACTTTTCAAAGCATTTTTTTTACCACCTCTTCGGCCAAGAGGTTGCAGAAAAAAATGCTTTGAAAAGCCTCTGAGGATCCCAGCTGAGCCGTGTGATCATCAGAGGCTTTTTTTTACTTTTAAAAGCATTTTTTCGTTGGAAGAGGTTGTAGAAAAAATGCTTTTAAAAGTAAAAAAAAAAAGCCTCTGATGATCATGCGACTCAGCTGAGCATGATGGGGGGGGGTGCAGGGATTTTTGCTACCGCTTCTCCGAACCACAGGCCGCCATTGCTATCGGATCGGGCGATCCGGTCCGAACCGGGAGCATTTCACCCCTGATCTCTAGCCAATAATGAATAAAACACTTTGCATTTCTCATGAATAACCAGGTAGACTGAAGCAATGACCTGCCAACAGCTACCAAGTTAAGCTTGGCGATCCAAACTGAGCCTTGAACCCAGATTCTCATGATGCCAAATGCAGACTTCCAGTTAAGGCTGTTAGCACAGCAAAAGTTAATTTGGCTCCCTGCTGTGGAATGCAGAACCTGAAAAGTTGACAGGGACCTGTCAAGCCATAACATATGGCTAGCTATAAATAGGAATGGTAGCCACCAGCCATCTGCTTGGAGGCAGAGCACTGATGTCAGCTTCCCATGCAGCGTGCTGCCCATGATGTCATTGACAGTATGGAAAGTATCGGGGAGGGGGAAGGCACGCTATTCCACCATCCTGCCTTCTCAGTGCTAAATGCAGGTGAGAGCAGATGCTGTAACAAGTCACAATGGTGACAAAATGAAATGTATGCCATGACAACATTCAAGTGATGCAACATAGCACTTACATACTTGCATCAGGCATCATGATGGAAGTCACGCCATTTGGTGATGATATCATTTGTTTTCTTTGCTTGCCACAGATGCCTGTGGATGGTGGAGCTATGAGAATTGCATCTCCACTCTCTTCTCTCATCCACGACTCTTTCAGCATTTAGAGAATAGCATGCAAATGCTATTCTCATGAGAAAGTCTCATGCAAGTTTTCTGTAAGCACTGATTGCACCTACAAGTACCTATATTTAGAAATGTTACCATTTCTTTAATCCCCAATTTTACTGTTTTTAATGGCTGGTTCTCTTGTTTGTTTGTTTTTTGGTTCGTTGGTTCATATATTCATTCATTTTATATGGAGCAAGTGTTTTTTAGCCATCTGAATTATTCATTGACTTAGCAAATGTTTCCTATGTCACTTTCTTTTGGCTTCTTTTATGTTAAATTTTGTCTGATCTGTTGTCAGCTATGGTCAGGCAATGGGGTGTAATGGTTCAGATATCAGTCTGGGAAATGAGAGAATCAGGTCCAAACTTACACCCAGCCATGGTGACTTTGGGCAAGAAACTCAACTTACCATACAGGATTGTTGTGAAAATAAAACTGAAGCTGAAAGGGTTATAGAGGCCACTATATACTCCTGAAATAAAAGTGAGGAAGAAATCTAATGAATAAATAAATAATGGATTTTTTTTATAAAGATGCATAAATATTTCCACAAGTAATCAAAGATAGAGTGACATAGATCATGTGATAAGAAAACCATGATTTTGAGTAGGATAATATTATTCTTATTGCTGAATAAGAAGGAATGAAAAGTAGATATATTTGCAAATTAGAATGAAAGACATACCTGTTTTCCCAGTTATTTGCCTTATTTTTCTGATTGTCTATAATCAGATACTCTATTTTTTATTTTATTTCTTTTATCAGTATGTTTTTTATTTTATTATTTTGCATGAGTGATTATTTTATAGTAAACTGCTTTGTGATTTGGGGAAATGAAAATACACTGTACATACAGTACATAAAGCTAAAGTTTAGTCAGCCTCTAAAACTTTTTTCAGCATCGGTATTTGAGATCTCACCTTTCACTCTATATACTTGTCTGAGCTTAAAAGCTGTAAATCTGAGCATATGATCTATGAAGGAGTTTCTTTTCTATGATCCACCAGTCGGAAGGTCCCTTCCAACTCTCTTATGCTGTATTCTCTGTGAATTATACATTTTGTGGAAAAGTAGAAGGCGGCCTATTCAGTTGGGCTCCTCAGATTAGGAAATGCTTCTCTGGGCTGAGGAACAGGTCAACTCTAAAATTGCCTTTATTTTCTTTGTCCCATTGGTTGTTGTTGTTGTTTTTTTAGATTTCTATCCTGTCTTTTTTTCCTTTATACAACTCAAGATGCAAACATACCAATACTTCCTGCTCCTATTTTCCTACAACAACTCTGTCTCTAGTCAATGGAATTTCTAAAATAGAATAGAATAGAGCAGAGCAGAGCAGAGCAGAGCAGAGCAATAACAGAGTTGAAAAGGACCTTGGAAGTCTTCTAGCCAACCCCCTGCTCAGCCAGGAAACCCTAAACCATTTCAAACAAATGGTTGTCCAATCTCTTCTTAAAAACTTGTTGGAGAATTCACAGCTTCTGGAGGCAAGTTTTCCACTAGTTAATTAATTGTATGAACATTTGATTTTTTTTTTAATTGAAGCTAGATCTTGTCAAATTGGGCAGTCTCTGATTCACTCTAATTTGAATTCGGAGTTCTGCATTGCTGAATGAATGCCCACACCAAATCTCGGGATCAGTACAATCAAGTAAAACAGTGTTTCTCAACCTTGGAGACTTTAAGATAGAGGGACTTCAACTCCCAGAATTCTGGAAGTTGAAGTTCCCCCATTTTAAATTCTTCAAGGTTGAGAAACACTACAAGTAAAACATTATATTTAAGACTGAGCTGATGAAGATGCACTGGAAAGAAAACAACTTCAGACACTGTAAACTTTTTATTTTACTTCTGTATTTGGATGGCAGTCCACTTTAAAGACAAAGAAGCATAAGAAGGGAAATCAGAGACTTTGATGTTGTCCATCAAATGGGATAAACCAGGACCCTTGGTAAAATTTGCCCCATTAGAGTGAGATATATTCTCTTTGTAGTAATATAATGTCTCTCTATATGTGTTTAAGTGTTTAATACAATATAAGACATGTATATCTAGATATACCTATTATCTCTTCTGGGACAGATTGGTAAGAGCAACTCTAGATACAAAGACATGAAAGCAGAAATAACTTTGAAGTTAGCACAGAAAAAGCTTTTCAGAGCATGCTGCTTGCGTGAGATCTATGTGCTATTTTCTATACAGACGCTCCCGTCCTTCCCCTACTAAATTTAAACACATTTGTGAAACTTGTTGTGGGTTTTCTTAAATATGCACCTGGTCATTGCTAAAAAAAAAAGTCCTCCTCTATTTGCATTCTGGGAAATTAACACTAATGTTCTCCTTAATTTCTAAGCAGCACTTATTATTTGCTTGTGAATTGATACGCCACATTGCCTCTTGCAACAACAGCTACATTATGCTTCCTTGCACAAAACCAGCTGTCAGCTTAAATTTCCTTAATCCTGTCAGGTTCCAACTTGGCCAACCGACAGTCATTATCTGTAGGGAAACCATCTGTGAAACAAAGCAATGTCTCTGGTAAAATGACACACCATAAAAAAGTCAGTTGGGGCATGATAATAAGAGGAAAATTTTGCCCATTACAGTTTCCTGTTATTTCTCAGAGTAAAATTAACATAAAGATATGATTGCTTCATTTATATTCCAGTCTGTGTCCTATCTTAAATCCTGCATAGGTGTACTTAGCACTTAATATTATTGCTATTACAGTACAGATCTTATCTGGTGGGCCAGGGAAGCAAACAGTAATAAAAATAAGGTATAGCATAAAACAGCCCTATAGAATAATATGAAATAGCTAGGCAAACTAATAAAAAAATCAGTTAAGAATAAAAACTCCAAGACTCTACTAACAGAGAAGGCTTTGGGTTACCAAACTGGGAATTATACTACCAGGCAGCTGCCCTTACTTGGTTAAAAGAATGGATAACTCTGAGACATAGATGACTATTAACATTGGAGGGACATGATTTGCAACTGGGGTGGCATGCCTTCCTATGGTATGGAAAAAATAAAACACACAAGTATTTTCAAGGACATTATATTAGAAACGCTTTGTTTCCAGTATGGGCAAAAATCAAGAAGAAACACTATTTGAAAATACCAGGCTGGCTTTCCATGATGGAGGCATTGACATACCCAAATGTGATGGATATGGGAAAAATCGTACGATATAAAGACATTTTGAATGAGAAGGGGGAACTGAAAAACAGGAATTGAATAGACAAGGGAGAGACTTAACATGGTGGCTGTATGTAGAAATACAATCTAGAATTGCTTAACGCATTGTAAGCCGCCCTGAGTCTTCGGAGAAGGGCGGCATATAAAACAAATTAAAATAAATAAAATAAAAAATAAAAAAAGAATAGAATAGAATAGAATAGAATAGAATAGAATAGAATAGAATAGAATAGAATAGAATAGAATAGAATTCTTTATTGGCCAAGTGTGATTGGACACACAAGGAATTTGTCTTAGGTGCATATGTTCTCAGTGTACATAAAAAGACAAGATACACTTGTCAAGAACCACAGGGCACAACATCCAGTGACAGTCATACGGTACAATAAGCAATCAAATCATACTAGGAAACAATCAATATCAATATAAATCACAAGGATACAAGCAACAAAGTTACAGACATGCAGTCACAAGTGGGAGGAGATGGACAATAGGAACGATGAGAAGACCAGTAGCAATAGTATTGCAGCCTAATGTGAATAGTTTGATAGTGTTGAGGGAATTATTTGTTTAGCAGAGTGATGGCGTTTGGGAAAAAACTGTTCTTGTGTCTAGTTGTTCTGGTGTGCAGTGCTCTATAGCGTCGTTTTGAGGGTAAGAGTTGAAACAGTTTATGTCCAGAATGCGAGGGGTCTGTAAATATTTTCACAGCCCTCTTTTTGACTCGTGCAGTATACAGGTCCTCAGTGGAAGGCAGGTTGATAGTAATTGTTTTTTCTGCAGTTCTAATTATCCTCTGAAGTCTAGGTCTGTCTTGTTGGGTTGAAGAACCAAACCAATAGTTATAGAGGTGCAGATTACAGACTCAATAGTTCCTCTATAGTTCCTCTTTTGATCTAGATATCAAAAAGATGCTAAAATATATGGTTTTTATAAAGAACCAACAGAACTGGATCAAATTTTAATAGGACTGGAGGGGAAGCTTCTATAATTATTTATTGAGTATTAGAATGGAAAAAGAGCAAGTAAAGGAAACCATGATATCGTGGGCCAAAAACTTTGGGCACTCTATAGAATTGGATAAATGGCAAAAATTGTGGGATAGAAACCATAAATTAACAACGTTCACTGCATAAAAAGAAAATTTATATAAAATGTTTTATAGATGGCACTTCCCTCCAGCAAGATTAGCTAGGATGTTTAAAGATATGTCCGCCAAATGTTGGAAGTGCAACCAGATCCCGGGTTCGTACTACCACGTGTGGTGGACATGTCCAAAAGCAAAAAAAATATTGAACAAAAATACATACCTGGATAGAAAAAATGGAAATGGTAAAAATGGTAAAAGGAACATATAGATTTAAAACCGGAAATATTTCTGGTATTATACCAGAAAAATACAGCAAAAGGAATGTGTATTTAATAGTACAGAATGTGTATTAATTAGTAGCAGAATCATGTTTGCATAACATTGGAAGGGGCGAGGAGATCCCTACAGAAGAGAAAATAATAATAAATAATAATAATAATAAATTATTAATAAATAAATTAATAATAATAATAATAATAATAATAAATCTTAGAATGTGCAGAAATTAGTAGACTAACTCTTGAAATTAAAGAAAAGGAAGACACTAAATATTTTGAGATATGGGACTTGTTTTATCGATGGTTAAATAAGAGAAGCAGAAGTTAGAACTTTTAAAACTATAAGAGAAAGATTAATTTTATCATGGTTGATTACTGTAAGCTATTATTAATTCTAATTAGTAATAAGTAATATATATTACTATTATGAGGGAAAAGCACTGTTACTATAAGATTATTGCTAGAGAATATCATCACTATCATGATGTGGAGTATTGTTTAAAGGAATTGTAACCAGACAACACACTGTTTATATGGATATTGAATATCCATATAATATTGAATATCGCTATTATTATTATTATCACTATTATTATTATTAATAATAATAATAAAAAGAATAAAAAGAATAAAAACTCCAGTAAGTATACGATACCAAAAAAAGCTTTTATAACACAAATTTTATAAAAATATAAAATGCAGGCATTTAAAACTTAGATATTTAGCATGTACCAGTCTACACAATATGCAAGGCTATTTAAATAAAAAAATACACTTGGCTTCTGAACAGCAGGCTGAGGGCACATCTCCCAACAGTGAGAGTGCCATAAAAAAAAAATCCTTAATTTTATTTTAAAAATAAACATTACATTAAATATGCTTTGTGTCATTCCAATGCATTTTTTCTTCTACCATATTAAAAATCACAAAATGTTAAAGGAATTTAGAGTTAGACCAAAGCCTTTGAGAGAAGACAAAGGTTGTACCCTGCTGTTTTAAAGGAAATTTAGTTGATTCCCAAAGGATATTTTCAAAAGACTAGCAAACATTTGGCTCTGGATGGAGCCAGGATGAGGTAAAATAGTTCATTGCCTGAACAATCATTTGCAAGAAGGTGGTTCTTGCTTCAATCCCAGTCAATTTGTCAGCAGGTGATCAGACTGGCTGAAATTTCAGACAATGAGTAGAGCATGATGTGCTCAATAATGGATGTGGGGAGAAATTGAAGAAATTATTCAGTTTTAACCAGCAATCACTTTGTATTACTGTATGTATTTGGAAATGAAAGAAACCGAAACAAATAACTAGAAAGAGATTTAATAAGAAGAACTTAAAACAATCAATTCAACATCAGTTGTGTGTATGCTTTATGTAACAAAATATCATTGGGATAAACCAGGATTAAGAAGCTCCACATTCAGAAGCATCAACGCAAATGGTGCTGCTTTTTCCTTATACAGTAAATATGGGAACTGGCTCTATGGGCCAAGTCTGCTCAGAGGATACAATAACTACATGAAATCAGAATTCCAGTATTTGCTGTCTGAAAAGTTAGTGCAGCTGAGTTGATGAGAGAGAGATAGAAACACCATCCCTGTTCTTGGGCAGGACCAGTTTCACACACCTTCAGCCACTCCTAATTGCATCCTGTCTCATTTAAACAATGAGTTACTTCCCTTAACTTATTTATTAAATCCGTTTTAGGAATACAGTTTTCTTCAAATTTTACATGTTATAGGCCAGTGATGGTTAACCTTTTCAGCACTGAGTGCCGAAACTGGTGCGTGTGCTCACTGGTCAGCTGCTCTCTTCCAGGTTCCGGCGTACGACGGAACCCAGAAGAGAGCAGCTGGCTGATGTGCATGCGTGCTGGACCAGCTGTCCAATGCGCATGTGCATGACAGAAACTGGAAGAGCAGCTGGCGACGGCGTGCGTGCCCATAGAGAGGGCTCTGTGTGCCACTTCTGGCACGTGTGCCATAGGTTCACCATCATGGCTATAGGCTTTCTGTGCCTTTAAGGGGAAAAAATGAGCATTGATCAAACACAGGGAGCTATAACTTCTAAATGGTAATTAGCCTTCAATTCATCAATAAGATGAACTACTGATGATAGGAAAATGAATGCCTCAAAATGCTGCCAGAGAATGAGGAAGAGGAGAATAAAGGGGAAGGCAAACACTGTGGGGTCTTTGTCCACCTGAGGTGTCTCACCTGCAATGAGCTGGGATTAGATCATAGAATCATTGGGTTGGAAGGAATATTAGATGACTTCTGGACCTAACCCTGCCCTAAGAAGAAGGGTGCAGTTCATTGAGAGCTGGCCCAGGGAACAAAACAGGGACAATGAACTCTTCAGGCAATAGCTCCTGAGACCTAGGTGGGTAAATCAATGGTGCAACTGCACTGGGAATATGGTGTACTGTCCTCTCACTGCACTGCAAAAAAAAAAAAAAAAAAAAAAAGGATATAGTAGACCTAGGGAAGTTGCAGAAGAGAACAATTAAGAAGATCAAAAGGCTGGTGCTGCTTCCTAATGAGGATAAAATCATCCAATAAAATTGATACTTGAAAACCCAAAATGGATTTTTAAAAATACAATGTATAATTGTACTTTGAAATGTGCTACCTTGAGAGGTAGTACTAGCAACCTGATTGGCTAGCTTCAAAAAAAGGGATGGATTACTTTATGGAAGTTATGGAGGATCAATGGCTATTAGCCTTGATGGCAGTGGAACTGGCTCTGAAGGCCACCTGCTGGGAGACTTCCTTGTGCAGATGTTTGGCCAGAGATCCAATCCAGTTTATATTCCTACTGTAGGGGCTAGTAGGTGGCACAAACACTACTAGGGAAGCTGTTGATGCATGGATGTTACTTAGGGTGATTCCTTCTACAAGCACCATAGAATCAAACCCAATTTGATTGCTGGGTGTAGTTTTGTTACCCTGAGCAGAGAAAAGAAAAGAAAAGAAAAGAAAAGAAAAGGAAGGGAAGGGAAGGGAAAGGAAAGGAAAGGAAAGGAAAGGAAAGGAAAGGAAAAGGAAAAGGAAAAGAAGGAAGGAAGGAAGGAAGGAAGGAAGGAAGGAAGGAAGGAAGGAAGGAAGGAAGGAAGGAAGGAAGACCAAGGCAGAGTTATGCTGTTGGAGCCGGATGGTTCTCAGCAGGCCAGTTGGAACTCAGCAGGTCACCAGCCTTCCAAAGCCTCTTTCTCCATCATGTAACATACAGAGCTTGCATGGGGTTCCATATTCTGAAGGGAAACACCACTTCCCTCTCTATTACCTTGACCCCCCAACAGCAGAGTTATCGCAAGACGGAAACTCCAGTGTGAGGATCTGTCTCAGCAAATGGTAAGTAGTTTGCCTTGGAACCAGGACAAGGAGGTTGTGTGAATGAGTCTTCCACATATACATTTCATGATTAGAAAAGAAAAGGATTTCGTATGAGGGCTCTGCTTCCTGCTGAAATGGTTTCTGTGTAATGACAAAATCGGTCTGCAATTGAAACACACATCCTTGTTTTTGTTGCTTCACTGAGAATTCTTAGAATTTGAGGGAAAATTGCTGCTCTTGCTTTAAAAAAAAACAGAATGCATTTTCAGGCAGCACAAAAGCTATTCTGCAAACACACATTTATTTATAAAACACTATATACAAGACATTTTTCAGCTCCAAAAAGGTTTTCAAAGGAGCTTTCAGTTTAAAACTAAAACACTTAAAAACAAATAGATTAAGGACAATCAAGATATTTTAAAACAGAGCAGAATTAATTACACCTAAATTGGAGCAAAGGAGGCTTTTAAAGGTTTGAGCATTCTACTTAAAACTGAACAAAGATGAAATTTTGTAGGATTATATTACAAAATTATACTACAAAAAAAGAAAAGAAGAGAAATGTTTACAAGGATTGTCAAAATAGTTTTGACAAAGTCAAAATAGAAATTATACAAATTGTCTCCTTGCAACCATTTCTGAACTCACAGACACATGAAGAGCTTTGCTAACTATTTAAAAGAAGTCCTAATCGACAGAAGTAAATAGTGTGGTATAGAAAGTTATTACAGTAATATAATAACTAAAAGTAACAAAAAGTTAAAGTGCAAAGGGTATTAAATTTATTTTGATGACTGAATTATCCTCGGTACAAACTGTCATCCAGGAACTGGATGCATATTTGGAGAGGACATTGTATTTCTTTTTATTTACTTTTTAAAATTTATATCTTATCTTGTGTTCATAAGGCATTGTAAAGTACCCATGTCAAAAGCTAGAAAAAGCACATAAAGATTAGCAGTGTAGGCAAATATTACATATATTTAGGCTCATATCTTATTGAATACTTGCTTGCCACAAGTATTCTTCCAAGAATCTTTTCAGAAATGCTGTCCTAGGTTTTTCTGATCCTATGAGCCTCTGTTCAGTTCCTGGGGGCAGGGAGGGAGAGGGGGGTTGCCATAAGAATTTAGAAATGTGCAAGTAGAGAAATTAAAAATTTCAGGCAAGAATTCCTGAGTGTGTTTCCAGTCTCTTGTCCCTGCAGAGCCAAAGTATATACCATATGTATTTCTTTGAAAGTGCTGGGCTCAGGCAAAATTGTCAATTTCTCAGTTCTATTTAGGGAGCATGGCTACTGTTTTGCAATCCAGTTGTATTTGGGGAAGCAGTTATGATTATGCACACAGGAAAGAAAACCTCTGAGATTTGTGTTGCTCAACAAGGACCATCAGATGGTTCTGTTGTGAAATCTGCGAAATTAAATTCCACACAAGAATTTCCCTATAATTTTGAACATCTAAGAACATCAGCACCATTAATGTTGTAGAACAAGAGTTCCTGAGGTAGAATATCTTTAAAGCCAGGCCTAACCCTGCTAAAGTGGTAGTCCCAAGTTTTTCAGTTCTTTGCAGACTGTCTTGTGAGTCAAAAGTGCAAAAAGAATTAGTCTACTTGGATGGCCTACAGAAGTGCCATCATTTACATTCAAAGATAATGTATTACATGAAGATGCTGGTGATTGTATACAGAATAATATCATACTGTATCAACTAAGAGGTATATGAAAGAGGTATTGCACTGATAGCATTGTTTCCTTTCCTCTCCATAGACCTCAGGATTTTCTAACCATGACCACTGTCATCATGGTTGCTACCAGCTAGACGTGGGCTTCACATACTGTAACAACTGGTTCTCCTAGCACTGGAAATGTGAGCATGCGTGCGGCATCACAAAGCACGGCAATTCGCTCGCACATGCCATCCACACATACATGCAATGGCAAACAACATGGCAATTTGCTCATGTGCGCCGTCCGTACATGTGTGCGGCATAAAAAACACAACAATATAGAATGGGATTGCGTGTGGGGGTGGGGTGGGAGGATGGGCCCACCTGGGCCCACCCACAGGTCGCCACTACCAGTTCGCATGAAACGGTCCAAACCGGATGAATCCCATCTCTGCTGCCAGCCTTTCTCAGTCTACAGTTTCTACTCACCAATCCATAGCTCTAGGCCATGGAGAGCCTAAAACTGGGGAAGTCACCTGCAGAGCTGGTTTACTACTGCACTTAAAGGGGATTGCATTTTATATTAGCTGACTTGACAAGTTTTGCCTTTCCAATGACACTGAGAGACGGTTGAGTGAACTTTGCCTTATCAACACATGGCATAGAAAAGAGGAGCAATTGAAGTGCTATTATTCCCATAGAAGAGGAGAAAGCTCTGGGGAATAGGACTTTTTTTTTTATTTCTAAACTATCCAGATGTCCTTTATTATAATAAATGAGGGTGGGAAGAAGTTGCATATTGCAAAAACATCACAAAAGGAAAAAAACCAACAACACTGGTTGAATTTCCTAACATTTCCATAGATAGCAAAAAGAGTTGAAACTACAACAAATACGCTTCTCCCAACTCAAGAGAGAAAATATAAGACATCACCAGGGGTGGGCTGCTGGGGGTTCGGGAGAACCTCTAGCTAAGATTCTGGACAGTTCAGAGAACCCCCACCCATGCTGCCCAGCCCCTCCCAGGAGTCCCCACACAGCCCATTTTGAATGCAGGTAAGTGCAGGGCATGTGCGGAGGCTCAGTTAGGGCGAAAAATGGGCCTACTGGAAGTTCGGGAAGACTGGAAATGGGCCCGTTTCCAGCCTCCAGAGGGCCTCTGAAGCCTGGGGAGGCTGTTTTCACCCTCCCAGAGAGTCGAGGAAAGCCTCTGGAGCCCGGGGAGGGAAAAAATGCCCCCTCTGCCATGGTGCAGGAGGCCGACAAGGCCACGCCCATCATGGCCATGCCAACCCAGCAACTGGGCAGAGAACCCCTTGCTAAAAATTTTGAAGCCCACCCCTGGGCATCACAAGATATTAAACTGATGTTTAAATGAAAGCAATACAGAAATAAAATATCACAGAACAAACTGAAAGAAACTGTTGAGCTATATCTACTGAGCAAAGTTTTAAAACCTGTTTGTCCAGTGACACTCATCCTTCCCATTGTTTTCAGAACACTAATTGCCTACATAGTAGGGAGAAAAAGTTACAGTCTGTTCAAGTTACTAGTAAGCCTCATTGCCATTCTCCTTATCCTAAACAAACCAAAAACTTTAATATAAGCATACCTGCTGGGTTTTCCTATACCTATTTATTTAGAAGTAGTGATTTGATGCTTAGGTATATCAGCAAAATACTGCCTCTGGTTGTGCAATAAAACTCCGTTACCATTTGTTTTGGCTATTTGTTTTCTTAAATGTTATTATATTTGCAGAAAATTTATAATGAAATATGTAGAAATTAAAACGGAGTTTGGGGAAGTCATTTATGCATGAACAGCTGTTGAATCCTCTGAAAAAAAAAGTTAGCAATTAAATTTTAGATGACTACCAAAAGCATCCAGCCCAGACTGAAGGTAGCTCCATATATGAAGCTACCCAGTCCTTTCTTCAATTGAAAGTGTATATTATACCATAATGCTCAACCACTCTCAATGTTCCTGTTCCTGTTTTTAAAAATCTTTTGCGAATCTCTCAAGATCTGGAAAATAACCAGTTCTTCCTCCTTAATGTTCGTAGAGTTGAAATGTGTGGATTTTATTCTGCTTCACTCTTCTTCTGCAAACAGGCTCATATAAGCAACCCAGATTTGATCAATAGGGGAGACATGATAGCAGTGTTCCAATATCTTAGGGGCTGCCACAAAGAAGAGGGAGTCAAACTATTCTCCAAAACACCTGAGGGCAGGACAAGAAGCAATGGATAGAAACTAATCAAGGAGAGAAGCAACCTAGAACTAAGGAGAAATTTCCTGTCAATTAGAACAATTAATCAGTGGAACAACTTGCCTCCAGAAGTTGTGAATGCTCTAACACTTGAAATTTTTAAGAAGATGTTGGATAACCATTTGTCTGAAGTGGTATAGGGTTTCCTGCCTAGGCAGGGGGTTGGACTAGAAGACCTCCAAGGTCCCTTCCAACTCTGTTATTCTATTCTATCATTGAGAGATTCCTGGGGAAATGTCTGCCTTGAGGTGAGTGGGGAGAGCCATTGACCAGTTTTAAATCAGGGTCTTGGACCTTGTTCCAACTAATGAGAAGCAATATTCTTTGAGCTGAGCTGGTGACTCAATGGATATGTCCATGTGGTTTTCTTAGTAATAATCAGAAGGAGTTTGCTTTATTTCTATTGTTCTACTGTTTGGTCTACTGTATTCTACAATTTGTGGCTGGGATTCCCTAATGCTCTCTAAAAGTGTTAACAAAACACAACTCTCCTTACCTTTTCAAATCTAACCAAGATAAACACATACTTTATACCAGCCATATGGATGTGAATTGATGAACCCAACCCCCGAAGCAGGGATAGAGCTTCATCCTCTTATCTCTTATGAAAATCCTAGCCACGTGTCTGCTTACGGCAACAATGAATCTGACCCAATATTATTTATTTATTTATTATTTATTTATTAATCAAATTTCTATACCGCCCTACTCCCGAAGGACTCAGGGCGGTGAACAGCCAAGATAAAATACAGATAATACAAATATTAAAAAATCCCTTAAAATTATTAAATATTTCGGCCGAAACACAGATTAAAACACCCAATTTGTAAAATCACGAATTAAAAAATTTAAAAATTTAAAAGATGGGAATTAGGCCAGGCCAGCTTGCTGAAATAGAAAAGTTTTGAGAGCACGGCGAAACGTGCGCAGGTCCGGGATCTTCCGTATCTCTGGGGGGAGCTCGTTCCAGATGGTAGGTGCCCCCACAGAGGAGGCTCTCCCCCTGGGGGCCGCCAGTCGACACTGTTTGGCCGACGGCACCCTGAGGAGCCCCTCTCTATGGGAGCGTACTGGTCGGTGAGAGGCTATTGGTAGCAGAAGGCGGTCTCGTAGATACCCCGGTCCGATGCCATGGAGCGCTCTAAAGGTGGTAACCAAAACCTTGAAGCGCACCCGGAAGACCACCGGGAGCCAGTGCAGCTTGCGCAGGAGGGGGGTCACATGGGAGCGCCACGTCACTCCCATAACCACCCGCGCGGCCGCATTCTGGACCAGCTGGAGCCTCCGGGTGCTCCTCAAGGGGAGCCCCATGTAGAGAGCATTGCAGTAGTCCAAGCGGGAAGTAACGAGAGCATGAGTGACTGTATTTAACGAGTCCCGATCCAGAAAGGGACGCAACTGGCGAATCAGGCGGACCTGATAAAAAGTCCCCCTGGCCACGGCCGTCATGTGCTCTTCTAAAGACAGCCGTGAGTCCAGGAGGACACCCAAGTTGCAAACCCTCTCCATGGGGGCCAGTGACTCGCCCCCAATAGTCAGTGATGGCACCAACTGACTATATCGGGATGTCGGAAACCACAGCCACTCGGTCTTGGATGGGTTGAGCCTGAGTCTGTTTCTCCCCATCCAGATCTGCACGGCCTCCAGGCACCATTATAAATGTAAAAAAAAGTTGTAGTTCAGTTTTTCAAAAATACTGAAAAATATTTCAACAAAGTAATACCAAAAAAGAACTACAAACTGCTAAGGGAAAATTGGCATCTCCATAGGGTTAAATAATTTTTCTCTAACTCAAATTAAAATGTACTGAAACCTTATTTTAACATAATTGGTGGGAAGGTATAGCCATGAATGACGAGCAAAGCGGGGAGTAGGTCCCCACGGTGGTTTGTATGAAGGTGTCATCATGCAAATAATGCAAATTATATTATCTCTATGGGGTGGGGATGTTTTAGGATTAAACAAAGAAAAGACAGCATGCAAAGACCTGATTGGGAACCATGTCATTGATTTTCTTTTCTTTTAATCTATCATAGATAGAAAACCATTACTTTCTTTGAGAGAGATAATTCTTTTAGATAATTATATAAGCAGCATTCTGCATTATTTTAATTAAAAATAATTAAAAATACTGTAAGAACTCCAATGAATAACAAGCAGGGATACAATTTCTGGAGGACTTTCAACACTTTGGAAGCTGAAAAGTCATGGCTGGGCCATGCCGCTTATTGGAGAATTACTTCATTACACATATATAATGAAGTATTTTGATCTAACCCTTCCCTTCAGATTTTAATATCAGCAAGATGCCTACCTGGAACAGAGGGCACCTGGCTGTAACCCTTAACCAAACAATCTTCCTTTTGATAAAGTCCTCAAAGGCTGCCTTGTAAGAAGCCTTTAAAAAAAAAAAGTTATGATGTGAAAAGGCCACTTTGAGTTCTTAATAAAACAAATGACATTTACAAATGCTTTCTTTTAAACTGGTTCTTCAGTTAACCTGGAGGAGGTTCCTGCTTGAGCTACTTGCCCTGGCCAGGTAGTGAAGTTTTAGGCTTGATGTAAAGCTGGTATAGCACTAATTTTCTCAATCTAACCTCCTTTAAAGCTTTGCCAAGTGCTGCTATTGAAAGGGCAACTGTTATTTTGGGATGACTCCATAGCAATACTCTGAGACAAATCAATCATTTTCATTCATCGCTAGTGTATATTAGAGAACAAAATAATTTCTTCATGCTGTAATTTTTTTCCTGCATTTTCCCCTTTGCTCTGATTTTCTTATTGTCACATAAAAGAAGTAAGTTAAACTTTATTATTATTTACTATGGAAATATAGGTACAATTAATCCTGCAGCTATGGAATGCATAGCTATGCAGCTATGGAATGCATAGCTGCACATTAGGTGAATGCTAAAGAAGACTCCATCATTGGCTGCAGCTCGATTATTGGTAGAATTGTTTTGATCACCGTGTTAATAATCAGAATAATCACAATGACACTGAGGAATCTTGCTGTTAATCCATAGGCCATGCTAGAAAGCACACACACATGCTAGAAAACACACATGCCATTCCCCACATCTATGCAGTCATATTCCTCAGTCCCTTGCCATGAAAATACGATCCTATTGTCTTCTTATGGGATACTTTTAAAGTTCCAATCTAGTCTACTACCAGGGTATTTTTTTGGTTGTCTCTTTTCCTAGTATTAATCTGGGTTTATTTCCGCTTAATTTCTGAACTAAGGAAAAGATGGCCAGGTGCTGCTGTGAAAAGTGGGATAAAAGTAGTTTATACATATTCTACAAATCAATCAATCAATTGATCAATTTTGATATTTCTATTCCACTGTATCCAGATACTTCAAGTGGTTTACAATAAAAAAGCAAGTGTCTAAAAACAACAAAACAACAATAAGCAATATCATTTCATTATACAAACAGTAGGGTTAGATCTAAAAAAAAAATCAAATGTCCCCACAAATACTCCCATTTCAGAGTCAAGTTTCCACTTTTTTTAAAATGGAGGGTATGTTTCTTCTATTTCACAGAGGGTGGTTCCACGGGAGAGGCAGAATTATATTACTATTTACATCAGTGGTGAAATCCAAACTTTTTTACTACTGGTTCTGTGGGTGTGGCTTGGTGGGCTGGGCTTGGCTTGGCTTGGTGGGTGTGGCAGGGGAAGGATACTACAAAATCTCCATTCCCACCCCACCCCAGGGAAGATTTTGCAGGAATTGCAAAATCCCCATTTCCTCCCCACTCCTGGGGGAAGGATATTGCAAAATCTCCATTCCCACCCCACTCTGGGCCAGCCAGAGGTGGTATTTGCCAGTTCTCCTAACTACTCAAAAATTCCGCTACCGGTCCTCCAGAACCTGTCAGAACCTGCTAGACTTCACCCCTGATATACATCCATTCCATAGTTTTATTCCTGGATCTTTTCCAATCTAATGTCATGAACAATAGTCCTGTGCATTTTTGGTGATCACTTCTTGGTACTTTGTCTTATTCATTAATGTTGGTGCAAAGAAAGCGCCAGACAATATAGATGCAAAGGACTGCATTTGGAACTAAATTTTGAACAGGTAGAAGAAAATGAAAGTAGCAAAAAAAATAGTAGACAAAATTTCACAAACAATTCCAGATATCATTTACATTTGTGAAATCATTATGTATAAATTTAGTAAACAAATTAATCAAGAAAATGTTTTTAAATATCATATATGTGCCCGCATATAGTAATTTCATTTGCCTTAATGTTTTTGAAAACCAATTGTTTATTGATTTGAAGATTTGACATATTTCCAGTGGATGTCAAATATTCAAGGCATCCCATATAGTCATGCTAAACACTGCATTTGCCACATTATTGCTGGACATGGCTTTGAAAATGCCTGTGGAAACTTTAAGTAAAGTTTGGTCATTCAAAGAGAATCTAGAAAACTGAGACAATCATTTGTGAATTTGAAACACTTCAAAGAAACTTTAATTTATATGGCAATAAGCTGTACAAATATTTTCTCCTGTTCAATTAAAAGGACGTAGTTGCCTAGGAAACTGCCACATTGCATTTAACATAACTTAGATCTTGGTACCAGTTCAGCACTTGTTTTAAGAAAGAAACTATTCTCATTTTTCATATAAATGCCTAAATTGTACAAGCTATTAAGGGAACAGGAAGAAAAGTAAGGGAAGGGGAAATTTCATCTTTGGATTAGTCTTGGTGGTCTCCAAACATGTTCCCCTGGGCCACTGAAAATGTTGGTGGGACTAAACTGGGCTTGAGGTTCAGTGTTTCTGGAGGACATCAGGCTGGAGAAGGCTGCTTTACTAATTAAATAAAATAAATTAAATTAAATAAAAATATTTTCTGTTAAAGAGGAGAGGAGAACAAGTTCGCAAAACTGATCTTTTTCATATATTTTCTTTCTCACATTTGACCATTTTTTCCCCATATAAGAAGTAGAATGAGTCAAATTTGTTCTGGTGCTACAACATGTAGAACAATAAGTCAGAATTTGTGATGATAGTAAATGACGGCATTACCCCTAAGATTGCAGACTTTTAGGAAGCACAAGAAGAGAATAGATATGTTCTTGTAATCAAAATACCGACAAATAAAAGGGAAATTATTCCCCAATCCTTTTGTGTCAAGTTTAATCTTTCAATGTTGTATGCAGCCCAGAGTTACCCTGTGATAAGAATGGTGGCCAATAAATTTGAGGATGATACAGGGGTGAAATGCTCCCGGTTCGGACCAGATTGCCTGATCCGGTAGCGATGGCGGCGGGTGGTTCGGAGAACCCATAGTAAAATCCCTGTGCCCCTCCACCATGCCCAGTTGAGCCGCACGATCATCAGAGGCTGTTTTTCTTTACTTTTAAAAGCATTTTTTCTACAACCTTTTCAGCTGAAAAAATGCTTCTAAAAGTAAAAAAAAAAAGCCCCTGATGATCGCACGGCTCAGCTGGGATCGTCAGAGGCTTTTCAAAGCATTTTTTTCTGCAACCCCTTCGGCCGAAGAGGTTGTAGGAAAAAAAAATGTCTTTAAAAGCCTCTGGCAATCCCAGCTGACTTGCCTGATCATCAGAGGCTTCTAAAAGCATTTTTTTCTGCAACCTCTTCAGCCGAAGAAGCTGTAGAAAAAAAATGCCTATAAAAGCCTCTGGCGATCCCAGCTGACTTGCCTGATCGTCAGAGGCTTCTAAAAGCATTTTTTTCTGCAACCTCTTAAGGTTGTAGAAAAAATGCTTTTAAAAGAAAAAAAAAGTTGGTCATGCCCATCCAGTCACATTACCCCACCCCCACCCAAGCTACTCCCACAAAACCGGTAGTAACAAATTTTAGATTTCACCCCTGGGATGATTGATAGATAGATAGTAGATGGATGGATGGATGGATGGATGGATAGATAGATAGATAGATAGATAGATAGATAGATAGATAGATAGATAGATAGAACGAACTTATTATTTGGAATCAAAATATAACTTTGATGGGGAGGGAGAGACATAGGGATGAAGGAAAGTTTAGTTGAATTCCATTTTTTTGGTAAAAATGTATCCAAATTGATATCTTCACAATGGAATAGGAAAAAAATCTTAAAATTTTAAGAACTGAAATGCCTAGTTATGGGAACAGTAATTTGAGTTGCCTTAGTAACATGGGGGATGGGGAAAGAAGGACTGTGGGTATCCTCTTTTGAAACTTGTAGAAGCTCTTCAAGGATTGGAATGGTCTTCTCTTCCTAGTCTTCATTTCTCATTTTGTGCTTAGCATGAAAGAAACAAGTAGCTTTAAAACCATTTCAGAGGTTACTATATACCACCAGTGAATTTGCTTATTTGCTCCCACTTCTTCATACCTTGCTCATTTCAGGAACTTTTTGTTTGAGAAGGGAAGTTCTGAAGAGCCCTCTGCCGTTGCGGAACAGTACCTTTTTCCATTTTCTACATGAAGGATGCAGTGCGATGGCAAGCAGAAGCACCCCGCAACCTTATGTATGCTGCTTTGAATGTCATAAAACCAAACAGATGGTATGTAAGGCATTAGTCAGGAGGTGGGTGATGGTGGTGGTGGGGCATAGCTTTGGAAAAGTGGACTGCTGACAATGGGGAAAGATCAGCAAAGATGATTAGGGGATGACTGGAGGCTAAAACATATGAAGAACAGTTACAGGAATTGGGTACGTCTAGTCCAGTGGTGGGTTCCTCCCGGTTCGGCCCGGTTCTCCCGAGCCAGTAGTGGTGATGATATGATGTCACCAAACCGGTTCTGTCCCCCCCTGCACCCCCGCACCCCCCTGTGCCCCCCCTGCATCCCCCCACCCCCCGTGTTATTCGTACCTTTTATTTGGCCCCAGCCCCAATCTATTGCTGCTTCCTGAGTCCCAGCTGATGGCTAGAGGGGAAAAAAACTGTTTAAACTCTTGCCACGGGGCTTCAAAGGGCTGCCCTACAGCTGATCAGTGTTAAAAGAAAACAAATGAGTGAACCAGTGCCTGCAAAATACATGAGTAGATCAGTGCCTGCAAAAATACATGAGTAGACCAGTGCCTGCAAAAATTAAATAGGTAGATCGGTACAGCTCTGCAAGCAGTTAAAAGCCTGGTAGACTAGTACCTCTGCTAAATCCTAAAGAATTGTCACATGACCATCAAGCCACGCCCACAAAATAAGCCATGCCCACAGAACCGGTAGTAAAAAAATTTAGATCCCACCCCTGGTCTAGTCCAGTGAAAAGAAGAACATAATAGCAATATCCCAATAGTTAAGACGCTGCCACAAAGAAGATCAACCTATTTTCCAAAGCTCCAGAAGGCAAGACAAGAAGCAAAGGACCAGAAGACAAGATTGCAGAGAAGAGCAACAAAGATGATTAGGGGACTGAAGGCTAAAACATATGAAGAATGGTTGCAGGAACTGGATATGTCTAGTTTAATGAAAAGAAGGACTAGGGGAGATATGATAGCAGTGTTCCAATATCTCAGGGGCTGCCACAAAGAAGAAGGAGTCAAACAATTCTCCAAAGCACCTGAGGGCAGGAAAAGAAGCAATGGGTGGAAACTAATCAAGGAGAGAAGCAACTTAGAACTAAGGAGAAATTTCCTGACAGTTAGAACAATTAATCAGTAGAACAACTTGCCTCCAGAAGTTGTGAATGCTCCAACACTGGAAGTTTTAAAGAAGATGTTGTATAACCATTTGTCTGAAGTGGTGTAGGGTTTCCTGCCTAAGCAGGGGGTTGGACTAGAAGACCTCCAAAGTCCCTTCCAACTCTGTTATTCTATTCTATTATCACTGGAGAATGGACCGGAAGTTGAATGGACTGGTCAGTGTGAGCAAATGGAGATCGAAACTGTTGAGCTCAACCCTAATATTGCAGGAAAAAAAGCCCATAAAAGGATGTATGTTTACTATGTACTGTCCATGTCAGTGTTTCTCAATCTTGGCAACTTTAAGATGGGTGGACTTCAACGCCCAGATTTCCCCAGCCAGCCATTCTTGGAATTGAAGTCCACCCATCTTAAAGTTGCCAAGATTGAGAAACACAGATCTATGTGCTGGGATACACATTTCCCAAAGTGTTTTCAGGAGGATCAAAACTGACAGCCAGAACAGTTGTGTCACATCTCAGACTTCTGAAACAACTGGAACAATACATGAAAACCACTCACTGCAGTGAGTCTCATTTTATAATGGTAGTCCAAGTTAGGAATATATATATATTTAGCAAGACCAGCAACCTATTCGGTTATTCGTCCTTTATGAAAATCCCCAGTTGTTTCATGTATTAAAAACACTTATAAGATAATTGAGGAGTGTTGGTTTACCATCTAAATTTGCAATAGGAATACACTCTTTCCGCAGCTAGAAGTAGACCTGTGAGTATGTAAAACAAATTAATAATGTTTATCAGTGACTCTAGGACTGAAACTATTTTCCACTGATAATGTGTTGATAAAGTGCAAACTAAGTTCTAAGTTTCAGCTTTCAGACGGAGGTCTCAAAATTTGGCTGTTGGGACCTTTGTTCGCTTTTATAAAGAAAATCTTTCAACATTAGTGCCTTGCCAGAGTTCATGCGATGTAAGAAGAAAGCAGTTCCTGCTACAAATCCATTCCTGTTTAAATGTGCTTTTACTTTTTTTTTCTTTCGTCCTTGTACAGTGACTCGAGCTAAATACGTGACTTAACGTTCTTGCTCTTCAGGCATTAACTATTCAGCTGTACAATACAGAACATCTTTATTTCCCAGGCAGCTTTCTGTGCCAATTGTTTTTTTGATGCAGTTTTTGCAAGCATAGAAACCACATACACAACCCACCACTTGATATACAAGTTGTAAATGGAAACGTTTTGAACAGCATCCATCAGCTTTACAATACCCTCATTTATTACACAATTGTCCAGGGAAAAGTTTGCTGTTTTTAGATCTTCTGGAGTAATATGGAGAACAGGAGAGGGTTGGTAAGCAGATACGCAGATACCCAAAGATCCAAAGACAGGCGAGATTGTCCTGTTTTGTTTGCAAAGGAAGGAGCAGCTCTTTCATTGCACCAAAATCAGACCAGATTTTATCTTTGTTTGCCTTGGCTGGTGCAATTTTCTGAAACTCAGTACTGGTGCCATTTGAGTACTTTATTTTACACAACATTTAATGCTGAAGCGTTAGGGAATTTTTTAAAGCTGAATTTGGACCTCTGAATTGATTAAGTTGTATATATTCAAAAGGAAGCAATGGATTGGCGGCAGTGGTGAAATGTAAAATTTGTTACTACTGGTTCTTTGGGCATGGCTTGGTGATGGGGTAATGTGACTGGGTGAGCGTGGCCAACTTTTTTTTTTAAACTTTTAAAACCATTTCTCTACAACCTCTTGTAGAAAAAAAATGCTTTTAACAGCCTCTGACGATCAGGCAACTCAGCTGGGATCGTCAGAGGCTTTTAAAAGCATTTTTTTCTACAACCTCTTGTAGAAAAAATACTTTTAAAAGCCTCTGACGATCCCAGCTGAGCCGCGCAATCATCAGAGGCTTTTTTTTTTTACTTTTAAAAGCATTTTTTCGGCCAAAGAGATTGTAGAAAAAATGGTTTTAAAAGTTAAAAAAAAAGCCTCTGATGATTGCGTGGCTCAGCTGGGCACCGGGGGGGGGGGGAGGCAGGGAGTTTGCTACTGATTCTTTGAACCACCCGCCGCCATCGCTACCGGATCCAGTTCGAACTGGGAGCATTTCACCCCTGATTGGCGGATAAATTCTGATTTTACAATGTAGAATGAAGACACGCTCTGAAATCCTTTTCTTGAATTCTGGATTATTCTCATTTCCTTGACACAAACTCTCTATGTGACTTACACTGAAGAACCTGCCATATTACAATCATTGTTGTAAAGCCTAATAATATAAATAAATATTGTTAATACATAATTATTTGACCTCTAAGTAGTCTGTTGCAACATCTAAAGAGTAGTTGTTTTTGTACTGGCTTGAATCCAAGAACTGTTCTCTATACAATTCAGGAACATAATCAAATATGCCTTTGAAATTTGTGGAGAACAATAATCATGGTATGGAAAAAGAATGTCTAACTTGCTCTCAGGCCCTCCTCCACCTAAAAATATGGAAGTCAGGAAGAAAAAGGGGTGGGGCTAGTTTTTAAAATTCAGTTAATACTTTGGTTGAACAGACTTTCATTGGCGTTACTGTATTTCTTGCCATTTGCCATGTGTCATCCCATCTTGTTACTCCAGCTCTGAGCAGGTATACCAAATTTATTTGCAGTCCTGTACTGATGGCTTGCAAGAACAATCCAAATAACCAGGTCAGTGGTGGGTTTCAAATTTTTTTACTACCGGTTGTGTGAGTGTGGCTTGGTGGGCAGGGCATGGCTTGGTAGGTGTGGCTTGGTGAGCGTGGCAGGGAAAGGATACTGTAAAATCTCCATTCCCTCCCCAATCCAGGGGAAGGATACTGCAAAATCCCCATTTCCTCCTGATCAGCTGGGACTTGTGAGGCAGAGAATAGATGGGGGCGGGGCCAGTCAGAATTTTTACTACCGGTTCTCCGAAGTACTCAAAATTTCCACTATCGGTTCTCCAGAACTGGTCAGAACCTGTGAAACCCACCTCTGAACCAGGTTGCAAGTTTTTTTAAAAAAGATCTCTCATTCTATGCATTACAGATTCAGACAAACTGAGCTTTTCCAATTTCCTCAGACCTGATTGTGCATCATGGAATGTATCTCTGTGTGTAGGAGGAATAGGGCAAAGAAAATAGTATAATTTACAAGGAATTAGCTATTTCATCTACATCACTTGTTTTTTCCAGTAAGGGGTTGTGTTAATAGGCACTTACACAATTACAGATGTTAATCTTATGATTTATTTAAAAATATATCAGCCTTTCTTCTGCAAATTAAAAAAAAAACACCTAAAAAGTTTCTGTGCCCAAATAAATGAGTTCAGCATCAGGCCAGACGGAACAAATTCCATTGGATTTTTGTAGTTTAGTGGTGAATTTAAAAAGGGAAAAGCTATATGTTTGTAGGATATTTCTTTGTTGGTGGTGATGATGACGATATTGATGATAGGTTGATAAAAGAGGTGTATGATTTTGCTTGTTTTGCTCTAGCACCTTAAGAGAGAACATAATAGTGAAAAAGAAGAGAGAGTAAAAAGAAAAACGAACTATTTGTAATGTGCTTCTCATCTTAAACTAAATTAATGGGATCATAAACTTGGAAGAGATCATACAGACCATGATCTCTATGACATTCTAATAAATGATAAAAACAAATAAGCCCACCTCCTTCGTGTTTCATAACGATTGAGTTCACTACTTTATTTATTTATTCATTTATTTCTATCTATCCAGACAACAACTTTGTAAGGTGAGTTGAGCTGAGAGAGAGTGACAGGCCCAAGGTCACCCAAATGGCTTTCATGGCCAAGATGGGACTAGAAATCACGGTCTCTCACTTTCTAGCCTGGTATCTTAACTATTAGACTTACAACCATTTGTTTAGCGACTGTTCAAAGTTACAACGGCACTGAAAAAGAGCTTTATGAACAGTTTTCACAGTTATGACTGTTGTAGTATCCCCATGGTCATGTGATCAAAATTCAGATGCTTGGCAATTGACTCCATAGGGAAGCAAGATTCACCTAACCCCTGTGTTACTAACTTAACAATTTCAGTGATTCATTTAACAACTGTCTTGCTTAGCTACAGAAATTTTGGGCTCAGTTATGTTCCTAAGTCAAGGACTACTTGTACTTGTTCTGTAAAAAGGTAAAGGTTCCCCTTGCACATATGTGCTAGTTGTTCCTGACTCTAGGGGGCAGTGCTCATCTCTGTTTCAAAGCCGAAGAGCCAGCACTGTCCGAAGATGTCTCTGTGGTCATGTGGCCAGCATGCACGGAACACTGTTACCTTCCCACCAAAGGTGGTCCCTATTTTTCTACTTGCATTTTTTATGTGCTTTCGAACTGCTAGGTTGGCAGAAGCTGGGACAAGAAATGAGACCTCACCCCGTTAGGCGGCACTAGGAATTTGTTGACCTTTTGATTGACAAGCTCAGCATCTTAGCCACTGAGCCACCACATCCCTACTTGTTCTGTATGCATGGTTAAATTCCTAATTTTGCCAGAACTGAATCTGCTCATTCCATGAGAACATATAGGGAAGTGAGAGAGTCATGGATAAGACAAACAGGCCTTTGTTGTGGTGGCCCCAGGAGTGGGTTCTACTTACCTTTACTATCGATTTGCATCATGCCTGCATGCGCAGATCAACTTTGATGACGTCCAGGTCAGTGGGCGGAGCCTCATGCCGGTTTTACTACCGGTTCTTGAGAACCGGTCCAAACCGGGGCAACCCACCACTGGGTGGCCCCCACATTTGAAACTCCTTTCTTCCAGAGTTCCAAAATGTGCTCTTCTTTCCAGTTTTTAAAGGACCTTTAAACACAATTTTACAGTCCTAACTAAATCTAATTGGTATCCATAATGTAAGAGTTGGTTTTATTATTGTTGTTGCTTTTTTATTACTTTGATTTGTTCCTATCATTGTTTTTATAAATTTAATGTGAAACCCACCCAAAGTCCTTTGATTTGGGCCAACTCAATAAAGATAAAAAAACAAACAATTTCATCACGTTTTGTGCTTTGAAAACGGCTAATATTTTGAAAGGCGGTTTAGAGATCTTTTAAAATGGGTTAAAAGAAATGTCCAGAAATTGGAAGATGATGTGTTTGTGTTAATGCTTGTTCTCTCTCTAACAAGAAGTTAAAACCCAAATGATGAAGGCATTTTTATTGGGTTGAATTGAAGAGTCATGGGTCACACTTCCGCTGACCCAGATGAGTTTGTATTTGCCTTTTTAAACCTGAGAATTCCTTTAATACTGCAAGCAGTATTGCTGGCATCTGGTATAGGTTACAACACAATTTTAGGAACAGTATTTGCAACAGAAAATCTATGGTGCTTTGGTGCAAGGAAGCTTTTGACATACTCAGTGGGCTTTGAGCAATATCTTTTTACTATTTGCAGTCTTAACAGCCCTGTAAAAGATGGATTAAGAGAGCAGGATATCATGACAAAATCAGGAAAGCTAACAAACCAGAAATAAAAGTGGCGCTCTCAGTAGTGCTGTTTTCTTTCATTTGCAAATTGACTTGTCAAATATTTCATGTTTTCAGAAATTTCATAGCGTATATCTGCTCCTAGAAGACATTGTTACCATGTTGGTATTTATGTGATAAAATACAATGCATAACCTTGTGCCTCTCTCATTCAATTGGTAGCTAATAATCCCCTTAGCAGTTATAATCCTCCCCAGACACATTTCGTGCTTGAGCCTGATCTGGTATTTTTATTTTAATTATCTGACTCATCTTTTGAGTCACCTAATATTCAAACAAAGGATCATACATTTTACTTGTTACTGAAATATCTTCAGTAAAAGGATTATTTGCCAATTTTGACCTGAAGCACAAGGCTAAATAGGTTAGTCAGTGCTGGGCATGACCTAATAATAAGTGTTTTCATTTCATTTTCTTTGAGAAATATGTTTGATGCTGTATAAAAAGATTGTTCTTTTCTTTGTCTCTTGAGTACGCAAGGATTGTATCCAGAGAAAAATTCTGCAAAACCTGTCTATCTCTGCCATTTCTGTTGTGGAATTCCTGCCATTTCTGTTTCTATTTTGTCATTTATTTTGCATAATTCCTATCTATAGATTTTCTTTCCCCAGAATGATATAAATAGAATATGCTGGATGAGACCATTCCATCTCTCTTTAAGAAGATAGCTGTCAGACCATTCAAAATAGGCACTAACTGATAATGGAGCTAACTTTTTTGGAGTTTATGATCTTGATTCCAATCTTCCATTTCTGTCTCACCTTTTCTACATGCAAATTATTGCACCTCAACTGATTTTTTTAAAAAAATAAGTACAATTCGATGTCCAGTTTACAGTTCAGTCAGAATAGAGTTTGGGACTTATATGGAATATTTGCACCCAGTTACTTGCTTATCCGCAATTGTTTCAGAATAAGGGGCTGGTTTGAAATGGCTGTTTTTGACAAAATCTCAAAATTCTGATCACAAAACCTATGCTTTATTTCTGTGTCCGTTTTGGGGGTGCTAATATTTATTTTTTTCAGATGAAGATATAAACATCTTTTTTCACACAGCTGCTATGGAGACATACATCAACATTAGGCAATATTTGACTTTCTCAGAAAGTTCAAAAGGTTACTGTTGTCGATTTCCTGTCACAGCAGTTAGACTGCTTTTGTACAGCAAAGGTTTTATTTGCAAACTTTGGTGCCCACCCATAGAGCTTGATATCCATCCAATGACATGCAAATGAATCACTCCACCACAAAAGTTGGCTGCATGTCTTCCAGCAAGTGTTTTTCACCTTGGTTTCATTTTGATCAGTATTGGCAAATTCTGTCATTGACCAAAAGTTATTCATTATGAACATGTATTATCATTCAATTAAACTTATGGTACTTTTATTCACCTCTGTACAAATCATAATCGACTCAACCCAGAGCCATGTATTGTTACCTCTCTTGTACTTGACACTCTCAGTGTTTTCACAACTCCAGGAAGCAAGCTATAAGAGAAAAGCTATCTTTAGCCTTAGTGGGCCATGATATTTAGTTGTTGTGGTTTCTTTGGTTTAGGTAGTCACAAGTTGTGGAGGATTGACTAACATCCTGTCTAATGCTACATTTAAATCTAAATTTCACAAAATCTCTTTATAGAAGAGGCTTCTGCTTTTCTACCTTGTTTTCACAATGTCTGATAATTTCTTTTGAATTTCTCTTGGTGGTGTCATATTTTATTGCTGAAGGTGGCTGAAGATGCAAATAGCTAGGGTTACACAACTTGCCCATCATTCTGAAATCTTTTTGGCTGTCCTTAATTTGCAGTGTAAAAAAAGCCCATGAGAAGAAGTGTCTTTATTATGTTTTCTCTTTGATATTATTGAAACATGGGAAGTTATCCAGGGTTACATATATTAGAGAGATTATTGTATAATGAAGGATAGAAATTCAAACATTTCCTTATAAATCCTCTAACTATGTGTGTTTAGGTTTGTATCTTAAACTTATAATTAGAATTTATTAATAGTATTTGCTTGCTATGATAGCAAAACTAATAAAAATTCATCAGCACTCCCACTTATCAATGTTGAAAAAACAGCAACCATTACAATAGTAATAAATAATACCCTTTGAACAAATGTAATTTTTCATTTTAAAATCAGCTATGAGTAGAAAAATAAAATACAATTTGCTTCTTTGGCTTGATGCTGTACGTATTTACTTAGGAGAAAGCACCACTTTCTCTTCATTTCAAAAAAGAGAATATATATTTTAAATGAAAACAATAGGAACACCTGTAGGTGCCTGTCAGCCTATCCCTTGACTAGAAAATTATCATCATAATGTTGGATGGCCTTATATATTTCATAAATAAATGGTATTAAAATATACATGATATGCAACTGTGCAACTTTACAGTTACCTGCTCCTTTTGGGAGAATGTTGGACCCAAAATCCTGTATGGGCAAAGCATATGAATAAAATCACTACTTCTACAGCCACTGCGTCAACCTGAATCAGCTAGTGATCCATCCTTTACAAGGGAAAAAGCTCATCATGTCCATGATTGGAACAAAATACCAAATTCAGCATGTGACATGCATTTTATGGTCTGGTGGTCAATTCAGTTAGTTCAATATCAATCAGTTCCTCCACAAATAACCAAGTAAAGAAAATAGCATTCCTACAGATTACAGCTATATCATGCTTGCCTCTCCTGGCATGCTGTACTACAAGAGTAACCACCTGGAAGAAACTGGACCTCTCCTAATTCTAGCTAGATCAAGCAGCTAACTGGATAGATCATGCACACCAGTGGTGGGTTGCTCCCGGTTTGGTTCGGTTCTATAGAACCGGTAGTAAAACCGACGGGAGGCTCTACCCACCCACCATCATGGGTGATCTGCGCATGTGCAGAAACTTCGCACGCGTGTGATCCCGCTGCGAACCGGTAGTAAAGGTAAGTGGAATCCACCCCTGATGCACACACAGAGTAGGTGGAGAGAGAGAGAGAAAGAGAGAGAGAGTGCAAAAGACACACATAGAGAAAACACCTCTCAGGATTGTCTTAGGATATCTAGTTGCTTTCTATGGATCTAACATACATACATTCAAGAAGACATCCACATACTATATTTTAGAAATTTGAATTTTTGTGTTTAGTCTTTCTAACAACAGCAACCAATTTCCTTCTGAGATTAAGTATGGCTTATTAATAAATGTGACATCCACAATTTCCTGATCCCTGAGTTGCATTTGTCGCTCTATGCTAGAAAGAAAAAGGCAAGCTCTACAGGTTGCGGGTTCCGATGTTATCTCAAATAAAGATTTTTTTTTTTAATTTGATTTATATGCCGCCCTTCTCTGGAGACTCAGGGCGGCTTACAATATGCTCAGCAATAGCCTTCATCCTTTTGTATATTTATACAAAGTCAGCTTATTGCCCCCACAACTGGGTCCTCAATTTACCTACCTTAGAAAGGATGGAAGGCTGAGTCAACCTTGAGCCTTGGCGAGATTCGAACCTGCAGTAATTGCAGGCAGCTGGTCTTAATAACCAGCTTAATAACAGGGTTATTGAGGACAGCGCTAACACAAGCATCATTTAGGGAAAAGAGTTTGGTGACTTTCACCTCCTACTTCAGCTGTGTAGTATCTTCAACAGAAACCAAAATTCAGATCTCCTCCAATGAATCTCTTAAATGTAATTAAATCACTCCATTTTAAATCCATTTTACCACAATAGCTTTAACTGTTCATTGATAAGAAGAGGGGCACTAGAATGCCAGACAGCGACTGGAGATGGCAGACACTCTTTTGTTGCTTAGTCCATTTTATATGAAATATTGGTTTTAAAACCAGGATAAGTTCACAATGGGGTTTCTATTTGTTTGCTTAATGTTGAACTCTGTAGTCCTGTGCACAGCTGAACCGAAAGCTGCTTCAGAGAGTTCTGGTTGGGAATTACGGGGGTGGTAATTCACAGGATGGAGGCAGGCTGGGGAGAAGTCCTCTTCTTCACAGGAAAGTCGGCTCATCAACTGATCTCGAGACAACATATCTTCCTTCCTGTAAAATGCAAAAACAGGCTGATTGTGTGATGTGCATGCCTGGCCTTCCTCACCAGCGTTATTCCCTAAGAGGTATGATTTTAGGAGGCTTTCTTTGGCAAAACTATCTGACAGCTCGATGAATCATGTGGATGAGCTTTAGCTGAGGAAACCAATAATTCTGAAAAAGAGCTGGGTCATGTATCTTTCAGAGCAAACATACTCACAGAGTAGATCTCTCCCTCCCTGCTCAAAAGAGAGAGGGAGAGAGAAAAGAGAAAAACACCCCACCCTTGCAAATGACAGATAAGCACCAGTAGCCTTTTCATCAAACATCCGTTGTGTACTTCCTGTCAGAGGACAGAAGCTAGCCTTTGGAAAGCCTGAGGAGGGAGGAGGAGGAGGAGGAGGAGTAACTGTGCACACACTAGCATTCCCTCTCCTGGGAGCACAATTCTTCTCTGCTTGGTTATTTAGGAAAACTTTCCTTCTAGCTCTCAGGAGAAGGAAAAGAAGAAATACAACTGCTTGTGTCACTCCTCTTAAGTACACACAGCTTTTGCATCCCTGGAACATACCATCACCTTTCTTATCCTTGACTTGGCTTTCTTGCAACAGAACAAACACCATAAAGCACATTAAAAGGATGTTTTGTGAATTTTCTCCTCACTCCCCTGGCAACAGAAAGCTTTCCTATGCTAGATTGGGTGGGAGGCTTCCACCCCAAATTGTCCCTCCTTTCTAGGCCTAGAAAAAGTCAATCCTTTAGGCACCAGGGTGCCTAAAAGAAACTTAAATAAACAAAAAGGTTAAACGTAGCGCCTTGTCCTCCCTATATTTTGACACCCAGACATTTGAACTGCACATACTGAACTATTCTGGACAGCTTTCCTTACTTGAAAGGAGCTAGAAGCAACATCTTTGAAGTAGATATTCATTACATGTCACTGGCTAATATTTGGTGAATGTCAAGTGTTGCATATAAAAGCTGTCAGACCTGAAAGTGTATTAATAACCTCAAATAAACGTATTAATACGAGACAAAATATTTCTCTTTATCTTTGTGGTATAATTAATGTTGTTGAAAAGCATAAAATCATTTTATGGAATGCCAGTTAAACGCCTGGCAACAAATTAGCTTATATTATGATGTCATTCCCAGGTATATTTTTCTTTTTTAAAAAGAATACTAGATTGGACAATAAATTTCATGATTTTCAACTCCTGGTGTGTTTCAGGAGCTGTAACCCCAAATTCAGATGCTACAGTCCCAATCAAAGGAGAGGTTATATAATCAAGAACGCTGGCTAGGTTGTTATGTTACACTAACACAACCAATCAGGCAATATTAGGCTGAAACAAAACAGGATAAAACTGCATATAATCCAGAAGCCTGACCTGATTTCTTTATGATTTAGCACATAGTCTGGCTCAAACATTATGGTTTTTAAACCATAGTTGATGGCTTAATTTGTTGTGTAAACTCAACCAAATATAAATTCAAAACCATAAACGATAGCCTAGCACAATTATGGATGTGGGCGCATGCACGCGCAATCCCCCCCATTACCCCCGCTTTTGGCACACGATGGCAAAAAGGTTAGCACAGTGATGGCTAACCTTTTTGCCATCGTGTGCCAAAAGCGGGGGTAATGGGGGGGATTGCACATGCATGCGCCCACATCCATAATTCAATACGCCCTGTCCCCCCACGCATGTGCCCGTGACCCCCCCACTCTCCCCCTGCTTTTGGCACGCGATGGCCTGGTAGGCCCGGAAGGCTATTTTTTTGCCCACCCCAGGCTCCAGAGCCTTTCTAGGAGCCTGGGGAGGGTGAAAACAGCCTTCCCCACTCCCTGGAGGCCCTAAGGAGGCCTGGAAACAGCCTGTTTCCCAACTTTCGGTGGGCCCGGAAGTCCCAAAAATCAGTTGGCCAGCGTGCACATGCGTGCTGGACTGAGGTAGACCAACGTTCGTGTGCCCACAGATATGGCTCCGTGTGCCACCTGTGGTACCCATGCCATAGGTTCGCCATCACGGGCCTAGCATGTTATAATCCAGTCAGCATTTTCTACAAATTATATTTTTGGGAATTGCTGGTCCACTTGCTTCCATGGATAAAATAGTCAAAATGACACCTACAGCTATGCAATTGGAGCTACATCCTTTTTTAAAAAATGTGACAGATATAAAAGAGAATAAAAGTTGCCCTATAAAATGTTGCACAATTGTGGCCATTATCTTGATTTTTTGAGACTCCCCCATAAATGCCACTGTTGGCCTTTCAAAACGAAGTAATTGCGAGTAAAGACTGTCTTCAGAACCAAACCATTCTCACGAGTAGGAACTTTATTAATGTCTTCCTGAGGCCATGGCCAGAGCTCTAGGACCTCTGGTTGAAAGCTTTCACATTCATTGAACTAGTTGCTAAAATAACTTTTGTTCTGCAGCTTCTAGTCTTAGACTCATAAACCTGGAAGAGGGTATTTATCCCATCAATTCCAATAGCTTTCTCAGTGCAAGATCTGTTTAAAGCACAAAAATTTCTGTTTGAGCAATTTCAAGGTATGGGAGTTTCCTACTTCTTTTGATAATTGGTTCCACTGTTAAACTTCTCTCACCAAAAGAATGAATTTTCTAACATCTTCTAGGAACTTGACTTCTTAGTAATCTCAATGCCTGATATCCTTAAAAAATATGATCTGTGTTTCCCCTGAGTCTTTTCCTTGACTTAACGGTATCATGAAGTACTTCCCTCCCATTCCTTTGCTGCTGTATATTAACTGACTGAGCTGCCTGAAGGAGTATGTAGAACTGCTACTAGGCATGACTCTGCTTGAAGTAAAGGGTATAGCTTGCCTCTAATTTTAAAACTGTGGTAGCTTTTAAATCTGGATTATTCCCAGATGTTGATAGCCAAATAAACAGATTAACCTGGGAATTACCTGTGTTCTGTATAACCCAACTTTGGTCTATAGTTTGACTAACAGATATTGAACAAATGGAAGATTATGAATATGTTTTGAGAGTGGAGTATACTATGGTAATCCAAATAGGATGTAATTTCAGCATGTTTTAATGTAAGCAAAGCTGAAATGGAAAGAAATGATATAGCTTGCATTCTTCCCTTAATACTCTAAAGTGTTCCTGACCACACTAAAAAAGCCTAGGTACCCAGATTTAAAGCTAATATAGAAATTTACCTAAACTTTAACCCTGAATGTGCAAGAGTCAATATTTTCAAGGTCTAACCCTAGATCTGTTGTCCAATTGACTAGAACAGGGGTGTCAAACTAGCGGCCCATGGGCCAGATGCATCCCTGGTTTAGCAAAGGGGAGAAAAGTTGCGATACGTCATGTGATGACAACTTGATGCCATGACTTTGACACCCCTAGACTAGAAGAGCCCCTGTCTTGTCAGGATTAAATTAAGCTTGTATGTCCTTCCTTTTTTTCTTCTTCTTCCATTTAGTCATGTTTGAATCTTGGAGACTCTGGAGAAGTCCCTGCAGTTTTCTTAGAAAGGTTTTTCCAAAAGCCGCCTTCCAAGGGCTGAGAGAAAGTGCCTGGCCCAAAGTCACCCAGATGACTTTGGGCCCAAGATGGGACTAGAATTTACCTTCTCCCAGTTTCTAGGCTGATGCCTTAACCCAGTGATGGCTAACCTTTTCCCGACTGAATGCCCAAAGAGCACGTGCGTGCACCAGTGGTGGGTTGCCCCCGGTTCGGACCGGTTCGCAAGAACCGGTAGTAATAGCAGCAGGAGGCCCCGCCCACTGCCCCAGATGTCATCAACGTGTGATCCCATTGCAAACCAATAGTAAAGGTAAGTAAAACCCATCCCTGGCATGCACGCGAGAATGCACGCACGTGCGAATGCACGCACGTGTGACTGCACACATGTGTGCCCGAACCTCCCAAATGCAATGCATGCACATGCTCCCTCACATATGCCCCCCCATACATGTACATGTGCCCCCGCATGTGCCCTGCCCCCTTGCATGTGCAGCAGAGACCCAAAGACCAGCTGAACTAGAGTGATGGCTCATGTGCCCACAGAGAGGGTACTGCGTGCCACCTCTGGCACATGTGCCATAGGTTCGCCATCATGACCTCAAACTGGCTCCTGGCTGGGAAATTCTAAAAGTTTGAGTTCATACTTCTTAAAGTTGTTGAAGTTGAGAAACACTGTCCTATAAGGTCAATGGTTTTGGATGGTTGTCTTTATAAGCTTCTACATATGCTAACCTCTTTCTTGATATTTTGGAAAGAAATGTCCACTTTTCTGTTCACTTTTAAAACTTCCCTAGAAAGTTCATGGTAGTAGTTTTCTAGCTTTAATTATTTTCCGTCAATCCCTTCATCATTTCACTATATTTATTTTATTCTATTAAATCTTGGATATCTTACTAGAGAACCCTTTCCTGTTCACATATATTTACATATATAGTTTTAATAACCATAGTAGCTTCAATCGACTTTGTTCACAAAACTCTATGAGCCCAAACACACCAAATCTCCAAATCTCCCACAGAACGGGCCCCCAGGGGGAGAGTGTTCTCTGTGGGAGCGCTGACCCTCTGGAACGGTTTGCCCACTGGGCTTAGGAAAGCCCCCGACCTCCTCTCCTTCCGCCGCGAACTGAAGATGTGGCTTTTTTATCAAATGGGCTGATCCGTTGGGGGATTTTTACATTGAAATCATTTTAATAAATTTTAATTGGATTTTAATTTTTATGTAATTTTCGAATTGTTGAATGTTTTCTTTGTAAGCCATCCTGAGTCCTTCGGGAGAAGGGTGGCACATAAATTACATAAATAAATAAATAAATAAATAAATAAATAAATAAATAAATAAATAAATAAAATTGGGCTTTTCTCAATTTCCAGCCTTTCCTTTTTCAGTCACATTATATTTTTTTCCATATCCAGTATTGACACCAATTCCATACATGCACATCCAAGGGTCTTAGAAGGGTCTTGAACTGCCATTCTGTATATATGTTACAATGCAGTCTATAAATATGCACTATGCAGAGAGAGCTAGAGAGTCTCTTAATTTCTCTGCATTGTGTTGTGCTCTTTGGAAGTTGATATAACAAAGTAAAATCAATTGAAAGGATATTTTATACTGTAGTTGGCTTGCAACACATCTCTCGGCGGTAGGATAAGGGTGAGGGCGAGAATGCTCTTTCCTTGAAATGAACATATAATGCCTCTGTAAGATCTCAAGCTTAAGTCACGGAACAGGGATTCAGGTGAGAAGCCAGTCAGGTTTGGTATTAGTCCATGATGACCATAAATGGGCAGAGCTGGCACCCCGAGCAGTTAAGCCTCTTTCTCCTTTTCAGAGCTTCCGCATTGTGCACATACTCTTGGCAACAACCATACATAGTTCAAAGGACACAATATGCCATTTTATATGGTAATTTTGCAGCAGTTGTGCTCATTTTGTTAATTCTTTTAAATATTTATGCCAACTAGTTTCAAGTTGTGGTACATGTGGTAATCTCTTCTTTCAGTCATTCGTATTCATGAGATAGCTAAAAAGGGGGGAAAAACATTAATTAGACAAAAGACCTATAGAACATACAACTACTTGATTTGTCCATCGAAAAATTACTGATTCACAAAGGCCTTTAAAACAACAAAAACTCGAAGGCTGAACTGGACATCAGATATTTATTTATTTATTTATTTATTGGTTTGATTTATATGCCACCCTTCTCCGGAGACTCAGGGCGGCTTACAATGCATTAAGCAATAACCTTCATACTTTTTAGTAGGGCTTTTTAGTAGGGCTTTCGGGCCCCCCAAGCAGTGTTCTTTTTTATACAAAGTCAGTTTATTGCCCCCACAATCCAGGTCCTCATTTTACCTACCTCGAAAGGATGGAAGGCTGAGTCAATCTTGAGCGTGGTGAGATTTGAATTTGCAGTAATTGCAGGCAGGTGGTGTTACTTAACAGCACTTTAGTCTGCTGCGCCACCAAGGCTCTGGATATAACGTGGTAGCAGATGCAAGGTATGATCCTAAGGAATTTGCTTGGAAAATGGTTCTACTGACTTAACTTTTGAATTAGTTCTGATTAGCATTAGCATTTTTTTAAAAACAAATTCAGTATCTTTTCATCACAAACTACTTTTCAAATGAACTAATACATTTTGGGTTTTTTAAAGTCTTATCTTGGCATTGGTAGCCATCCTGGCTATCATGATATAGTTTACTGTATGACACTAGTAAATTATCTTTTAAAATTGCAGTTTATGACACTGACCATTATGTCTTTAAGAACACAGTTAAAATAAACTATGGTTTACCATGATGTGTGAAGCCTGCCATGATGATATGGCTTGCTTCTACCTGCTACAGAAAGTCATTGCAAGATCAGCATTTTAAATTATATATATTTTAATAGAAATATATTTTAATCATAATGCATACACACACACACACATAGAGTATATATGTGTATGCATATGTGTGTGTGTTGAACAGAAAGTAAATGAATATTGGATTTTGCTTTATACACAAAAAGCTTCTTTTTTTGTGAAGCACACCTAAGAATAGATTTGTCATTTTCTATTGATTTGAATAAATGTATATAGAACACATATTTTACCATTAAAAAAATAGTTTCCTATATCTACTTTGATACACTATTAATTAACAATAATTGTGGGTTTCCCCTCGTATTACAGAGGTCTCACACTGCTGAAAACATTGTATGATTTTGTTGCAATGAGCTTCCCAAAAAAATAGCACTAATATATAATATCGAAACCTCACGTTTTACCCAGACACATTTTTACAGTTCATAAATTCCTGGCTATTCATTTCCCAGTCAAATATTAGAGGAGAATAGAACAGGATGTGAAATAATTCCCCTATAGGCTTACCCACTTTTCAGTGAACACAGGTTTTTACAAATTAGCCACATTTTATTATAGTCCATTAGACAGCCAATGGTCTGTAGTTAAAGCACAAAATTCAGGTGATGTCAGTAAGAATGAACTTTGCTCAAAGACTTTGCTCAAATGAACTTTGCCTATGTGGGTGATATCTGTGAGACACAAAGGTTTTTTTTTCTACTTCTACTATAATGTTCAGCCAAAAATATGATGCTATGTAGGGTGTGTGCAAATAATTTTCAGATACTCTTAGGCAGGGGTGTCAAGCTCAAGGCATGGGGGCCAGATCCAGCCCACGGGGTACTTAGATCTGGCCCACGGGGCTGCACTAGAAACAGTGAAGAATCGTCCTATGGTGCTTCTGCCGGTGAAAACGGGCTCCTGAGCTTTCACTGTCAGAGGGTTGCAGGAGGCTTTGGCAGCCGAAAATGGAGCTTGGGAACCCGTTTTCACCTGCAGAGTGCTCGGGCCACCACAGCCCCCCCACCCGATAGGAGTGATGTCGAGCTGGCCATGCCCACCCTGGCTCCTCCACCCTGGCCCCCTGAGATCAAACACAACCCTGATGCGACCCTCAATGAAATCAAGTTTGACATTCCTGGTTTTAGGGAACCATTTCACTGGAAAGTGTTTGCTATGACTGAAATTCTCTTTAACTCCAAAAGCCGAAGCATTTAGGAAAACATCTTTATTTATTTATTTATTTATTAGTTAGATTTATATGCCGCCCTTCTCCGGAGACTCAGGGCAGCTTACAATGCTTTTAAGCAATAGCCTTCATACTTTTGTTATATACCTGGTTAGTAGGGCTTTTGCCCCCCCCCAAGCGGTGTTCTATTTTATACAAAGTTAGCTTATTGCCCCCACAAACCGGGTCCTCATTTTACATTTTTTTTTTAATTTGATTTATATGCCGCCCTTCTCCGAAGACTCAGGGCGGCTTACAATGTGCTCAGCAATAGCCTTCATCCTTTTGTATATTTATACAAAGTCAGCTTATTGCCCCCACAAACTGGGTCCTCATTTCACCTACCTTAGAAAGGATGGAAGGCTGAGTCAACCTTGAGCCTTGGCGAGATTTGAACCCTGCAGTAATTGCAGGCAGCTGGTCTTAATAAGCTTAATAACAGGGTGCCTTAAACCCCTGTACTACCAAGGCTCATTTTACCTACCTCGGAAGGATGGAAGGCTGAGTCAACCTTGAGCCTAGTCAGAATTGAACTCGCAGTAATTGCAGGCAGCTGGCAGCTAAATACTACTTTAACAGTAGTTTAGTCCACTGTGCCACCAGGCTCTTTAAAGTGGACAAAGGATGCATGGAGAATCAACAAGATGATTCATACAACATGTCAGTGTTTCTTATTCTTCATTTTTTGAGTTTTGCCTATATGTGATGACTTACAGATTTACAGAAGCAACCTAGAACTAAGGAGAAATTTCCTGACAGTTAGAACAATTAATCAGTGGAACGACTTGCCTCCACAAGTTGTGGGTGCTCCAACACAAGGTTTTAAAGAAGAGATTGAACAACTGTTTATCTGAAATGTGTATAAGATTTCCTGCTTGAACAGAGAGTTGGATTAGAAAACCTTTAAGATCCCTTCCAAATCTGTTATTTTGTTATTTGATAAAATGTGACTTGGTTTAGCAACTTGGGAGAACTTTACCAATAGTATTTCATTTGAATGTACTAGGGTTAAATAAACCCTACAGCATTTGGTAACTCATAAGGTGTGATACTAACTAACCCAAGGTCTCTATGTGAACTCCATAACTGAATTTATCTACATGTATGTATGTATCACAGCTGTCTGTAAGGAATGCTCTGCGAGAGAGGCAGGTGATTTCAAACTTTATAAAACAAATTATAGTATGTACCGGTAGTACAACTGTATCTACAGCCATAACCATTGGCATTTCATTCAAGTTGTCTGGAATGAATCCACTGCATGTTTGGACAGGTAGCCTTTTTACACTGGTAAATATAGGTGTGACTCTAGTATACCCACAGCAAATACACTTACAATGCAACATTGACATTTCAAACTTGGTTTCTGTTGATTAAACTGAAGACTCTAGCCATTATGTCATATCTGTCTCTTACTTATTTTCCCCCTTTGCAGATAACCTGTGAGGGTGAAAAATAAACATGACAAAGTCCTGAACCTTTTCAAAATGAAAAATATGATTTTCCCGATGGCTGTTTTCCTCTAAGAAGTTCTTTATTATTATTATTTTTGGCTACT